>NW_027507787.1:235099179-235524179 GCF_037356315.1 Lithobates pipiens
AAAGATAAGTTGATGTACCTAGGACTGGAAAATACTGACCGCCATACTTAAACCCTAGAAATACCATAGCTAGACCCGAGAAATGCCGTCTGCCGAACGTAGACCCTGGAAATGCAATACATAGGCCCAGCAAATGCCTCCTGATAGATGTTGGTGGCCTGGATGGGGCAACAGTTACCATCCGGTGATTCTCTCGCAGTGTTCTACTCATCATGACTGATGAGAACCGTCTTCCAGAAGTTCCTAAAATAACACGGCTGAGAGCTTGTAGATTCCTGATCTATAATAAATGGAAAGTGCAATCTCCACTCTTGTGGGGAGGGGGGGGGTGACCTTTGTCTTGTTTTGTGGCTGTTTTTGAGCCTTTGCCCTACAAATAGTCAAAACACCTTCCAGGGATGAATGCCGGGTGACCTGAAATGTAGGACAGAGCGTCCCGTAATTGTGACTGTGCCGATGGCAAAATGGGATTTTGGCCTTTGCACCACTTACAGACAATCACTGACTTCTGGAAAAAAAATATCCATCTATCGTAAACCAGGTCTGGTGACTATCTAAATTTCCTTTTTGGAGAGATCTCCTCTTACTTCCTGCTTGGTCTCTTGGACAGGAAGTGATGGGACACAGAAAAAGAAAACCCATCCCCTTAACCAAACCCTACTCCAAAAAGTAGTCCTTATTTAACTACATAAACTGATGCCTGCATGGTCAGCCTTAAAGAAGAACTCCAGGTCTGGATATTTATACCTGGCTATATTGGTCCAGCTTGAATCAAACCTCAACACTATGGAGAGTTTTGGGGGGGGGGGGGAGGCAACATTTTCCGGCCAGAGTTGAGGCAGCTTCCTGTACTAAGGACGTTTGCCGGCTGTGGCGTTCACCAGATTACATCGTTGCTGTATGTAATTTGCGGCAAATGTCATCAAAAATGATGTGTGGAATGGCGGTCGATGTTCAGCAGTGAAAGGTTTTCCAAAAACCAACCTCAGGTCCACCTTTACAGAAGATGATAGAACCACCAATAGAGACTCTGGAACTGGACAGCGCTCTACATATCGATGTCTGGATGAACAATATCATTGGTCATCGGGGGCCCCGGGTCTCCAGAGTGTATCTCCTGCTAATGATAAAGGCCAGGAGCCCTGAAGGACGTCTGTATCTGCAACACCGCTAGTAGAAAAAAAACTTCCCTCTTTTTGGTCTTGAAGTCTTCTCTTCCACTTTTATTGGCACTCTATGGGGGTTATTTACTAAAGGAAACTCCACTTTGCACTGAAAGTGCACTTGGAAGTAAAGTCGCTGTAGATCAGAGGGGGACATGCAAGGAAAAATAGAAAAACAGCATTTTAGCTTGCACATGATTGGATGATTAAATCAGCAGAGCTTCCCCTCATTTCAGATCTCCCCTTCGATTTAGAGCGACTGCACTTCCAAGGCACTTTCAGTGCAAGGCTCTGGCTTTAAATACCCCATGTATAGGTGTGGCATGACTGTTATATAAAACGCGCTCATGCGGCAGAAGCATGAGGGGGAGGGAGAGGGAGGGAGGGAGGGAGGGAGGGGAGGGGAGGGGCGGGAGGGACTCTCTCTCTTTCTCCTCTTTCTCTCTTTCTCCTCTCTTCTCCTCTTTCTCCTCTTTCTCCTCTCTCTTTCTCTCTTTCTCCTCTTTCTCCTCTTTCTCTCTTTCTCCTCTTTCTTTCTCTTTCTCCTCTTTCTTTCTCTTTCTCCTCTTTCTTTCTCTTTCTCCTCTTTCTCCTCTTTCTTCTCTTTCTTTCTCTTTCTTTCTCTTTCTTTCTCTTTCTTTCTCTTTCTTTCTCTTTCTTTCTCTTTTTTCTCTTTCTTTCTCTTTCTTTCTCTTTCTTTCTCTTTCTTCTCTTTCTTTCTCTTTCTTTCTCTTTCTTTCTCTTTCTTTCTCTTTCTCCTCTTTCTCTCTTCTCTCTTTCTCCCTCTTTCTTTCTCTTTCTCCTCTTTCTTTCTCTTTCTCCTCTTTCTTTCTCCTCTTTCTTTCTCTTTCTTTCTCCTCTTTCTTTCTCTTTCTTTCTCCTCTTCTTTCTCTTTCTTTCTCCTCTTTCTTTCTCTTTCTTTCTCCTCTTTCTTTCTCTTTCTTTCTCCTCTTTCTTTCTCTTTCTTTCTCCTCTTTCTTTTCTCTTTCTTTCTCCTCTTTCTTTCTCTTTCTTTCTCCTCTTTCTTTCTCTTTCTTTCTCCTCTTTCTTTCTCTTTCTTTCTCCTCTTTCTTTCTCTTTCTTTCTCCTCTTTCTTTCTCTTTCTTTCTCCTCTTTCTTTCTCTTTCTTTCTCCTCTTTCTTTCTCTTTCTTTCTCCTCTTTCTTTCTCTTTCTTTCTCCTCTTTCTTTCTCTTTTCTCCTCTTTCTTTCTCTTTTCTCCTCTTTCTTTCTCTTTTCTCCTCTTTCTTTCTCTTTTCTCCTCTTTCTTTCTCTTTTCTCCTCTTTCTTTCTCTTTTCTCCTCTTTCTTTCTCTTTTCTCCTCTTTCTTTCTCTTTTCTCCTCTTTCTTTCTCTTTTCTCCTCTTTCTTTCTCTTTTCTCCTCTTTCTTTCTCTTTTCTCCTCTTTCTTTCTCTTTTCTCCTCTTTCTTTCTCTTTTCTCCTCTTTCTTTCTCTTTTCTCCTCTTTCTTTCTCTTTTCTCCTCTTTCTTTCTCTTTTCTCCTCTTTCTTTCTCTTTTCTCCTCTTTCTTTCTCTTTTCTCCTCTTTCTTTCTCTTTCTTTCTCTTTTCTCCTCTTTCTCTTCTTTCTTTCTTTAATTTTTTTTTTTATTACCCCCCCCCCCCCATCAGCATAATGCCCCTGCTGAGCCATTGTGTTCTCCCGATGGGAAGTCATCCTGGCCAGTAGAAGACAACTTCAGCCTGCCTGCCCATAATGGTTCAAATCTCAACCGTCTATGGCCAGCTTAACTCCTATCCCAATGGCTCCCTACCTATCTCCCCTCCCCTCTCAAACCTTCCCTCTCCTGATGGGGGGGTCCCCCAAAACTTCCCCTGTTCTGATGGACCCCACCCTAACTGTTCCACCTCTGATCAGCTGCAAAGAAAACACCTGGGTATGAAGGAGCGCACAGAGCACATGCATCCCCTTCCCTCTTTTATGATTGTACTGGTAATTGGCCCAGCACAGTCACATGGGGGCCCCTGTGTAAGCTCTGAGGGCTGTTTTTCATTACTTCTGGCAGCTATACAGTGCAGTGGTGGGTGGGGGGGGGGGGGACTCAACTGTGCTGCTGGGGAGGAGCAGCTCTGCCCAACTACATAGAACATGCCCTGCTGGTGGCCCCTGGGGATGAAGTTGAGCACTATTGCTGAGGTTTTGTTCATTGTTCAGCTTCTTCTTTTGTGTAACATAGGAAGTGATGGGTGTCGCAAGCAATTAGGTTACAAAACGTGTATTGTGCCTTTTTTGTATTCATTCTGCACAAATCATTTCTTAGGCTGCATTCACATCTAAGCATTCCAGAAACGAGCATTTCCGGAAACTCACTGAAAATGCGTCAAAACATGATTTGTGCTTGCGGTGCCATTACTTGCTAACGACGCCCCCAAACACAGGGAGCAGTCCTGCTTTTTGCCGCGTCAAAACGCGGTTGGCTCGGTGCCAAAAATAAAGGTACGTGAGTTACTTTGATGCATTTGTTGCATGCAGGGCAGCCCATTCTAGTGAATTGGCTGCTCCTAAGCTGCAGCGTGCAAAATACGCCAAGAAATGCAGGTGTTTCGTGCATTCCCATGCAGGCAGTCCCATTCATGTTAAGAGGACGTAACACCCACTCCCAATTTGACAGTTGTGCAGGCAGAGATGCAAGGCCCTGAATGCAGACAGTATGTTCCTGGGGCTGTGCACCCGCATGGATGTCCAATTGGGAGCAGCTGCTGTGTCCATGCAGCCGCTGAATGGAACATTTGTCCATCCCTGTGTGTAAAAAAAACACGGCCCTCCACGTATGTACGTGAAAGAGGCCTTAACCACTTGCAGACTGGGCTATAGCCAAAAGACCGCTACAGCGCAGTCCTCCCTAGAACCCCACCGCCCACGCACCCCTTGGAGCGCGCATTGGGAGCGCTCTGTGACCGTTGTGTCCTGTTGGCGCAGTTGATCACAGATGCAGGTAAAGGGCTAATCACAGCTGATCACATGTAAACAGACTTGTCGATTATCGGCTGTCCTTTCCTGTGTGCGGATTGGAAAGCCCGATAACCAGCAAGCCTGTCGGTGCATTGTTTACAATGATAATCGGGGCATTTATCAGTGCAGCCCATCGGTCCGGCTCTTTGTTTACAATGATAATCGGGGCATTTACAGTGAAAGCCCATCGGTCTGGCCTCTTTGTTTACAATGATAATCGGGGCATTTATCAGTGCAGCTCATCGGTCCGGCCTCTTTGTTTACAATGATAATCGGGGCATTTAACAGTGCATCCCATTGGTCCGGCCTCTTTGTTTACAATGATAATCGGGGCATTTATCAGTGCAGCCCATTGGTCCGGCCTCTTTGTTACACTGATAATCAGACTACTTAGCAGTGCAGCCCATTGGTCCAGCCTCATTGGCGCCCATTGGTCTGACCTAATTGTTTACACTGATAACCAGGGCACTTATCAGTGCAGCCCATGGGTCTGTCCTTGTTGGCGCCCATGGGTCTGTCCTCATTGTTTTACACTGATAATCAGGGCACTTATCAGTGGTGCCCATCGGTCTGGCCTCATTGGCGCCCTTCAAATCAGTTCAGCCTCATTCAGTGCACATTAGTGAAGAAAAATATTATTTGCCAAAATTTGCAAAATTTTATAACAGAGACTAAGAGATTTTTTTTTTTCTTTTGTTCATTTGACGGACACAGCTCCATTAAATCTTGACCATAGGGTTATCACGCCACCTTCAGGAGAGGCGTTATAACCCTACGGTCAAAATTTAATGGAGCTGTGTCCGTCAATGAACTTCAGAGAAAAGGATTTTACAGTGAGTACAAAAATCCTATTTTTTTTTTTCTTTTTGTTTATTTAGCGAAAAATAAACCCCAGTGGTGATTAAGTACCACCAATTAAAATGTCATATGGGTACAGTGTTACATCACCGCGCAATTGTCATTCAAAGTGTGAAAGAGTGCTGAAAGCTGAAAATTGGCCTGGGCAGGAAGGGGGTGACAGTGCCCGGTATCGAATCGGTTAACCTCAGCAGCTGGGCAGTGATGGTCTTGCTCATTGCATTGCACTTAACATTCCAGTGGAGGAAAGCGAGAGAAGAAGAATGTGACCTCCATGTAGTGGGCTGGGTGGTGCCATGATCCAAGGTGCTATAAGAAGTTGTCATTCTCTTTTGTGCAGTGCCGGGGTCCTGGGTTCAGTTTGAGTCAGAGGGGGGTACTTTGGAGTTTGCATGCTCCCCCTGATAACTGTGAGGATTTCCCACCACAAATGCAACTCATTGGTCAACCTGATTCTACCCCAGCTAACCATAGTGCTTCTGGTAGGTATGGTGGCCCCCCCAATTGAGGATGGACGTAAATGGCCTGTGTGCTGTGAGTTTAGTCTGTCAGCACTGTATCAATGAATATATTGAAGGTCTGATAGCCATCCAGCGGTGGTGTATGTCTTAGATCAGGGCTAAGCAACCTCGGCACTCCAGTTTTTGTGGAACTACAAGTCCCGTGGAGCATAGAAAGACACCCACAGGCTTGACGCCAAGTGACCGGGCCATGCTGGGATTTGTAGTTTCACCGCTGCTGGAGTGCCGAGCATGCCCACTCCTGGTGTAGATGGACATTTTCCTTTCTTTCCTTTTTTTATATGTATGTATGTGTGATATATATATCTCTATATCTATATCTATATCCCAGCTCACGGTTTTCATTTTTTTCTTCCCTGCAGATGCCGGCTACCAGTTTGACGTTTGCTACACGTCTGTCCTGAAGAGGGCGATCCGCACCTTATGGCTGGCCATGGACGCCACTGACCAGATGTGGACGCCGGTCATCAGGACCTGGAGGCTGAACGAGAGGCACTACGGTGGTCTGACCGGCCTGAACAAAGCCGAGACGGCCGCTAAACACGGAGAGGCGCAGGTGAAGATCTGGAGGCGATCCTTTGACACTCCTCCCCCGACCATGGACCCGGATCACGATTATTACACCACCATCACCAAGGTAAGGCCTTCACAGGAGATATGGGGGGGAGGGGAGCAATGCTGCCGAGTTATTTTGGAATTCTTATTATCAAGTGAAGGGCAAAGAAATGCCAATCAATGCGGCTGCTTATTTATAGCCATTAGCTTCCATACTGAGGAGCTTCGTTGGTTACAAATCAATAGGCGCGTCCAACGTCCCGCACACTCCTATGTGCCTGTGCACTGCAAGGAATAGACCGGAATTTAAAGTGGTTTCAAACCCTCCATATAGCCAGTGAAGGGACCGGCCTCAGAGATGAAAGCGTATTAACCACTTGACCTCTGGAAGATTCAGCAGTCCAGAATGTCGGATTGTTTTCGCTGCTACTGATGGTTCCTGTAAGGGGGGGGGGGTGTTTCACCTCTCCCGCCACCCATAAAAGTGATCCCTTGACGAACCTGCCGCCGGGGACTACTTTTACCTGGGGGGAAAAAAATAAATAATAAAATATATATATATTATTTTTATAATTTGTTACTTTTTGCAATATTATTTTTTTTGCAAAAAGTAAACGATATAATATATATTATATATATATATATATATATATATATATATATATATATATATATATGTGTATATGTATGTATATGTGTGTGACACACACACACATATATGTGTATATAATATAAACGTTGTCTAGAAATATCTATCTAACTCCATTAAGAAAAAAAAAAAATATATATATAGTAGAATAGCATTGTTACTTTTTGGCAAAAAAAAATTGTGTGTGAGAGAGAGATCTCAATCTCAATTTTCAAGTATCAATGATTCTACTATATATATATATATATATATATATATATATATATATATATATATATATATATATATATATATATATATATATATATATATATATATATATATATATATATATATATATATATATATATATATATATATATATATATATATATATATATTTTTTTTTTTTTTTTTTCTTAATGGCGATAGATATTTCTAGACAACGCTACTATATAATAATTTTAAATAGAGGAAAAAATAAAACCCTTTCCAAACGCATGCAAATCATGCGATGAAAATATATATATATATATATATATATATATATATATATATATATATATATATATATATATATATATATATATATATATATATATATATATATATATATATATATATATATATATATATAATTTAATTTCAAGATTCATTGCATGCGTTTGGAAAGTGTTTTTTGTTTTTTTCCTCTGAAATTTCTCCTGTTGTTTTATTGGTTGTTTATAAGATAAAAGTTTTATTAATATCTTATCTGCTTTTTAAAAAGTCCTGTGCTCACTTCTATACTTCTGCGGTGCTGACTATGGTGTGTGTGTTTTTTTTTTTTTTTCTCTTTTCTGTCCAGGATCGCCGTTACAGTGACTTGACAGAAGACCAGCTCCCCAGCTGTGAAAGTCTGAAGGACACCATTGCCCGAGCCCTGCCGTTCTGGAATGATGAAATTGTTCCAAAGATCAAAGAAGGGAAGAGGGTCCTAATCGTCGCCCATGGCAACAGCCTAAGAGGGATCGTTAAGCACCTGGAAAGTACGTACCAAAAAAAAAAAAAAAAAACCCTACTGGGGTTGTAATAAGAGAAGCTGTGTGACGACAAGTCAGGTTTTATATGACCGATCGAGGGGACGCCTGTCTGCGAAGCGTCTTTTAGTGAAGATCAAAGAGGGAGATGAGCTTTCAGTTGTTTTAAACAAATCCGTAAAATTGCTTCGCTCAGGGATTTCCCAAGCATCTCAAAGTCAGAAATTCGGCTGACTAAGACCTCCGGAGAGGATGTTTGTGTAACGTTTATTCGCCTCTCTGCACCTATATAAACCATAGAGTATATTTCACATATGGAGGGATAAGCTTCTGAAATCTGTAACTACTGACATGAGTCCGTAACCCCCCCCCCCTCCCCCGTACCCCTGGGGTCTCACTTCATCTGCTGCAGTGGTGTGGAATCCTTTGCAGCTGCTGCGGTCTCTATTAAGTCCCCTTTCACACGAAGGGTTTGATCAGGTCCACCTGTCAATTTTATCGGATGGTCCACCCCTATGGACTGGTGGGTGTAAATTGACTTTTGTGTCTGGTGGTCCACTATAAAAAAAATAAAAAAAAAATAAAAAAATTGTCCCCCTTCATCTAGCCCATCGAGTCTCCAAACCTAAACAAAGGGTCACTTTACTGTTCTTTAGGGGGGCCAGAGTGTGGTATGGGAGTAGAAAATGTCCTGTCAATCGGGGGGTGGGGATAAACCCCATGCCCCTTCATTTGTGTCAGTGGGAGGAGTAGTGCCCCGTCATTGGTGTCAGTGGGAGGAGTAGTGCCCCGTCATTGGTGTCAGTGGGAGGAGTAGTGCCCCGTCATTGGTGTCAGTGGGAGGAGTAGTGCCCCGTCATTGGTGTCAGTGGGAGGAGTAGTGCCCCGTCATTGGTGTCTGTGGGAGGAGTAGTGCCCCGTCATTGGTGTCTGTGGGAGGAGTAGTGCCCCGTCATTGGTGTCTGTGGGAGGAGTAGTGCCCCGTCATTGGTGTCTGTGGGAGGAGTAGTGCCCCGTCATTGGTGTCTGTGGGAGGAATAGTGCCCCAAAGGCTGAATAAGGGTTTGCAAAGGACTGCAGGTTGGATATCACTGCTTTTAGACACTCTTGGTAGTTTCAGAGAAATTACTGCATTGGAGTAATTGCGGTGAAAACACTCCATGCTTTGCACGGGTAATACCTCGAGAAAATCCGACAGATACTACTTTGCCAAAACTCAAGAATTCAGTTAATTTAAACTAATTTTAAAATAATAAAATTAAAAACCCAGAGCTCGGCGATCCTGCAACAGAGGATATAGTAGTGGAGCACACATGGGGGGGATTATGAGCTCGCTCCTATTATGGTGGGGGGTGGGGATGAGCAGCCACAGCTGGGAGTGTCTTAGCAACGTCCTAGCAACAAGGCAAGACAGGATGATGCCCGGAATTTTTCATTCAGGCTTCAGTAAATTTTATATACGCCTGTAGCAAGGGAATTATCCAACTTTAGACAGCTGCAGTTTTTACCTACAGGCACCCCCATACCTGCAGAGGTATTTATTTTTACTTTTTTTGGTGTACAAACCCTTTTTTTTAGTATTTTGACTGCTTTTTATATATAAATGTTTTTTATATTGATTTGTCAATAAATAAGCATCCTGTGTGCTTCCCCTGCAGATATGTCTGAAGAGCAGATCATGGAGCTGAACCTTCCCACCGGGATCCCCATCGTGTACGAGCTCGACAAGAACCTGAAACCCATCAAGCCAATGCAGTTTTTGGGAGATGAGGAGACCGTGCGTAAAGCCATGGAGGCCGTAGCGGCCCAAGGAAAAGCCAAGTAAAGGGCTTCTTTCCCCCCCCAAGAACCATCGGCTTCCATCCCTTAGTTTACTTTTTATCCAGGGATTCTGAAATGCAGCTGTACCGGAAACCTTGCATCTAGGCAGCCGCCCATTCACTTGTTCTCTTTAACCCTCTCCCATAATGCATCTCTCCACTGCATTCCGTTCACTCTGTGTCTGTTTTTTTTTTTTTTTTTTTTTATAGGACTAGCTATATAGTAGTCAAGGATGTTAATTGTGAAATGCGTCGGTTATTGACACATGGCAGCAAATCCTGATCGATTGGTTATAAGTTAGTTCAGATTTAGCTTGCTTAAAGGGTAGTAATGAAGTGCAAAGCGCAGTCACCCATAGCAACCTACCGGGAATCTTATTGGTGGTTTTAGGTTGTTGCGCTGTGCTCATTGCCCTTTGCACAGTCTCTGTAAACGGAGCCCCGCGTGTGTCTCTGTAAACGGAGCCCCATATACATTTCACCGTTTTTGTTTACACTTCTTACTTTTACCCAATCACATACTGTAAACTTTGTTGGCTTTTTTTTTTTGCACGGACCAATCACATTCTTCATCACGCACTGAAATTACACCCGTGCAAGTCTATGCCTGCTGCAGCGTATTGTACGGATCATCTCCAAGGTCCAGTTTTGTTCTAAGTCCTCATAACAGACGCAATTTTTTTTTTCCCTGTTCCTGATATCTGTAATTGTTTTTCTGGCCTTGGCCTTCTGGCTCCTCATTTGTCCCGCTGAGCATCCTAACACTGGTAGATGTTCAGAAACTGGAGGGGGTCAAAGGGTGCCTTGGTGCTTCTACTCTAGTATGGTCCAGCTCCGCGTGGGTGTCGCATTGCTCTAGTATGTCACTGGGACGGTTAGTACACAAGCTAATGCCGGTAGGTCGGTTATCAATGTACGAGGAGAGCCGAAGGACCAGCTTCCTGTTCTAAACACTGAGACATTCCAGAGAGATTGGGGGGGTCCACTTGGTGTCCCACTGTAGCCATTCATTTCCACTTGGCCTGTATTTCAGTTTCCCACAATTCCCTCCTGGTCAACTTTTTTTTTTTTTTTTTTTTTTTTTTTAATACTGGAGGACATGACCGTACTGATCGTGTGTAACGTGCATGGATCCTCACAGCGTTTCGTCTCTGCTGCTAGATAGAGGTTTAGGAGCTTTGCCTGTAAAGTGCACCCCCCCTATTCCAGCACTCGTTTTTATGACGGTTGTTTGTCCCTTTATAGAGATGTCCGTTTTTATTTAAGATCCATTTCAATAAAGGAGTGATGTGCAATGATATCAATCTGTGTCTCTCTTTTTATTACGCCGCTGTAATAGACTTTTATATGCAACTTGAAAATCTATTTGATATTAAATTACGAAAAAAGTTCAAAGTGTTAATAAACCCACAAGCCTCCGCATTATGTAAAAAGACTGTTTGAGCCTGTCTTTGATCCTCCCCTTGTTACACTGTCCCCAATCCACGTCCTGATAGTACAAAGCCTTGGGGGCACTCTGCACATGCTCAGCTTGGTGTGTATTGCTAGAGAGGTTTTTTCCTGGGAGGGTGCATCTGGTTAGCATAAGGCCAATCGGCACTGTCCAGATAGAGGATCAGGGGTACTGCAGTCTCATAGGACAGTCAGAGTAAAATGAAAAACTCCTCCTACAAGGTTTAACCAGACACTGATAGAAGTCACAACACTGCTATATACTGACGATGAGAAGATATTTTTAGTAGTTTATATTTACTAAAATATTTGCATTTCCATGTTCTGTGTACCGTGGGAGAGCAGATATAGTGACTGCAGGGTCCTGGGGAGACCAGATATACTGCAGGCTCGAACAACAAGTATTCATACCCCTTTTGAAATGTTGTCATGTTACAACCAAAAATGTAAATGTATTTTATTGGGATTGTATGCGATAGACCAACACAAAGTGGCACATAATTGTGAATGGGAAGGAAAATGTATAAATGTTTTTCAGAATTGTTTACAAACAAATATGTGAAAAGTGTGGGGGGACATTTGTATGGCGTCCCCCTGAGTCAATACTTTGTAGAGCCCCCTTTCACTGTAAGGCCTGATTCACACCTATGCATTTTTAGTGCTATTTTGCAGATTTTCACTATAGTCTATTTAACATTGTTTCCTATGGAACACGTTCTGTGGTGCAAAAAGCACTAAAAATGCCATAGGTGTGAATCCAGCCTAAGTCTTTTTGGGGATGTCTCTACCAGCTTTGCACATCTAGAGAGGGACATTTCTGCCCATTCTTCTTCTTTGCAAAATATCTCAAGCTGTCAGATTTGATGGAGAGCGTCTGTGAACAGCACTTTTCAAGTCTTGCCACAGATTCTCAATGGGATTTAGGTCTGGACTGTGACTGGGCCATTCTAAGCCCTTGTACACACGGTCGGAGATTCCGACGGAATGTGTCCGATCGGACCGTTTTGTCGGATAATCCGACTGTGTGTGGTATGCATCGGACTGTTTCCGTCGGAATATCCGTCGGACCCAATTTTCCAACTTGTTGGAAATATTTTCCGACAAACTGGTCCGATCGGACATACTCTGATCATGTGTAGAGAATTCCGATCGGACAAAGTGCCACGCATGCTCAGATCAAATTCCTACTCCAAAGCTATTGGCTACTAGCCTGAACGTAGTCCCGTCATAACGAAATTACGTCATCACGTTCTGAACGATCGGATTTTCCAACAACTTGGTCCGACCGTGTGTATGCAACAGTTTCGGACAAAATCCGTCAGACAAAATCCAACGGATTTGGTTGGCAGAATGTCCGACCGTGTGTACAAGGGCTAACACATGAATATGCTTTGATCTAAACCATTCCATTGTAGCTCTGGCTGTATGTTTCGGGTCGTTGTCCTGCTGGAAGGTGAACCTCCACCCCGGTCTCAAGTCTTTTGCAGATTCTAAAGCCCCGTACACACTATCAGGTTTTTCTGCTAAGTTTTTCCTTCAGGTTTACCAAAACCATGTTGTACAAGGGCCTGCCTGATTGCATACACATTGAAACTCCTAAGGTTTGACCTCCATATTATATGGTTTTGGTAAATCTGAAGGAAAAACTCAGCAGAAAAACTGATAGTGTGTATGGGGCTTTACAGGTTTTGTTCTAAGATTGTCCTGTATTTGGCTCCATCCATCTTCCCATCAACTCTGACCAGCTTCCCTGTCCCTGTTGAAGAAAAGCATCCCCACCACATGATGCTGCCACCACCATGTTTCACGGTGGGGATGGTGTGTATAGGGTGATGTGCAGTGTTAGTTTTCAGCCACAAATAGCATTTTGCTTTTAGGCCAAAAAAGTTCAGTTTTGGTCTCATCTGACCAGATCACCTTCTTCCACATGTTTGCTGTGTCCCCCACATGGCTTCTCACAAACTACAAACGGGACTTCTTATGGATGTTTTTAAACAATGTCTTCTTGTCACTCTTCCATAAAGGTCAGATTTGTGGAGAGCACGACTAATAGTTGTCCTGTGGTAAGATTCTCCCACCTGAGTTGTCAGGGCTTGAGTCCTGCGGGAATGCGTGGGAATGGCGTCCCGGCACTTTTTTCACAGCAGGAACACCGTTCCCTTTGCAGGACTAGAGCCGAATGAGATGTATGCAGAGTAGCGCAGGAAGCGCCTGTCTGTAATAAGTTCTCTCATGTCACACAGCACTGCTCGCTCCCCGACGGCCCCTCCTCTCTTCTCGTCTATCCCCATTGGCTTGTGACATCATCTGGAATAGAAGAGAGAAAGGGCCGCCGGGGAGCGAGCAGCGCTGTGTGACATGAGAGAGAAAACTTATTACAGACAGGCACTTCCTGCGCTACTCTGCATACTGGCAAGTAAGATCCCCTGATGTGCCCTAATGTGCCATGTGGCCTGATTTGCCATGTGGCCTGATATGCCCCATGCCCTTATGTGCCATAATGTGGCCTGATGTGCCCCATAATTGCCCTTATGTGCCCCATGCCCTGATGTGCCCCGCTGTCCTATATATATATATTTTTTTTTTTTTGGTGGGGGAGTAGATCTTGGGTGGGAGTTCCTACACTTTATTGCCCCTGGACTTGACCCCTGTGAGCTGTGGATCTCTGCAGCTCCTCCAGAGTTACCATGGGCCTCTTGGCTGCTTCTCTGATGAATGTTCTCCTTGCCCGGCCGGTCAGTTTAGGTGGATGGCCATGTCTTGGTAGGTTTGCAGTTGTGCCATACTCTTTCCATTTTCCGATCGATGGATTGAACAGAGCTCCGTGAGATGTTCTTTTATTTTTTTTTAATAAGCTAACCCTGCTTTAAACTTCTGCACAACTTTATCCATGACCTGTCTGGTGTGTTCCTTGGCCTTCATGATGCTGTTTGTTCCCTAAGGTTCTCTAACACAGTGGTCATCAACCCTGTCCTCAGGGCAGGGCTTCACAGAACAGCTGTATTTATACTGAGTTTAAATCACACACAGGTGGACTCTATTTACTAATTAGGTGTCTTCTGAAGCCTTCAACCCCTGTATTGTGTTTTTTTTTTACAGCAGCAGCAAAAGGGGGTTCTACAAAGTATTGACTCAGGGGGGCGCTATACAAATGCCCCCCACGCTTATTTCAAATATGTATTTGTGAAACATGTTGAAAACCATTTATCATTTTCCTTCCACTTCACAATTATGTGCCACTTTGTGTTGGCCTATCACAGAAAATCTCAATAAAATATATTTATGTTTTTGGTTGTAACCTGACATAATAGTGCAAAGCTAAATAAAAGTGCTATACCTAATAAATGCTAATTTGATTGGGCAATACTGTGTCCTACATAAAAGTGAAATGTGCTTAGTCAAAAACCAAATGACTCCAATTATGTAAACTATAAATAAAGTTTCCCTTCGATATTATTACACATCTCTCTATATACACACACTATCTGTAGTGTTTATCTCTCTCTCGCTTTAAGTGTTGTTTCTCTGAGTGCTATGTGCCGGGTTTAGGGGTGTGCAATGTACAGAGTTCCAGAGTGTGCCCTGTGTAGAGTGCAGGGATGCACCATGTACAGAGTGCAGAGTACAGGGGTGTGCTATATTCAGAATGCAGAGTGTGGAGCGTGGGGGTGTGCCATATACGAAGTGCAGAGCGCAGGGGGGCGCCATATACAGAGTGCGGAGCACAGGGACGTGCCATATACAGAGTACAGGGGTGCGGAGCGCAGGGGCGCACCATATACAGAGTGTGGAGCATAGGGGCTTGTCATATACAGAGGGCAGGGTTTAGGGGTGCGCTATGCACAGTGTGCAGCAATCGGCTCTTTTTCACATGCTGTTCACATGTCACGTTTGACACACGTGGACCAGCCGTGCAGTGATTCCAGTCACAGATCTGTGTGAATGGATGGTGCTACTGTGCATAGCTCTGCAATTCAAACAAATACAGCACGTGTCAAACACAAGGCCTCTGGGCCAAATCCGGCACTCCAGGCCATTTCATGTGGCCCTCGCTGCACCTCTCCAGCAGCTGCGGCAACTCCTCTTGTTTCTGCCTCCACCTTGTCTCAGCCGAGAGGGGGACAGAACTCATGCACCAGATCCTGCATTTCTCTGTGCAGTCACAGCCCCCCTCATCTCCACCCTTCCCTGGTCTCCGCATTCAGCAGGCTCCAATCCTCCTCTGATCCTCCTCCAGACCCTGCACTTTCTGCTTCCCAGCTTTGCACAGTGTCCATCAGTGCTGCCAATCAGTGGCGCCTATTAGTGCCCCCTATCAGTACCCATCAGTGTTGCCAATCAGTGCTCCCTATCAGTACCCATCAGTTGCGCCTATTAGTGCCCATCAGTGTTGCCTATCAGTGCCCCCTATCAGTACCCATCAGTGCTGCCTATTAGTGCGCATCAGTGTTGCCAATCAGTGCTGCCTTTTTTGTTTATTTAGCAAAAAATAAACCCCCCCCAGTGGTGATTAAAGCGGGAGTCCGCCGGGACTCCGCATTTTTTTTTTATTTTTTTTATTTTTTTTTAAAGCCAGCAGCTACAAATACAGCAGCTGCTGACTTTTAAAATAGTGACACTTACCTGTCCAGTGCGCCCGCGATGTCGGCACCCGAAGCCGATCTGTAGATCGTTTCTCGGGTGCTGCCGCCGCCATCTTGGGTATGGGAATCAGGAAATGGAGCCTTTCGGCTTCATTTCCCGGTTCCCTACTGCGCATGCGCAATAAGGACGGTCCCTGCTGCCTCTGGGATCTGTGTGTTTTCCCAGCAGGCAGCGGGGCACTTGGGGAAAGGGGTGGGCACTTGCGGAAAGGGGCGTAATATACGCCCCTTTCCGCAGAGAGCTATCCCGGAAGTGGGTGCAGATACCTGTACTGTACAGGTATCTGTACCCCCCCCTCCCCCCTGAAAGGTGCCAATTGTGGCGCCGGAGGGGGGGAGGGTTCCGATGAGCAGAAGGTCCACTTTAGGGTGGACCTCCGCTTTAAATACCACCAAAAGAAAGCTCTATTTGCGTGAAATTTTTTTTAATAAAAATCTCATATGTGTACAGTGTAGTATGACCGCGCAATTGTCATTCAAAGTGTGAGAGCGCTGAAAGCTGAAAATTGTCCTGGGCAGGAAGGGGGTGAAAGTGTTCGATATTGAAGGGGTTAATTGAGAAATATATAAAACCTTCCCACTCATCAGAACACCATTTTGGTTAGTAAATAAGGGATGTCGAGTCCCCACGCATGTGCCCATAATCACCATCTACCCTCATACATAATAAAAGAACTGTGCTAAAGAGGGAAAGATGTCCCATATCAAAGATGGCCGTCACCATCACAACCTCATATGGGTGTTCCGTCCGATTGGGCGACTGTCAGAATTGGTAATGGTAGTGACATGCCATTGCCGCCATCTTGCTACACCCTGCACTCTTCCATAGTAAGGATACACTGAGAAGGGGAAGGTGGACATCTTGACACACCCAGCGGAGTTTTGCATTTTACACTTATTTTTAATAGCATAGTGAGGCTATATAGTGAAATACGTCATTTATTACTCCGTCTGACTGGTTAAATGTTGAATTGTAAAAGCAACGAACTTCTGTCAGATTAGCAAATCTATGAAATTAGCAGGCTCGCCACTGCTTTTAAAATTCAACATCAAACCAATCAGACGGAGTTCTAAGTGCTGTATTTCACTATATAGCCTCACTTTACTTAAAAAATAAATGTAAAATGCAAAAAACTCCGGTGGGTGTAACAAGATGTCCGCTTTCCCAATTCTCAGTGTATCCTTACTATGAAGGAGTGAAGGGTGTAGCAAGATGGCTATGACGATACGTCACTTCCGTTACCAATTCTGACGGGTTGCCAAATCTGATGAAACAATAGGCGACCAGTCAGATTTCGTAACGGAAGTGACGTTTCGTCATAGCCATCTTGCTACACTCCGCACTCAGGCGCTTCCTTAGCAACCAATGATGAGTGACGCTGGTTGGATCACGTAACGCCGCGCTGCCCATTCAGAGAGCAACGTGCCGTCGGTCACGTGGTAGCAATGGCTCCGGTGAGGTGGTGTGTACCTGGTGAGTGGTGGAGACGGCTAGGGAGGGGAAAGGGGGAGATCACGGGGGCACCGGGGAAGTGATAGGCCCAGAAAAACGGCGCTCACTCTGGCTGTTGGAGATGTGAACAGTTGTCATTTTTTTAGTTCTGTTTATGACCACATTGAGGAGATTTTGCCCCCATTGAGGGAGTTCAGGGGTCGGGGTCCTGTAGGGAGTTCAGGGCAAGGTCGGGCCCAAGTAGGGAGTTTAGGTCGGGGTCCAGTAGGGAGTTCAGGGCAGGGTCGGGGCCCCGCAGGCGCTCAGGTCGGGGTTCTGCGGGCAGTTCGGGTCGGGGGCCCCGCGGGGCATTCAGGGACCCCAGGGGGTGTTGGGGTCGGGGGCCCTGCGGGGCGTTCAGGGGCCCCAGGGGGCGTTGGGGTTGGGGCTCCGTAGGGAGTTCAGGTCGGGGTCCTGTGGGGAGTTCAGGTCGGGGCCCTGTAGGGATCTCAGAGCAAGGGTCAAGGTCCCGTGGGGGACTCAGCTCAGGGCAGGGATTGGGTCCCCCTTGGGGAGTTGAGGGCAGGGGTCAGGGTCCCGTAGGGAGTTGAGGGCAGGGGCCCTGTGGGGAGCTGAGGGCAGGGGCCCCGTGGGGAGCTGAGGGCAGGGGCCCCGTGGGGAGCTGAGGGCAGGGGTCGGGGCCCCGTGGGGAGCTGAGGGCAGGGGTCGGGGCCCCGTAGGGACCTGAGGGGCCCTGTTGTAGGCAGTTTAGCTCGGGGTCCTGTAGGGAGCTCAGGGCAGGGGTCAAAGTCCCGTGGGGAGCTCAGGGCAGGCATCGGGGCCCCGTGGGGAGTTGAGGGCAGGGGTTGGGGTCCTGTAGAGAGTTTGGGGACGGGGTCCCATGGGGTGTTCTCCCCCAGCCTCAGGTCCATACAGAGAAACTGAACCCCAGAGAGGGGTGAGTGGAGGGATCACCGGCGTGGTCTGTATCAGTCCCTACAGTGGCAGTTGGGATTTGTAGTCAATGTTGGTAAACATTGATGATGCAGCTTTGTGGGCGGAGTGCAAATAAAGAAATCTTCTCTCTGTAGGGGAGTGGATGTGTGGGCGGAGCCCCCTTATGCAGTGTTTCTTCTCTCTGTATGGGAGTGGCTTGTGGGCGGAGCCCCCTTATACATTGTGTGTCTTCTCTCTGTAGGGGAACGGCTGTGCAGTCTGGAGGATTGTACTCCAGGACACGGGACCTACTGCAAACACGGCTACATCTTCGCCTCGCTCGCCGGTTACGTGGTTAAGTCATGTGACAATGATACGGTAAGTATGCAACGGATTAACTGGGGAAAATGTGAAATCTTGTTCTCTTACTGAGGGTTGCACACAGTTGCTCTGCTTTAACCCTTTCGCTGCCAGAGCTGTACATCAGACCCAAACGTGTAGAACCTAAGGGGTTAATTCTCTGCCTTGTGTTTAAAAAAAAAAAAACTCTTTGATCCTGTCTTCTTTGATCCTCCCTTTCTTCCACTGTCCCTAATCCTTCTGACCTGGAAGCTGATTGGCTGCCATGCACAGCTGCACCAGATTTTGCACTCTCCAGCTTTAGTAAATCCGCCCCATTGGTTCGGTATTCAGAACTTTTTGTTTCAGCTTTGTAAATACTCTTTGTCTTCTTCCTCTGCAGTCTGTGTTATCTGTGGTGAGGGACACGGATTCCCTTCTTCTACCAGATGTGGGTGTCATTGTGACATGTAAGGTAAGCAGTATACCAGCAGAGGCTCTGCCATAAAGGGCACCACACAGCACCTATGTGTCCGTTGGGGGCAGAACTATCCATGTGGAGTCCCTGCGGTGGTGCACATTGTGCCCATTACTACTGAAAGTCAAAGCACCGACAATCACACACAATACAGGGCAGATATCTATAGAGGGACACCGACAATCACACACAATACAGGGCAGATATCTATAGAGGGACACCGACAATCGCACACAATACAGTGCAGATATCTATAGAGGGACACCGACAATCGCACACAATACAGTGCAGCTATCTATAGAGGGACACCGACAATCGCACACAATACAGTGCAGATATCTATAGAGCGGCACCGACAATCGCACACAATACAGTGCAGATATCTATAAAGTTAAAAGGGGACCCTAAAAGAAAGGGCACTTGGGATGTCATTAAAATTCATGTGCGTGTAAAGGCAGGTGTCCCAATACTTTTGGTAATCTAGTGTAACTAAGCTCCATTTCATGCTAAATAAACTAAATTATTAATGTATCCTAAAAAGAAAACTATCTTTAGATTTTTTACTCCAAAAGTTATTTATTAAAATAAATTTGATAAAAATCCCCAAAATCCGATATTTAAAAATAAATAAAAATAAAAGATTTTTATCCACCCTGCTTTACACGCCCATGATCTTTTAATGGTATCACCATTCAAGGAGGTTATAAAGGGGATCTGTGGCAGTCAGTGAATTTCTCAGTTTGGTTTCATGATTCCTCTAAAGGGTTTTCTCTTGCACCTAGGTGATGAGTATACACCAGAGATTTGCTAAAGTTCAGATCATGTTTATTGGCAACAGAGCTCTGAAAAACACATTTAGAGGTACAATCAGGTGAGATGCACTCCTTCCCTTCTTCTTCTTTTTCTTCTTCTCCCCCCTTTTTTTTTTTTCTTTTTTTTTTTTATTTTTTTATTTTTATTTTTTTAAATCAACTGTCCCCTTGAAGGCAAGCTTTTCATGAATTCTATCAAACTTCATTGCAGATCCCTTACTGCAATGATGTGGAAGCCTCACTCTAATCACATGGGGAGTCCTGAACTTCTAAGCGGGAAAGTGTTTTCTCATCGTTTTCTGCATGCGTCGGCTGAAATTTTCTTCTGAAAGAGAAAAATCCACTTGCAGAAAATAGTTCTAATTTCAATTTATTCCCTTGCTTACCGGGCACCTAAACCCCCCTCTCCTGCCCAGACCAATTTTCAGCTTTTAGCGCTCTCACTCTTTGAACGACAATTGCACGGTTATGCTACACTGTAACCTAACAAATTTTTTTTCATTTTTTTTTTTCCCCCACAAATAGAGCTTTCTTTTGGTGGTATTTGATCACCTCCTGGGTTTTTTATTTTTTGATAAAATTAAAGAAGACCGAAAAAATAAAATACAAAACTGTTTTGTATTTTGTTATTAAATTTTGCAAACATGTATTTTTTCTCCTTCATTGATGTGCGCTGATGAGGCTGCATTGATGGGCACTGATGAGGCTGCACTGATAGTTGGCAGTGATGGGCACTGGTAGGTGGCAATGATTGGCACCACTGTTGGACATTGATAGGTGGCACTCAGCATTGATGGGTGGCACTGATTGGCACTGTTATGCACTGGTGGGGAGGGGGTGCATCGGATCAGAGTCACGGATCGGATCATTTTTTGGATCAGCAAATAATTGAATTTGCAAAAACCTGTGAAAATTCCATCATCATATAGTCCCCACTGTAATATCCACCATCTCCCCCCACTGTAATATCCACACCATCTCCCCCCCACTGTAATATCCACACCATCTCCCCCCCACTGTAATATCCACACCATCTCCCCCCCACTGTAATATCCACACCATCTCCCCCCCACTGTAATATCCACACAATCTCCCCCCCACTGTAATATCCACACAATCTCCCCCACTGTAATATTGGCTGAGTATGTCTGGGTTTTGCCGAGTATGGCAGGGTATGGAGGGATGGCTGTGACTGCAATTGTCACAGAGCAGCGCTGTGGGTACTACAGATCCAGCCCACAGCGCTGCTGCCATCCGATCTCTCCCCTCCACTGTACAGATCTGTACACGGAGGGGAGAGAGGAACCGGCGTCAACATGACGCCGGTTTGTTTACAAGCGATCACCCCTTTATTTGACGGAACAATCGCATTGTAAACGGCTGACGGGTGCACCAAGATGGCTGTCGCTCCGGAGCTAAGCCGAGGCCATGGAGCGCGACCTGTGCCGATACGAACAGGGTAACCCGTTCGGATCACGGATCGATGACTATCCGTTGCACCCCTACTGATGGGCACTGATTCGTGGCACTGGCAGGCAGCACTGGTGGGCACAGATGAGATGGCTGGGCATCTTCCTCTTCGGGACCGATGTCCCTTGCACAGAAGTCGGTGATCGGCTTTTTTTTTTCTCCTCATGCTGTCAGCGTGAGGAGAAAAAAAAAACGATAACCGATCTTCTGTTTACATCAGGTGATCAGCTGTCATTGGCTGACAGTGATCACGTGGTAAGGGGCCGAGATTAACCCCTTACTCCGATCTGTGATTACCCAGGTCTCATTGACTCTGTGATCACAGGGGGCACGCGGGGAGCGTGCATAGGAGAGTACGTCTGTTGATGGCCTCCTGGCAAAGTAGGTCTGCGCTGTAGCCATCATACGGCTATATTGCAGATCTCAAGGGGTTAAGCTCAATGTGGACTTTTGGGAAAATAATTGAGCCATTTTCTGTGAGCAGGAGGAGACTGGATATCTAGGAAATCTTACAACTATTGCACCAGTGCACGTTGTATACAACAAATTCCTTTATTATACACCTGAGGACATGTTATAAGAGGGATATCCTGCCACCTGGACACTGGCAAGAAAAGACAGGAAGGCTTTAGTTGTTTTGCTATTGTCCTAGGTCAGGGGTCTCCAAACTACAGCCCTTTGCTTGCCTTTATCTGTCCCTTGGGGCACTATTCCTCCCACTGACACCAATGATGGGGCACTATTCCTCCTATTGACACCAATGATGGGGCACTATTCCTCCCGCCGACACCAATGATGGGGCACTATTCCTCCCGCTGACACCTATGATGGGGCACTATTCCTCCCGCTGACACCTATGATGGGGCACTATTCCTCCCGCTGACACCTATGATGGGGCACTATTCCTCCCGCTGACACCTATGATGGGGCACTATTCCTCCCGCTGACACCTATGATGGGGCACTATTCCTCCCGCTGACACCTATGATGGGGCACTATTCCTCCCGCTGACACCTATGATGGGGCACTATTCCTCCCGCTGACACCTATGATGGGGCACTATTCCTCCCGCCGACTCCAATGATGGGGCACTATTCCTCCCGCTGACTCCAATGATGGGGCACTAACATTTAAAAGGGCACAATTCCATCCATTGACACCAGGGATGGGGCACCATTCCTCGACACCTATGATATGGTATTTTTTTTTACTCCCACTGGGTACCTGGACATTTTCTACTCCCAATGACCCTAGTTCGGCCCCCCCTAAAATCTGAAGATCAGTAAACTGGCCCTTTGTTTAAAAAGTTTCAAGTCCCCCCCCCCCCCCCCCCGTCTTCTCACTGACCATCACACTAATTTATCATGAATTGTAGATTTCAAATTTTTAGCAGGGGTTCCCTGAGACCGGAGAACTATTTCAAGGGTTCTTCTATGTTGAAAAATGGTTCCTTCTGGGATTAGGAGTTTGTTTGTTTTTTTTTTATATATTTTTTTTTTTTCTGGATCCATTACCTATGGATTTTAAGAGGAATAGTACCCGGACCCTGCATGGCATGCAGTGTTGCCAGTCAGCACTGGACCATGCACAATAATATATTACCTTGCAGAGGGGTATGGTGCTAAACAGATCTTCACCTGGGAAATCGAGTCCCTGAAGGACCTTGGTGGCAGAGCCTGACTTGATGAGTCAAGATTGAACCCCCTGGCAGGGTCCTTCAGCATGGTGCCCTGGGGTAGTCATTGCTGGTACCATAAACTAGCGACACAACTCCCTTCCTCAGGTAAGGAGGGACCTGGATGCACCCCCATATAATATATCCAAAGGGTGTCAGTGTGTTTCACGCGGCTCTGTTGTCCTCCACCTGTTTTGGTTTCTCTGCCACATCCGGGGGAACTTGCCTTTTAGCTCCTTTGTGACGAGGGAGGAATTCTCATCTATAGCTGAGGTACAGAAGCAGCTTTGCAGAATACCTACTGGTTTGAATCATCCTGGTCACAAGTGAAAACAATCCCCCTTCTCCATAATCCTTATTACCAGGTATATGAGGTAGAGGAAGTTGAGAATGTTCTGGTTGAGGGGGGGGGGGGGAGTGCAGCAAAATCCTCATCCTGAAAGACTCCCCCTAGGGGGGCGTTGTTTATCTCAGAGACCCAAAGCCTTTGTGAGCTTTCTTGTAGAAGTCGCCTGCCGAGTCTTCTACTCACAAAGGTGGCAGGATTTGGATCATGGCATCTGCAGCAGCATCCCTAATCCTTGCCTGTACATCCTCATTTAAAGACAAAGGAAGAGACGTTGCTGAAGTAAAACTGTATGACATTTAAAAAAACAATGTATAAAAGCACTTGCGAGCATGAAAAAAAAAAAAGGAGCGCTCCTGTCCAAACCATCGGCGCAGCGTGCGTGCTCCGAAACGCATTGCGTCATTTCCGGTGACGTCACACGCCGCTGCAGTCCACGTGCTTTCCAGCCTACACACCAAGCTAGTGATCGGCACCCGCAGGAGACCAGGCTAAACGAACCAAAGCCACAACCCAGCAAACGCAGAGACTCGCCCCACAGGACTTTCTGATGTGCCTCACTTCACTTTACCCAGATGTTAGAGCTTTTTATGCATTTTTATTTATTTACTTCAGCGCCGCCTCTACTTTTTTGTCTTTGCATGTTCCTGGAGTTTTCTTCTGCTTGCCCTAAGTTATGAACTGTTCATCATCATCATCGAATCCCCCATCTTTTGCCTATTTTAGAGACTTATTCCCCCCTATTTTACACCATCCACAGGCCTTTTATAGACCACTGGCCTCTGGATTGATCATCCCACCCCCCCTTTTTATATAATTAACAGCTTGCGTCAGTACCATCCCATTTTACATCCTCATTTAACCCCATCATTCCTGACCACTTTCACCCCCTTCCTGCCCAGGCCAGCTTTCAGTGCTGTCACACTTTGACAACTATGCGGTCATACAACATTGTATCCATATGACATTCTTATAATTTTTTTTCAAAACCGATCAAGTTTTCATGTAAAGGCAGAAGGTGCATTCTATGCAATAAAGTGGTTGTAAACTCTTACAGACCACTTTAACCTACAGGCAAGCCTAGATTAAGGCTTACCGGTAGATGCAAGAAATATCTCCTAAACCTACACGATTAAGGAGATATTTCCCGAAAAACAGGCACCGATGTCTACGGCGCAGCCGCACTGAGCGTGCCGTTATTGAAGGCGATCATGCCGTCACTGTTGGCTCCCGCGTGCATGCGCCGGAGTGATGTCATTGCTGCTCCGACTCTGTGACTGGCTGGAGCAGCGATGATGTCACTCTATTATAATAATCATAATCTATAACGCTATCATGGCGGCGACGGAGGACGAGGGTCGCTTCGGGGGCTTCAATCTTAGGTAAGTAAGTAATTCATAATGAGCTAGTAGCTGCAGGGTTTTTTTTTTTTTTTTTATTAGAGAGGGTTTACTTCCGCTTTAAGATAAAAAGCCTGCTGTGTGCAGCAGCCCCCCTAATACTTACCTAAGCCCCCTCTCAATCTATCGTTGTCCACGAGTGCCTCGGCCATCCAGGACTCTCTCCCTCCTTTGGCTCCCGCTACTGTCAATCAAAGTCGGTTAGCGAATAAGGAGAGAGGGGGACGGGACCGAACTGCGGCTCCATGTGTCTGAATGGATACATGAAGCCTCGGCTCGGGTGTCCCCCACCCCCCATAGAAGCTGCTTGCTGTGGGGGGGGCACTCATCAGGAGGGAGGGACCAGGTATCCAAGAAGAGGATGATCTGCAAATCAATTGCGCAGAAAAAGGAACTATGACATGTTTGTTTGTTTTTTCTTTAAAAAGAACAAAAAAACAGACTTTACAATCGCTTTAATCACCACTGGGGTTTGTTTATTTTTTTGCTAAATAAACGAAAAAAATATATATACATATACATATATATATATATATATATATATATATATATATATATATATATATATATATATATATATATATATATATATATATATATATATATATTTATTTTTGTTTTCACTGGTGACAGTATGTAAAACATTTTTTTATTACCTTTGTTTTTTTTTTTTTTTTTTTTCTTTTTTTCGTAATACTGTGACCAGAGCAATAGTGTTGCTCTAGTAACTCTGTACTTTTTTGAATCAGGATTTTCTTAATCGGGGTATTGAAATTTTATTATACAATTTACTGACATATATATATATATATATATATTTTTTTTTTTCTATTTTATAGAAGGGAAGACATCCGAGCAACAGAAAAAGACAAGGTAACAGCTGTCTGTACAACTCAAAGCATTGTATTCATTATTTATTACAAGTGTTTATATGGCGCCAACAATGTACACAACACTTTACATATAATGTACATTCATATCAGACCTTGTCCTCAAGCTGCTTCCAGTGTGTGTATATGTATGTTTTATATATATATATATATATATCTCTGTACACAGCACATTCCTGAACTCTGCAGTAACACACTACTTAAAGTGGTTGTAAACCCTTACAAACCACTTTGACCTACAGGTAAGCCTAGATTAAGGCTTACCTGTAGGTCCAAGAAATATCTCCCAAACCTATACGGTTTAGGAGATATTTGACCGAAGACGGGCACCGCTGTCTACGGTGCATTCGCCGTAGACAGCGGCGCGCATGCGCACTGAGCGTGTCATCGTCTATGACGAAGATGCCGCACGTCTTGGCTCCCGTGCGCATGTGTGGGAGTGACGTCATCGCGGCTTCGCCGAATGACAGCGGCGGAGCTGCGAGACCCACCGAGAAGATGGATGCGCCGGACTACAGGGGACAGCGGTGACTTCGCTGGCTCCTGTGTCAGGTAAGTGACACATAATGGACTACTATGTGATGCAATGCGATGCGATGCATAGTAGTCCATTATGCTTTGCCTTTGCAGGGAATGAAAGAGGAAGTAAACTCATCAGGGTTTACTTCCTCTTTAACCCTTTACTCTCTATGCTGCATACACCTGCAGTCTGTACTTGGCACACCCCTGAATTCTGGACGTAGGGCACCTTAACCCTTTACTCTCTATGCTGCACATATGCCTGCACTCTGAACGTAGCGCACCCCTGAACTCTGTTCTCTGAACTCTGCATGTAACACACTACTTAATCCTTTACTCTCTATGTACACGTACACCTGCACTCAGTACATGGCACACCCCTGAACTCTGCACCCTGGACGTAGCGCGCCCTCCTGCACTGTGAACGTAGCGCCCCCCCTTCACTTTGGATGCCACAGACCCCTCAGTACTTCTGTGTATCTGAGTAGATGCATCATCTTGTAGATATAACTGGCCCTTTTGAGGGCAGCCATAATGCTAATGTGTCCCGCAATGAAATTGAGTTTGACACCCCTGATTTAGAAGTTATTTAACCTATTAGCAGGTCTTTGGAGCATGAGAGGAAACCAGAGTACCAGGAGGAAACCCTTGAAAACACAACGGGAACATGCAAACTCCATGCAGATAGTGTATGTAGGGCAGCACAGTGGTGTAGTGGTTACTGACAATGGGACCTCGGAGTTAATTTTACCTCCACCCCTGAGCTCTGTCACATAGCCTCCCTGGCGGTATTCCAGAGTCTGTCTCAGGGTAAGATTTAAATACCATAAGCGGTATTCCCGAGCCAGACTCGGGACCGCATCGCTGGATCCATGGAGGGGTTTACTTACCTTGTCCCCTGGATCCAGCAATATCCCCCCCACTGTACGAGCGGCTCGTCCTCCGCTCGATCTGTCACATCACCAGGCTCCGTTCCCTGCGAGCGTTGCGACGCACAGGGACAGAGTTCGGCGCCAAATTCAAAAGGTAAAATGCACAGTATAGATACAGTATACTGTTATCTTACAGATTACAGTACTGTATCAAGTAATTACACATCCCCTTTGTCCCCAGTGGTTTCTCCAGTGTCCTGCATGCAGTTTTATATTATAAATACTGTTCTTTATGCCAGGAAACTGGAGATTGTCCAAAGCAACCAAAAAATGTCCGTTTACATCAAAAGTGGTTATAGACCAGCTAGAAAACAGCGATAATAAAATTTAGAATCACTCACAGAATTGAGCCATAGTAATTAGTGGGGAAATTCATCATCAAACACTAAAAGTAATGACAGCGACAATTCTGCAACTCTGGATATTTCAGTGTTTTTTTATTTGATTACATTATTGAATAATTTTATCATTATATTATTTGTTATTTATAGTTATTTATTTTATTATAAGAAATGTGTGTGTGTATATATAATTATAATTTATGATTTCAAATTTTATCATACCCGGGATGTCTACTAGACTCTTGTTTGGACAGATTTAAGTGAATTATTTCTAATGCCGCATACACACGGGCGGACTGTATGGCGTACTTAGTCCGTCGAAACACATTTCAGCGGACAGTCCGCTCGTGTGTGGGCTTCAGCGGACTTTTTCAGCGTGCAGTCTGGCGTACTAAGTATTTCGGATTTTTCGAAATTCTGTCCGTCGTACTTTGGTTTCAGCGGACAATCCGCTCGTCAGTATGCTAGTTCGACGGACTAAGAATGGCGCATGCCCAGAAAGGATTTACACGGCGGAAGGTTGCATTGCTGTGTATTGGACTTCCTATTTCTAGTCCCGTCGTACGTGCTGTACACGTCATCGCGCAAGCTTTCGACGGACTGTTTGTGCATCCGTGTGTGGTCAAGTCCGTTCAGTCGAAAGTATGACGGACTGTCCGTCGGATTGTATGACGGACTAAGTACGCCATACAGTCCGCTCGTGTGTACGCGGCATAAGAATTGCAGGCCTACAATATAAAATGCTAAATAATGGTACCGCTTTCAGCACCTGAAATCGGAAATAATCATACCGCCAGGGAGGTTAATCATGACCTCTGACTCCCACGTAAAATGGGGCATTAGACTTTGAATCACTTTTATTTTTGCACACTGTTCGATATTAACGTTTTCAATGTTTCCTTAGGTTGAAGTTTACAAATGTTTTCGGCCAGGAGATATCGTCATGGGAAAAGTTGTATCCTTTTTATTGATAGAAGTGATATAAATAGAGAACCCGTTTCCAGATAGCAACACAACTGCAATCACTTAACCGCACTGTACGCTTTGATAGTTATCATTTTATATGGCTGAAATCCCCTTTTTAAAGTGGCATTTAAAGCTTCATATTTAAAAAAACAAAAACAAAAAATGTAAATAACACATGTTATACTTACCTGCTATGTGTAATGGTTTTGCACAGAGCAGCTCCAATCCTCTTGTTTTGGGGCCCCCCACTGACTCTCCTCCTCTTCAGCATGTGCCCCTAATATAAATCCGCTTTTCATGGGGGCACCTATGTGGACTCGTTCCAGAGCCGCACTCACTTGGCACAGCATTTGATTGACGGCAACTGGAATAAATGGCTGCTGCTGCCATCAGTCTGCCCAATGAGGAGTGAGACAGCGGCGAGAGCTGCTGCTCTTGCACACATCGCTGGATCAGATCTGGCTCGGGTAAGAATGGGGGGGGGGGGGGGGCATTATGCAGCACAAAATGTTTTTCGTATAAATGCATACAATGCATTAAGGTGAAAACCTTAGTGTTCCTACAGCATGCTTGTTATACTCGCTGGAACCTATATTTTTATATATTATAATCGTGTGTGTGTGTGTATATATATATATATATATATATATATATATTATTATATAATTTTATATTTATAGATTTATTTTTACACTGGAAACTGCTAATCACTGGTGCAATGCCAGGATACTGCAGAAGGGTCATGCACGTTTTTCATCTGCTGTACGTTGGCATCCTATCCATAATGTTTTAAACAATTCTTACCTCTATATAATTTCACTGTAACACTCACTTGTTTTGTCAAATATATCTCCCGGTTCGTATGAAAAACATAGCTTTAAAATTTCTTACTGGCAGTTTTCATCTTGCTTGTGGGCATGTGAAGCCCACAAGCAATACAGTTCCTAGATACAGTGATGCTGAGCTACCAGCATGCTCAGTATGTACGGCGCGGAGCGCATAAACTTGTTCCCGCGCATGCTCAGTATGTACGGCGCAGAGCGCGTAAACTTCTGTGTTGCCATCACAATGTCCGGTGGCGTCGTCGGAAGTGCCCGCCCCACTGTGATGGCAACGAAGAGATTTGTGTCACTTCCGGTTTCGCGAATCTCACGAGAACGAGCAGCGGCCATCCACACTGACTCCTGGGAATTACGGACGCATAGCTCCCAGGAGACAGTGCGCCGCCGGAAATGGCGGCCATACCCGCGGGTGGCAGAGACCAGAAAAGCCACTGAAAAGCCTCCTTAGGAGAACCACCCTCCGGAGAACAACCCTTAGGAGAAAAATTTTCGAATTTTAGAACGCTTAACGTGTGTAAATGCTGTTAATGTAAAGTAGTTAAATCAGGTGGAACTCCGCTTTAATGCACGCATTGGATAACTTTAGTCTGAAAGGGCTGCTGCTGCCCTTGTGCGTTCAGTAGGCACTAAAGCTGAAAGTTACCAATTTAACAATGTGTGCAATTCACATGGTGGTTGCCTAGTAGTTTGGCACTTAGAGGTTTAAACAGGAGGTGAGGTGGCCACATATTTCCTCATCACTGCTTGTCAAACACCTCTGCATGGATGACTTTTTGGAGGTGTGATATGATGTATTGCAATTCATGGCAGCCAAAAATACCTTGGGGGACAACCTTACCATTGGATTGAATGGAGATTGTGATGACTTGCTTATTTATCATTAGAAAGAAAATTCTCCTTGACGTCCTCTCTAGATATCCCTGGGAGATTCTCAGTCCAATTACCTGCTCACTACAGCAGAAAACCAGCTGGGTGTAGTAGTCGCACATAGTGAAGCGGGTATGTATGTGTGTGTGTGATCTGTCTTAGGTGGCATCCTCTGCCGGGGGGGGGGCGTGACGCCAATAGAATGCATTTGTGCTGTAAAATGTTTCTATGCATACATCATAAGATACACAAGATATGGGTGTTTTTTTGTTTTCTGCCACTAATCACCACCCCAGAACGCCAGGATGTGCATGGGCACGTTGGGTTTCGTTTAGCTGCCATACACCTCTGATAGTGGAATTCTTTGCACCTCTGTGTGTGTGTGTGTGTGTGGTGACCATCACCGAATGGACTGTTCATAAAGGTAGTTTCATTCATTAGATCGCTCTATTCAATGGACAGCGGTACAGAGACTCCCTTACTGTGCTGCCAACTGGCAGTAGTGGTAAGGGAAAACAATTTAATGCTATTAACCACTTGCTGACAACTATGTATATAATAATTGTGCATTTTATATTTTCTCACATATATATTTTCTCACACACGCTTGTCACCATCTGACACCAAATAAGTTTATCTTGGTCTCAACAGACCACAGGACATGGTTCCAGTAATCCACGTCCTTAGTCTGCTTGTCTTCAGCAAACTGTTTGCGGGTTTTCTTGTACATCATCTTTAGAAGAGACTTCCTTCTGGGACCCCCCACCCCTTCAACCTCTGCAGCAATGCTGGCAGCACTCATACGTCTATTTCCCAAAGACAACCTCTGGATATGACGCTGAGCACGTGACCTCAACTTCTTTGGTGGACCATGGCGAGGCCTGTTCTGAGTGGAACCTGTCCTATTATACCGCTGTATGGTCTTGGCCACCGTGCTGCAGCTCAGTTTCAGGGTCTTGGCAATCTTCTTATAGCCTAGGCCATCTTTATGTAGAGCAACAATTCTTTTTTTTTTTTTAACACTAACGAATCACATGACACCGGGGAGAGAAAATGGCTAATTGGGCCCAATTTGGACATTTTCACCTAGGGTGTACTCACTTTTGTTGCCAGCGGTTTAGACAGCGGTTTAGACATTAATGGCTGTGTGTTGAGTTATTTTGAGAGGACAGCAAATGTACACTGTTATACAAGCTGTACACTCACTACTTTACATTGTAGACAAGTGTCATTTCTTCAGTGTTGTCACATGAAAATATAGAAGAAAATATTTACATAAATGTGAGGGGTGTACTCACTTTTGTGAGATACTGTATATACATTGTGGTTTACTGGGATTATAGCTATAGTTCTCAGCTTTAACCCCAGTACCATTATCTCTCATCCTGTGGCTGGCTTTCTCATGAGCCGCTGGAATGCTTTCCGAAACACTCCGCGAGGAGGGGGAGGGTCCTCGCCTCCCACCCACCGCTTCCTGGTGTTTCTCAGGCTTACTGTTTCCATTAGTTCGCCCGAGAAATGATCCGACGGTTTGCGGCTGGTTGCTCCTATAGGCAATCAAAGAGTAGGTATTCTTTGATGGCCTTGGAGGACCGGAACTATATCACTTCTGGTCCAGGGTGGAAGTAAATCGTAATTTTTTATTTATTTTTTTTTTACTTTTTTTTTTCACTGTTTCTGTTTAATTTGTTGTTTTTTGTTATCACTTTTATTTCTATTACAAGGAATGTAAGCACCCCTTGTAATAGAAATAATAGATGACAGGTCCTCTTTATGGATAAATCCGGGGTCAAAAAACTTAATTTTGCTTTTAACTACTTAAGGACCGCCTCACGCCGATATACGTCGACAGAATGGCACGGCTGGGCACAATCACGTACCTGTCTCTTTAAGTGCCCAGCCATGGGTCGAGAGCGCGCCGCCGGCAGCGCGCTCCCGACCCGGTCCTGAGCTCCGTGACCGCGCCCCCCGATCACCACTTGTGTCCCGCGATCGGATCACAGCTGAAGAACAAGGAGAGGTCTGTGTAAACAAACCTCTCGCCGTGCTTCCTAGTGTGGCCTTCACCGATCGTCTCTTCCCTTTTTATAGGGAAAGACGATCAGTGACGTCACATGCCAGGCCACGCCCCCTACAAAAAAAACACATAACGTCATACAGAACACCAACACTGCACCCTAGTGGTTAACGCCTTCACTGCCAGTGTCATTTACACAGGAATCAATGCATTTAAATAGCACTGATTGCTGTATAAATGACAATGGTCCCAAAAATGTGTCAAAAATTTGCGAGGTTGTCGCAGTCAGAATAAAAATCGCTGATCGCCGCAATTACTAGTAAAAAAAAAAAATATTAATAGAAATGATATAAAACCATCCCCTATTTTGTTAACACTATTAACTTTTGCGCAAACCAATCAATAATCCCTAATTGCAATTTTTTTTTTTTTTTTTTACCAAAAATATGTAGAAGAATTAGGCCTAAACTGATGGAAATTTTTTTTTTATATATTTATGGGGGGATATTTATTATAACAAAAGGTAAAAAAAATATTTTTTTTCAAAATTGTCGCTCTATTTTTGTTTATAGCACAAAAAATAAAAACCGCTGGGGTGATCAAATACCACCAAAAGAAAGCTCTATTTGTGGGGAAAAAAAGGACGTCAATTTTGTTTGGGAGCTGACTGTCGCACGACCGCACAATTGTCAGTTAAATCGACGCAGTGCCGAATCGCAAAAAGGGGCTTGGTCCTTTGGCTGCAAATTGGTCCGGGGCTTAAGTGGTTAAAGATAAAGACGAGATTTCGGGTCTTTTTGACCCCAGATCTCTCCATAAAGAGGACCTGTCATCAGTTATTTCTATTACAAAGGATCTTTACATTCCTTAGGGGGGGGGGGGAGTTACAACAAAAAAATTAATAATTAAAGGAACAGTTTAAACATAAATAGTAAAATAAAAAATGTAAAGCGCTCCCATCCCTTTGCAAGCAAACTCATGCGTAAGTCGTGCACGCATATGTAAGCGGTACTGGCACCACACATGTAATTTTACCGTTAGACCACCTCCGTAACTCTATACCGGTAACCTGTAAATCTGTCGGGGGGAGGGGCTTGGGGGTGTTGCAGGAGAGGAGCCAAGCCTGAGGCCGCTCTTCCTTTCTAAGATCAGGCTAGTTGGTGTGCGGCGTCTCTGCATTGCACATAGATGTGACTTCTGGGTCCAGACGCTTGCACCCGCATGAATTGTGGATTACTGGATCGTGGTGGTGTGCATGATCCACCAAGATATCCAATCCTGGTTGCAGTGGCGGACGGTTGCTGTTCAGCAGTGATAATTGATTAATTGGCTGTTTGTTTTTTTTTGTTTTTTTTGCTTCCACAGGGGCGACCATGGTGCCGATCAGCTGGTGTGAGATGCAGTGCCCCAAAACGCACATCAAGGAACCCCGGAAGGTTGCACGCGTACAACCGGAGTTTCTGCAGACCTAAAAAATGAAAGCGTGGTCACCACTGTACACCTGATCCTACCCGTCACCACTGTGTGGTTTGTACATGGGAGAGAGATAAAGATAAAGGAACTTTGAGTTTTATAACCCCGCCCTGCCTCAGAGTCCCATTAATGGGGTCTTTACACCCCGGAGAGCAGGAAGGATTTGCTGATCACATGACTGCTGTGATTGGCTGTCAGCGGTCACGTGATTGGGAACCAAGCCTGCCAGCTCCTGGTCATTAGTAAGGACCGAGAGCTGTTTTGGGGAGGGGGGGGTGTCTTTTTTTTCAGTAAGCGTGCTGTCGGCACAAAACCTCTGCCATGTGATGCATATATGCAAGTATTAAAGCCTACCCTCTTTGCATATATGCATTACATGGCTGACAAGAGGTTAACATGTTAAATCGGTATTAAACCCACAAGCAAAAATGTATTATATTGCAACAGTTCTTAAATGTGGTGGCTGCATTCCTTTTTTCTTTTTTAGGTTGGTTTTCTTCTATTTTCATCTGGTGATCCTGCCCATAAGTCTGTTTTTTTTTTTTTTTTTATTTTCAATAGCACAAGCTCTCCAGCGGAATGCATCAATTGCAGGGATGAGACAAACCATTTACCGTTGACAGGGTTGCATACAATGATCCTTCTTTTTTTTTTTTTTTTTTTTTTTTTATGTAAAACCCTTTATAAAAAAGTTTCATCAAAATAGATTTTCTCCTTTTTGGATTAAGTGTTGGGTGGAGTTTGGCTTCAATTTGTTAGTGTATTCAAATCTGCTAACAAATCTGCCCCCCCCCCCCCGACTGACTGCTGCTGTTTGCTGTGCTCCTTCGTCCAGAGTGGGGGCGCTCTAGTACGGGGGGGTGTTACAGACTGGATCACTGGGTGAAAAGAGTGGGGGGAAAAAAAAGCAAAAAACACATGCAGCCGCCACATCCAATGATTGGTAATCTGCAATATATGACGTTTTTGGATCTGGGTGTAATACGGGACGGAAAGCAAACTGTGCTATTGGTGAATCTTGCCAACTGATGGTCCGGGAAATAGAAACGGCTGGCAGGTGACTCCTTCATAAAAAGTTATTTTTATGTTGAGTTCTTTTGGATGTGATGTGAAATGCGCCGGATTTATCAAAGTATCTGTGTTGCCCCCATTTTTTTTTTTAAATACACAAAGTCAGCACTGATTGGTTGTTGTGGGATAATATAAGACAGATCTTTGATCAATTAGCTGCACGAGTTATCGTTAAAAAAAATCTCGAGTCAGCCCCTGCGATCTCTGTGCAGAATTTCCCGATTCATTCATGTAACAAGTGTAGAGAGTTCTCTGCTCACTCGGCTGTCAAAAAAAAAAAAAAAAAAACAGACAGCCTACCAAGATTTCCACAACATTGTCTGAGTTGTTCGATATCTATAAACATTCCAACATTTTGTATCAAAGGAATGAAATTTGGTCTGTAATTGAGGGAAGTTTTAACTACTTTAAAGATTAAACCTTTTTCTGACACTTGTTTCTTCCAAAGTTAAAATGTGTATTTTTTTGCTAGAAAATTACTTGGAACCCTCAAATGTGTGTGTGTGTGTGTGTATGTATGTGTGTATATGTATAATAAATATATATATATATATATATATATATATATATATATATATATATATATATATATATATATATATATTATATATGTGTGTGTGTGTATATATATTATAAAAAAAACTTTTTTTTTTTTATTAACAGAGACCTTAGGGAATAAAATGGCAATTGTTGCAATATTTTATGCCGCACTTTATTTGCGCAGCGGTCTTTCAAACGTAATTTTTTTGGGGAAAAAATACACTTCAATTAATAATTAAAAAAAAAAACGAAACAGTTAAGTTTGCCCCATTTTTTTTATTTTTTTTTGTATATTGTGAAAAGATGTTACGCTGTGAGAATTGAGAGAATCGTGATTCTTATTCTAAGTTAAAAATAAAAATCATGATTCTCTGGACTGCATGTGGTGTGAACTGGCCCATAGGGGACTTTTTGTCCCCTATGTGATAGGGGGGGATAAGAAAATAAAAAGTTTTTGACAGGAGAAGACAGATCTTGTGTTTCTGCTCAGCAGGAACACTGATCTATCTTCTTACAGTACAAGCAGTCCCACTATAAGTCGCTGATCGCCGCCATTACAAGTAAAATAAAAATTCCATAAAAATTATCCTTAATGTGATTGTAGCCGCATTAGTGCAATTGTGACAGAGAAAATTGAGTACTGTCCATGATACTTTTTTTATTTGCACTAACATGCAATTTTTCAGGACAAGCTTTTGGGGTATGTCCCCTTCTTCAAGGTCCAAGCAGTACTGATTTACAAAAAAAAAAAAAGTCAACAGTACTCCATTTTCTCTAAAAAAAAAAATATCCCATAGTTTGTAGACGCTAACACTTTTGCACGAACCAATCAATATACACTTATTGAGATTTTTTTTTTTACCAAAAATATGTAGCAGAATACATATTGGCCTAAATTCATGGAGAATTTTTTTAATTTTTTTTTACTTTTATCGGATGTTTTATAGCAGAAAGTAAAAAAAAAAAAAAAAAAAAATATATATATATATATATATCTATATATATATATATATATATCTATCTATATATCTTTCTTTTTTTTATAGCCCAAAAGAAAGCTCTATTTGTAGGAAAAAAAAGAGACAAAAATTTTATTTGGTTACAGCGTCACACGACCACACAATTATCCGTTTAAAGTAACGCAGTTCCATATCACAAAAAAACAGCCTGGTCATGAAGGGGGGTAAAACCTCAGGAGCTGAAGAGGTGAAAGTGTCACTAAACCCACATCATAAAAAGCTATCAATAAATGCTGTATTACACACTGTTCATACTCATTCAGTCGCTATGAGATTCCTTTTTTGTATTCTGCAAAAAACCTGGTTGATCCTGCTGCTCTCTATCTCCCCCTCCTGTCCATGTCCCCAATGCAGTTGGGGATTTTTGAGAGCAGTGGTGTCAGCTCTGCCCATGCTCAGTTTTCAGTGAGTTTCTATGCTGAGCATTTCCTCCCTATCGCATCTGAGCAATCCATGTGGCTATAGAGCCACACATGTGGCCGTATACACAATGCTAAATGACAGCCCCACTCCCTCCCTCCTCCATGTCCACTAACCAGCTTAACATAATGGAGAGGGATATTACATGTACATCGATGGAGGCTTCATCTCCCTCTTATGCTAAGACACAGACTGGAGGGGCATGACACAACCTTTGACTGTAAGAAATCTGCCCCACACCATGTTCTTAGCAAAAAATAAAGATTTCATATCAAATATATATTTGATTAAAACCAGTTTATTGATATTTATTTTTACTCTATATTCCAAAGGCTGTTTTTTTTTTTTTTTTAACATGTCACGCAGGACTTGAAGCTCCTCCTGCTTATGTTGCCCTGCAGACAGGCTGCGAGAGAGCTGGGTCATGTGACAGCTGTATATCTATTAGGAAAAAATATATATATTTTTTTTATAAAATTACAGAGCCGTCATCCACATACAGAAATGGAAGGAAGAATGTAATTCCTGGATGCCGCTGTAAAGTGTTTCACTGTGCAGCCCAGGGTCACCTGGAGTCATCAGAGAGCACAGTTTCCCCTTGAGTTTACCGTACAGCCCATGCTATACTGAAGGTTTCATATAACCAAGTGTTTCCTGGGGTCACCATAGAGATAAGTGTTTAACTCACCATGCAGCCCAGGGTCCCCTGGAAGCACCATAGAGCCAAGTGTTCCCTGGACTTGCCATGCAGCCCAGGTCCTCTGGAGTCACCACAGAGCACAGTGTCCCCTAGAGTTACCATAAAGCCCATTGTCCACTGCGTCTAGTGTTTCCTGAGGTCACCATAAATGCCAAGTGTTCCTTGGACCCACCATGCAGCCTAGGCTGCCCATAGAGCACTGTGTGCTCTAGTGTTACTATACAGCCCATTGTCCACAGAAGCACAATCTATTCTAAGGCTTGCTGGGGTCACCATAAAGCCAAGTGTTTTCTGGACTCACCATACAGTTCTGGGTCTCCATAGAGCACAGTGTCCCTTAGAAGTATCATCTAGTTAAGTTTTTTTCATGGGGTCACTATAAAGCTAAATGTTCCATGGACACAACATTCATCCCAAGGTCCCCTGAACTTAACACAAAGCCCATGGTCCCCATAGAGCACAGCATCCACTTGAGTTGCCATACAGCCCATTGTCTACTGAAGGGGCTCCATCTAACCAAGTATTTCCTGGGGTCACCATAGAGCCAAGTACTCCTTAAACTCACCATGCAGCCCACAGTCCCCTGGAGTCACCACAGAGCACAGTGTCCCCTAGAATTACCATACAGCCCATTGTCCACTAGAGGTCCTATCTAATCTAGTGTTTCCTGGGGTCACCATAGAGCCAAGTGTTCCTTGAACTTCCCATGCAGCTCAGGATTCCCATAGAGCACAGTGTCCCCTTGAGTTACCATATAGCACATTGTCTACTGAAAGGGCTCCATCTAACCAAGTATTTCCTGGGGTCACCATAAAGCCGAGTGTTTCTTAAACTCACCATGCAGCCCACGGTCCCCTGGAGTCACCACAGAGCACAGTGTCCCCTAGAATTGCCATACAGCCCATTGTCCACTAGAGGTCCTATTTAGTCTAGTGTTTCCTGGGGTCAACATCAATGCCAAGTGTTCACTGGACTCACCATACAGACCAGGGTCCCCATAGAGCACAGCATCCCCTTGAGTTACCATACAGTCCATTGTCTACTGCAGGGGCTCCATCTAGCTAGGTTGTTTCATGGGGTCACTATAAAGCAAAGTGTTCCTTGGACTCAACATTCCTCCCAAGGTCCCCTGGAAGCACCATAGAGCCAAGTGTTCCCTTAACTTACCACGCAGCCCAAGTGCCCCCTATAGAGCACAATGTCCCCTTGAGTTACCATACAGCCCATTATCTACTGAAGGGGCGCCATCTAGCCAGGTTATTCCATGAGGTCACTATAAAGCGAAGTGTTCCTTGGACTCAACATTCATCCCAAGGTTCCCTGGAAGCGCAACATCTAGTCTAGGGTTTGATGGGGTCACCATAGAGCCAAGTGTTCCCAGGAACTTACCACGCAGCCCAGGGTCCCCATAGAGCACAGTGTCCCCTTGACTTACCATACAGCACATTGTCTACTGAAGGGGCTCCATCTAGCCAGGTTATTCCATGAGGTCACTATAAAGCGAAGTGTTCTTGGACACAATATTCATCCCAAGGTCCCCTGGAAGCACCATCCAGTCTAGGGTTTGCCAGGGTCACCATAGAGCCAAGTGTTCCCTGAACTTACCACACAACCCAGGTTCCCCATAGAGCACTTAAGTTACCATACAGCACATTGTCTACTGAAGGAGCTCCATCTAACCAAGTATTTCCTGGGGTCACCATAGAGCCAAGTATTCCTTAAACTCACCATGCAGCCCATAGTCCCATGGAGTCACCACAGAGCACAGTGTCCCCTAGAATTAGCATACAGCCCATTGTCCACTAGAGGCCCTATCTAATCTAGTGTTTCCTGGGGTCACCATAAATCCCAAGTCTTCATTGGACTCACCATACAGACCAGAGTCTCCATAGAGCACAGTGTCCCCTAAAGTTACCGTACAACCCATTGTCCACTGAAGGCACCATCTAGCCTAGTTTTTCCCTGGGGTCAATATTAATGCCAAGTGTTCACTGGACTCACCATACAGACCAGGGTCCCCATAGAGCACCGCATCCCCTTAAGTTACCATACAGTCCATTGTCTGCTGAAGGGGCTCCATCTAATCAGGTTATTCCGTGAGGTCACTATAAAGTGAAGTGTTCCTTGGACTCAACATTCCTCCCAAGGTCTCCTGGAAGCAACATCTAGTCTAGGGTTTGCTGGGGTCACCATAGAGCCAAGTGTTCCCTGAACTTACCACGCAGCTCAGGATCCCCATAGAGCACAGTGTCCCCTTGAGTTACCATACAGCACATTGTCTACTGAAAGGGCTCCATCTAACCAAGTATTTCCTGGGGTCACCATAGAGCCGAGTGTTCCTTAAACTCACCATGCAGCCCACAGTCCCCTGGAGTCACCACAGAGCACAGTGTCCCCTAGAATTGCCATACAGCCCATTGTCCACTAGAGGTCCTATCTAATCTAGTGTTTCCTGGGGTCAACATTAATGCCAAGTGTTCACTGGACTCACCATACAGACCAGGGTCCCCATAGAGCACAGCATCCCCTTGAGTTACCATACAGCCCATTATCTACTGAAGGGGCTCCATCTAGCCAGGTTATTCCATGAGGTCACTATAAAGCGAAGTGTTCCTTGGACTCAACATTCATCCCAAGGTTCCCTGGAAGCGCAACATCTAGTCTAGGGTTTGATGGGGTCACCATAGAGCCAAGTGTTCCCAGGAACTTACCACGCAGCCCAGGGTCCCCATAGAGCACAGTGTCCCCTTGACTTACCATACAGCACATTGTCTACTGAAGGGGCTCCATCTAGCCAGGTTATTCCATGAGGTCACTATAAAGCGAAGTGTTCCTTGGACACAACATTCATCCCAAGGTCCCCTGGAAGCACCATCCCGTCTAGGGTTTGCCAGGGTCACCATAGAGCCAAGTGTTCCCTGAACTTACCACGCAACCCAGGTTCCCCATAGAGCACAGAATCCCCTTGAGTTACCATACAGCACATTGTCTACTGAAGGAGCTCCATCTAACCAAGTATTTCCTGGGGTCACCATAGAGCCAAGAATTCCTTAAACTCACCATGCAGCCCACAGTCCCCTGGAGTCACCACAGAGCACAGTGTCCCCTAGAATTACCATACAGCCCATTGTCCACTAGAGGTCCTATTTAGTCTAGTGTTTCCTGGGGTCACCATTAATGCCAAGTGTTCACTGGACTCACCATACAGACCAGGGCCCCCATAGAGCACAGGATCCCCTTGAGTTAACATACAGCCCATTGTCTACTGAATGGGGCTCCATCTAGCCAGGTTATTCCATGAGGTCACTATAAAGAAAAGTGTTCCTTGGACTCAACATTCCTCCCAAGGTCCCCTGGAAGCACCATAGAGCCAAGTGTTCCCTGAACTTACCACGCAGCCCAAGTGCCCCCTATAGAGCACAATGTCCCCTTGAGTTACCATACAGCCCATTATCTACTGAAGGGGCTCCATCTAGCCAGGTTATTCCATGAGGTCACTATAAAGCGAAGTGTTCCTTATACACAACATTCATCCCAAGCTCCCCTGGAAGCACCATCAAGTCTAGGGTTTGCCAGGGTCACCATAGAGCCAAGTGTTCCCTGAACTTACTACGCAGCTCAGGATCCCCATAGAGCACAGAATCCCCTTGAGTTACCATACAGCACATTGTCTACTAAAGGGGCTCCATCTAACCAAGTATTTGCTGGTGTCACCATAGAGCCAAGTGTTCCTTAACCTAACCATGCCACCCACAGTCCCCTGGAGTAACCACAGAGCACAGTGTCCCCTAGAATTACCATACAGCCCATTGTCCACTAGGTCCTATCTAATCTAGTGATTCCTGGGGTCACCATTAATGCATAGTTGCCAACATTGTAAAAAAAAATGTCGGGACACTTTTTTGGCAGTAGGCGGAGTAGTGGTATAATTAGGGGTGGGGCATGCGGTTATGGGTGTGGCATAGGAAAAGAAAAATGGCGGCCGGCGGAGACATTGTCTCCGCCGGCTGCGGACCTCTAGTGGGCGTTGGCAAAAAAACGGGAAATTCAATTTCCTGGGACAAACCGAATTTCCCGGAACAAAATTAATTTGGGACAAATGTCCTAATCCCGGGAAATTCGGGACAGTTGGCAACTATGTTAATGCCAAGTGTTCACTGGACTCACCATACAGACCAGGGTCTTCATAGAGCACAGTGTGCCCTAGAGTTACCCTACAACCCATTGTCCACTGAAGGCACCATCCTTCCTAGTTTTTCCCTGGGGTCACCATAAAGCAGGCATGTCCAAAGTCAGGCCCGCGGGCCAATTGCGGCCCGAGTTCCGGTTTTGAACGGCCCGTCTGGATATCTGGACATATATATCTTCATATATGTGTTATACCCCCAGTACCGGGGGCCACAAAAGAGATACAGTATCTCACAAAAGTAAGTACACCCCTCACGTTTTTGTAATATTTTATTCTATCTTTTCATGTGACAACACTGAAGAAATGACACTTGTCTACAATGTTTTGGGGGGTTACCTAATCTTCAGGCCTAAAATGATTTTGTAAAAAACGTGCAAAGAGCTGTTTATGATTTTGGGGATGTGGATTGGATTGCAAGGGGTGAGGTGGTGCAGTCAGGTCAGCCTATTACATCTGCTGTGTAGCAGCCCTTAGTATAGTATATTTTATGTTTTTTTTTTTAATATCAAAAAGTCTTTGTTTTCCCTCCCTTGCTATCCCATGAAGCAATGTGATCCTCCATTCATTGGCTTTCACAGCTTCCACGCAGACAGCGGGTCCCTCCCGCGCCTGCGCAGTAATGGAGTTCAGGCTCTGCTGCCAGGTGAAGTTGGCGCCTGCGCAGTGATTTCTCCCAGCAAGTGTGGTGCGTACTGCGCATGCGCGGTGTGCCGGGATGTCTCTAGCAGCTGAGGGCTGAGAGGAATGACATCCGGTGAGAGCGGCGGTCAGCGTTCCCGGGATGGAGAGAGCGAAGGGGGAGGGGCCTGAGAAAGGAGACCGAGACCCCGCCCACTAAGAGACAACGACCGGCAGGTGAGACCATAGAGATCAGTGTCCCCCGGGATCCCCATAGAGATCAGTGTCCTCCGGGGTCCCCATAGAGATCAGTGTCCTCCGAAGTCACCATACAGATCAGTGTCCTCCGGGGTCCCCATAGAGATTGGTGTCCTCCGGGGTCCCCATAGAGATCAGTGTCCTCCGGGGTCCCCATAGAGATCAGTGTCCTCCGGGGTCCCCATAGAGATTGGTGTCCTCCGGGGTCCCCATAGAGATCAGTGTCCCCCGGGATCCCCATAGAGATCAGTGTCCTCCGGGGTCCCCATAGAGATCAGTGTCCTCCGAAGTCACCATACAGATCAGTGTCCTCCGGGGTCCCCATAGAGATTGGTGTCCTCCGGGGTCCCCATAGAGATCAGTGTCCTCCGGGGTCCCCATAGAGATCAGTGTCCTCCGGGGTCCCCATAGAGATCAGTGTCCTCCGAAGTCACCATACAGATCAGTGTCCTCCGGGGTCACCATAGAGATCGCTGTCCTCCGGGGTCCCCATAGAGATCAGTGTCCTCCGGGGTCCCCATAGAGATCAGTGTCCTCCGGGGTCCCCATAGAGATCAGTGTCCTCCGGGGTCCCCATAGAGATCAGTGTCCTCCGAAGTCACCATACAGATCAGTGTCCTCCGGGGTCACCATAGAGATCGCTGTCCTCCGGGGTCCCCATAGAGATCAGTGTCCTCCGGGGTCCCCATAGAGATCAGTGTCCTCCGGGGTCCCCATAGAGATCAGTGTCCTCCGGGGTCCCCATAGAGATCAGTGTCCTCCGAAGTCACCATACAGATCAGTGTCCTCCGGGGTCACCATAGAGATCGCTGTCCTCCGGGGTCCCCATAGAGATCAGTGTCCTCCGGGGTCCCCATAGAGATCAGTGTCCTCCGGGGTCCCCATAGAGATCAGTGTCCTCCGGGGTCCCCATAGAGATCAGTGTCCTCCGAAGTCACCATACAGATCAGTGTCCTCTGGGGTCACCATAGAGATCGCTGTCCTCCGGGGTCCCCATAGAGATTGGTGTCCTCCGGGGTCCCCATAGAGATTGGTGTCCTCCGGGGTCCCCATAGAGATTGGTGTCCTCCGGGGTCCCCATAGAGATTGGTGTCCTCCGGGGTCCCCATAGAGATTGGTGTCCTCCGGGGTCCCCATAGAGATTGGTGTCCTCCGGGGTCCCCATAGAGATCGGTGTCCTCCGGGATCCCCATAGAGATCGGTGTCCCCCGGGGTCCCCATAGAGATCGGTGTCCTCCGGGGTCCCCATAGAGATCGGTGTCCCTGTGGTGTCCCCGTAGAGATCGGTGCCCCCGTGGGGTCACCATAGAGATCAGTGTACTCCGGGGTCCCCGTAGAGATCGGTGTCCTCCGGGGTCCCCGTAGAGATCGGGGTCCCCGTAGAGATCGGTGTCCCCCGGGGTCACCATAGAGATCGGGGTCTCCATAGAGATCGTGTCCCTGTGGGGTCCCCGTAGAGATCGGTATCCTCCGGGGTCACCGTAGAGATCGGTGTCCCCCGGGGTCACCATAGAGATCGGGGTCTCCATAGAGATCGTGTCCCTGTGGGGTCCCCGTAGAGATCGGTATCCTCCGGGGTCACCGTAGAGATCGTTGTCCCCCTGGGGTCACCGTAGAGAACGTCGTCCCCGTGGGGTCACCGTAGAGAACGTCGTCCCGCGGGGTCACCGTAGAGATTGTCGCCCCCCGGGGTCACCGTAGAGATCGGCGTCTGCATAGAGATCGGTGTCCCCCAGGGTCCGCATAGAGATCGGCGTCCCACGGGGTCACCACTTTTCTCATTAGAGCCCTGCAGGTGCAGCAGCTGATTGATAATTATAAAGTCTCTCCCATTTACTTTGCACATGGACACAGAGACACAAACGGCTATTTCTTCACAATAACAAAAAGGTAGAAATCTGCAATGTACAGAGATCACCCTGGGAGGGGGTTTTATTTAAATGTGTGCTTTAAAATTGCACACATTCATGGAATGATGCCAAACTCTCCAATTCTCCAATTCTCCAAATAGTTTTTACAGGTTACATGTTACAGAGGAGGTCTAGTGCTGGACTTACGCGTGCGTTTGCTTCTGAGCGTGAGCTACCGGGGACGGGGGCATTTTAAATGATTATTTTTTTTTATTTATTTTTTTACACTTTCTTTTACAATTTTTTTTGATCACTTTTATTCTTATTACAAACAATATAAACATCCCTTGTAATAGGAATCATTTGTGACAGGTCCTCTTTATGGAGAGATGTGGGGTCCAGAAGACCCCACATCTCTCCTCCAGGCTGGAAAGCATGCGATCGAAAAAAAAAAATCCACGATCCCATGCTTGCCAGCCGCGATTACAGCTTTGTTTACATTCGCTTCCCGGATGTGATGTCATAACGTCATGCCCGGGCCTCCGACGGTCATAGAGATGACCATCTGGAAATCTCTATGGCCGTCATCCGGCAACGGATGGTTCTTTCTCCGGGTCCCTGATGGCACGGGAGAGCCCCGGAGAAGCACCGGATGGCGGCAGGAGGGGGCGGGGAGTCCCCTCCCATCGCCTGTAAGAACGATCAAGCGGTAGAACCGCCACTATGATCGTTCGTTCTTATGGTGCACTGAAGTGGTTAAATGATTATTATTATGTATGATGGGGGTGGCTCGGGGACAGTTGTTAGGTGGGTGTGGGATAGGCTTCCCTGAATAAATGAGTTATCAGGGATCTGGTGGACAGGTTAGGGGCTGATTGGATATATCGGGGCAGTCAGTTGCAGAGAATGGGAGAGGCTCTGGAGAAGTTCTGCAGGTAGACAGAGTAGGGGCTGAGCAGACAGACTGGGGCAGGGAGTTCCAGAGGATGGCAGAGGCTCTGGAGAAGTTCTGGAGGTGGACAGTTTAGGGGCTGAGCAGACAGACTGGGGCAGGGAGTTCCAGAGGATGGGAGAGGCTCTGGAGAAGTTCTGCAGGTAGACAGAGTAGGGGCTGAGCAGACAGACTGGGGCAGGGAGTTCCAGAGGATGGGAGAGGCTCTGGAGAAGTTCTGCAGGTAGACAGGGTAGGGGCTGAGCAGACAGACTGGGGCAGGGAGTTCCAGAGGATGGGAGAGGCTCTGGAGAAGTCTTGAAGGCGAGCATGAGAGGAGGTAACAAGGGAGCTAGAGAGCAGGAGGTCCTGGGAGGAGCGGAGGGGACGATTTGGGCGATATCTGTAGATGAGGTTGGTGTTGTAGATGGGGGGGGGGGGGGGGGGCGATGTTGTGGGTGGCCTTGTATGTTGTGGTTAGTATTTAGAATTTTATACGGTGGTGGAGGGGAATCCAGTGAAGGGATTGGCAGAGAGGGGCGGCAGTCACGGGTCGATTAGTGAGGTGTATTAGTCTAGCAGCAGCATTCATAATAGACTGAAGGGGGGAGGAGCCTGCTTAAGGGTCGGCCATTAACCACTTGCCGCCCGCCATATAGCAGAATGACGGCGGCAAAGTGGTTTCAAAATCCTGACCGGGCGTCATAGGATGTCCTCAGGGTATTGAGCTGCTGCACGCCCCCGGGGGCGCGCATCGCGGCGATCGTTGTTGCGGGGTGTCAGTCTGACACCCCGCAACTATGATCTCGGTAAAGTCTCAGATGGAGACTCTTTACCACGTGATCAGCCGTGTCCAATCATAGCTGATCACAGTGTAAATAGGAAGAGCCGGTGATCGGCTTTTCCTCACTCGCGTCTGTCAGACACGAGTAGAGGAGAGCCGATCAGCTGCTCCTCTGACGGGGGGATTTGTGCTGATCGATTATCAGCACAGCCCCCCTAAGGATGCCCACACTGGACCACCAGGGACGCCACCAGACCACCAGGGATGCCCAGCACCAGGTATGCCACCCTAGACCACCAGGGATGCCAGTCAGTGCCCACAATGGATGCCAATCAGTGCCCACAATGGGCATCACCGATTGGCATGCATTATTGTTTGGCACTTGTTGGCATCCATTAACACAATACAGTGCCGCCTATCAGTTCCCCATCTGTGCCGCCTATCAGTTCCCCATCCGTGCCGCCTATCAGTTCCCCATCCGTGCCGCCTATCAGTTCCCCATCCGTGCCGCCTATCAGTTCCCCATCCGTGCCGCCTATCAGTTCCCCATCCGTGCCGCCTATCAGTGCCAATTTGTGCCGCCCATCAGTGCCACATATCAGTGCCACCTCATCGGTGCCCATCAGTGCCGCCTTATCAGTACCCTTCAGTGAATGAGAAAACTTACTTATTTACAAAGTTTTAAAAGTGAAACAAAAGAAAAAACGATTTTTTTTCAAAAATTTTTGTTTTTTTTTGTTTAGCAAAACATTAAAAACCGTAGAGGTGATCAAATACCACCAGAAGAAAGCTCCATTTGTGGGAACAAAATGATAAAAATGTAGTTTGGCCACAGTGTAGCATGACTGCGCAATTGTCATTCAAAGTGCGACAGCGCTGAAATCACAAAATTGGTCTGGGAAGGAAGGTGTTTATTTTTTTTCTCTGTTGTGTGTGTGTGTGTGTGTGTGCGGCATGCGTGCTCCTCGTTTCACTCTTTTTTTTTTTTTTCTCTCGGCGCAGATGAGTATTGGTCTCGCGGTCTGTCCAGGTGATGAGTATTGGGGATGAGAAACATTCGGCGCCTGTTCCTGAGGTGCCTCCGCCTGGGACACAGAAGGAAATGGACGAAGGTGAACCTCCTGACCGACTACGTGCGCTACTGCCGCTTCTGCCTGGTCTCCCTGGCCTACAACTCCTTCACCGACAGCGACGTGGTGGTCGAGTCCTTGTTTGAACCCATTTATTGGCTGGTGGATCATGTGACCAGATGGTTTGGCATAGTAAGTACTTACCCCAGCTTTTTGACCCCCAACCGCCCGGCCGTGGTTGACCTCCCCCCCCCCCCCCCACGCCCACAATGGTAACTTTGGTTTGGCAGCACTGTGATTGTGGAAGGCTGAGTATTCAGTTTTTCCCGAGGTTCTCCTACCAAACCCCAGGAGGGTTAGAAGAACTTGGATTGCACTGATACCAAGTCTTTTCATGAGCAAATGCTCCGATACCCAAAAACCCCATATCTTTGCGGTGCAATTTGAGCCCATTTAACAGCTTGCCGACCGCGTCACGCAGAATGGCACAGCTGGGCAAAAACACCCATACAGGGACGACGTTCCCTTAAAGAGCCGTCAGAGGGCGCACGATCAAGTGTATGTGAGCCAGCATGGGGATTTGTGTATGTGTGTGTGTGAACACTCAAATCCCTGTTCTGTCAGGGGAGAGGAGACCTATCGTTTGTTCCTACTAAGTAGGTCTCCTCCCCCAGTCAGTCCTATCCCCATACAGTTAGAACACATACAGGGAACACACATTTAACCCCTTGATCGCCCCCTGGTGTTAACCTCTTCCTTACTGGTGACATTTATACATTAATCAGTGCTTTTTTTTATAGCACTGATTGCTGTATAAATGTCAGTGGTCCCAAAAAATGTGTCAAAAGTGTCCGATCTGTCCGCCGCAGTGTCTCAGTACCGCAAAAAAAAAAATCAGATTGCCAGCATTACTAGTAAAAAATAAATAAAAATGCCACAAATCTATCCCCTATTTTGTAGACGCTATCAATATAGGCTTATTGCGATTTTTACCAAAAATATGTAGAAGAATACATATCGGCCTAAACTGATGAAGAAATTTGTTTTTTAAAAACATTTTTTAGGGATGTTATTTATTATAGCAAAAAGTAAAAAATATAGTTTTTTTTTTTTATTATTTTTTCAAAATTGTCGCTCTTTTTTGTTTATAGCAAAGAAAAAAAAAACTGCAGAGCTGATCAAATACCACCAAAAGAAAGCTCTATTTGTGGGGGGGGGGGGGGGGAAAGGATGCGATTTTCGTTTGGTTATAACATCGCATGACCGCGCAATTGTCAGTTAAAGCGACGCAGGGCAAAATTGTAAAAAGTGCTTTGGTCAAGAAGGGGGGGTAAAATCTTCTGGGGCTTAAGTGGTTTAAAATGAATGGTCTGAAATCGCACTGCAAAGGATCGCATGCACTTTGATCATGAGTGTGGTAGGGGTCCGACCGATTGTCGGTGCGGCCAATTATCGGGGGGGTTGCAGGACGATTATTTATTTTTTTGAAGAATCAGTATCAGTCAAATACTTACCGATATTGCTTGAAGGGGTTGTATTGGGGTGATGCGTGCGGCTGCAGGCGTCACCCCGATACCGTTCTTTTAAAACAGACGATCGGCTTTCTTGTAATAACAACTGATGCGGCTCAGGAGCCACTCGGCTGTTATTACAAGCAGCGGGAGGGGGCTTCCTCCAGCTGCTCCGCCTGGCTTTCCCGTCCCACCGGAAACGTCCCACGGCTGCCCGGGAGCCCTGAACACAACCGGAGTCGGCATTGAACGAGCCTCGGATCTAGTAACCCAGAAATAACGTCTTGACTTCATTTTGTGTTTACTGACATCCTAAAGGTGCCCGTTTAAAAAAAAAAAAAAAAAAAAAAAAATAGAAAGTATTTAAAAAATGCAGATCTTGGCGCTTTGAATACTTTTAAGTGCAGAGGGAGGAGTTCCGCAGATCTCACCTTAACCCTTTCTTGCCTAAGCCTGTTTCTGACAAGACCCATTCATGACCCATCTTCAGGGTTCTGGTTGAGGAAAGAAGGTTCTTATCCAAGATTTTACAATACATGGGCCCCATCCATTGGCCCCTCATGCTGGAAGACCCATCCATGACCCATCTTCAGGGTTCTAGTTGAGGAAAGAAGGTTCTTATCCAAGATTTTACAATACATGTCCCCCATCCATTGGCCCCTCCATGCTGGAAGACCCATCCATGACCCATCTTCAGTGTTTTGGTTGAGGGAAGAAGGTTCTCCTCTAAGATTTTACAATACATGGGCCCCATCCATTGGCCCCTCCATGCTGGAAGACCCATCCATGACCCATCTTCAGTGTTTTGGTTGAGGGAAGAAGGTTCTCCTCTAAGATTTTACAATACATGGGCCCCATCCATTGGCCCCTCATGCTGGAAGACCCATCCATGACCCATCTTCAGGGTTCTGGTTGAGGAAAGAAGGTTCTTATCCAAGATTTTACAATACATGGGCCCCATCCATTGGCCCCTCATGCTGGAAGACCCATCCATGACCCATCTTCAGTGTTCTGGTTGAGGAAAGAAGGTTCTTATCCAAGATTTTACAATACATGGGCCCCATCCATTGGCCCCTCCATGCTGGAAGACCCATCCATGACCCATCTTCAGGGTTCTGGTTGAGGAAAGAAGGTTCTTATCCAAGATTTTACAATACATGGGCCCCATCCATTGGCCCCTCATGCTGGAAGACCCATCCATGACCCATCTTCAGGGTTCTAGTTGAGGAAAGAAGGTTCTTATCCAAGATTTTACAATACATGTCCCCCATCCATTGGCCCCTCCATGCTGGAAGACCCATCCATGACCCATCTTCAGTGTTTTGGTTGAGGGAAGAAGGTTCTCCTCTAAGATTTTACAATACATGGGCCCCATCCATTGGCCCCTCCATGCTGGAAGACCCATCCATGACCCATCTTCAGTGTTTTGGTTGAGGGAAGAAGGTTCTCCTCTAAGATTTTACAATACATGGGCCCCATCCATTGGCCCCTCATGCTGGAAGACCCATCCATGACCCATCTTCAGGGTTCTGGTTGAGGAAAGAAGGTTCTTATCCAAGATTTTACAATACATGGGCCCCATCCATTGGCCCCTCATGCTGGAAGACCCATCCATGACCCATCTTCAGTGTTCTGGTTGAGGAAAGAAGGTTCTTATCCAAGATTTTACAATACATGGGCCCCATCCATTGGCCCCTCCATGCTGGAAGACCCATCCATGACCCATCTTCAGGGTTCTGGTTGAGGAAAGAAGGTTCTTATCCAAGATTTTACAATACATGGGCCCCATCCATTGGCCCCTCATGCTGGAAGACCCATCCATGACCCATCTTCAGGGTTCTGGTTGAGGGAAGAAGGTTCTCCTCTAAGATTTTACAATACATGGGCCCCATCCATTGGCCCCTCATGCTGGAAGACCCATCCATGACCCATCTTCAGGGTTCTGGTTGAGGGAAGAAGGTTCTCCTCTAAGATTTTACAATACATGGGCCCCATCCATTGGCCCCTCATGCTGGAAGACCCATCCATGACCCATCTTCAGGGTTCTGGTTGAGGGAAGAAGGTTCTTATCCAAGATTTTACAATGCATGTCCCCATCCATTGGCCCCTCATGCTGGAAGACCCATCCATGACCCATCTTCAGTGTTCTGGTTGAGGGAAGAAGGTTCTTATCCAAGATTTTACAATGCATGTCCCCCATCCATTGGCGCCTCATGCTGGAAGACCCATCCATGACCCATCTTCAGTGTTCTGGTTGAGGGAAGAAGGTTCTTATCCAAGATTTTACAATACATGTCCCCATCCATTGGCCCCTCATGCTGGAAGACCCATCCATGACCCATCTTCAGTGTTTAGGTTGAGGGAAGAAGGTTCTCCTCTAAGATTTTACAATACATGGCCCCGTCCATTGGACCTTCAATGTGGCAAAGTCAGCCTGTACCTTTAGCAGAGAAACAACCCTAAAGCATCATGTTTCCACCTCCGTGTGTGACTGTAGGGATGGTGTTCTTAGGGCAGTGATGGTGAACCTTGGCACCCCAGATGTTTTGGAACTACATTTCCCATGATGCTCATGCACTTTGCAGTGTAGGGGAGCATCATGGGAAATGTAGTTCCAAAACATCAGGGGTGCCAAGGTTCACCATCACTGTCTTAGGGTCATAGTCAGCATTTTTCTTCCTCCAAACCACGGAGGACTCTTTCAGGTTCTCGCACACAATGTGTCTCCCTGCTGTGAGCTCACACAGGATTGCCGACTCACTTCCTCTGATCTCCGCCATCTTTTGTCATTTCAGGTGTTTGTCGTTCTGGTGATCATCCTGACCAGCTCCATCGTGCTGATCGTCTACATCTGTGTCCTTCCGCTCATCCTCCAAACCTATTCCACTGAGTGGATCTGCTGGCACATCGCCTACGGCCACTGGAATCTCATCATGATCGTGTTCCATTACTACAAGGCCATCACCACACCTCCCGGATATCCACCCCAGGTACCCCATGGTTAACCCTTTGCCACCCAGGCCAATTCTGGCACCCCTCGCTTACATGTAAAAATCATCACTTTAAATTGCTAGAAAATTACAAACATTATTTATTTATTTATATATATATATATATATATATATATATATATATATATATATATATAAATAATGTTTGTAATTTTCTAGCAATTTAAAGTTGCTAGAATATATATATATATATATATATATATATATATATATATATATATATATATATATATATATAAAATATATATTAAATAAATTTTTTATTTTTTTTGCGGAGACCCTATAGAATAAAATGGTGGTTGTTGCAATTTGTTATGTCACATGGTATCTGCGCAGCAATTTTTTCAAACACTATTTTTTTATTTTATTTTTAAATACACTTTAACCGCTTCAGTCCCGGAAGGATTTGCCTCCTTAATGACCAGGCCGTTTTTTTGCAATATGGCACTGCGTCTCTTTAACTGAGAATTGCGCAGTCGTGCAACATTGTACCCAAATAAAATTTATATTTTTTTACCCACAAATAGAGCTTTCTTTTAGTGGTATTTGATCATCCCTGCGGTTTTTATTTTTTACGCTATAAACAGAGCGACAATTTTGAAAATTAAATTTAAAAAAACTACCGTATATACTCGAGTATAAGCCGAGATTTTCAGCCTCTTTTTTGAGGCTGAAAGTGCCCCCTCGGCTTATACTCGAGTCACCGCTGTCTGACTGCTCGATCAGCGTATCGAGCAGACAGACGGCGGACATTAAAATTCAAAAGCCGCGCCTCCTTCTCCGCCTCCGCCTGTGATAGGCGGAACACTGAATTTCCCAGCAGTCAGTGTTCCGCCTATCACGGACATCCGTTCATTCTCATACTACGGACGAGTATGAGAGGATGTCCGTGATAGGCGGAACACAGGCTGCTGGGAAATTGAGTGTTCCGCCTATCACAGGCGGAGGCGGAGGCGCGGCTTTTGAATTGTAGAATGGCCGCCGAGAAGAGCGGCGATCCTGGAGCGGCGATCCATCGGCACGACACGGGACGGAGGAGGCACGGGACGGAGGAGGCTCGGGACGACGGCGGCTCGGGACGGAGGCTTGGGACACAGGTAGGCTGGACACACACACAAGGCTGCACGGACACACACACACACACACACACACACACACACACACACACACACACACACACACACACACACACACACACACACACACACACACACGGATGGATGGATACACACACACACACACACACACACACAGGGATGGATGGATGGATACACACACACACACACACGGATGGATGGATGGATGAATACACACACACACACACACACACACACACACACACACACAGGGATGGATGGATGGATGGATACACACACAGGGATGGATGGACGGACACACACACAGGGATGGATGGATGGATGGATGGATGGATGGACACACACACAGGGATGGATGGACGGACACACACACAGGGATGGACGGACACACAGGGATGGACAGCCATGTCTCACCCTCGGCTTATACACGAGTCAATAAGTTTTCCAGTTTTTTGGGGGTAAATTGGGGGCCTCGGCTTATATTCGGGTCGGCCTATACTCGAGTATATACGGTAATTTATTCATCAGTTTAGGCCGATTTGATCATCTCTGCATTTTTTTTTTTTTTTTTGTTTTTGTTTTTTTGCGCTATAAACAAACAGAGCGACAATTTAGAAAAAAAGAAAATATAAAAAAAAAGAAAAAAAATTATTCATCTGTTTAGGCCAATAAATATTCTACATATTTTTTGTTTAAAAAAAAATAAAAAATCGCAATAGGGTTATATTGATTGGTTTGTGCAAAAAGTTATCGCGTCTACAAACTAAGGGATAGATTTAGGGACTTTCTTCATTTTTTTTTTTTTTTTTTTTTATTGTTTTTACTGGTAACGGTGGCGATCTGCGCGTGCACGCTATCCTCCTAGCACGGACCGATGTACAGGTATGTCAGTTTGCGCAGGAGACCCGACTTGATGCAGTTAATGTACGTTAGCAGGTCAGCAAGTGGTTATTGAATATATAAAAAAAAAAAAAATAACACTATTTACTCCTATTTATTTGTATGATATTACGCCGAGTAAATAGATGCCTAACATGTCACGCTTTAAAATTACGCACGCTTGTGGAATGGCGACAAACTACGGTACTTAAAAAATCTCCACAGGTGAGGCTTAAAACATTTTTACAGGTTATCAGGTTAGAGTTACAGAGGAGGTCTAGTGCTAGAATTATTGCTCTCACTCTAACATTGGTGGTGATACCTCAAGTATGGTGCGACCTCTGTTTACATACGTGGATGCAACCTACGTATGCATTCGCTTCTGCGTGCGAGCACGAGGGGACAGGGGCGCTTTAAAAAAAAAAAAAAAAAATTATATATATATATATATATTAAAAAATAATATACACTGACCCTTTAACCACTTAAGCCCTGGACCAGTTTGCAGCCAAAGGCCCAGACCACTTTTTGCGATTTGGCACTGCGTCGCTTTAACTGACAATTGCGCGGTTGTGCGACGTGGCTCCCAAACAAAATTGGCATCCTTTTTTTTCCCCACAAATAGAGCTTTCTTTTGGTGGTATTTGATCACCTCTGCGGTTTTTATTTTTTGCGCTATAAACAAAAATAGAGCGACAATTTTGGAAAAATTTTTATATTTTTTACTTTTTGTTATAATAAATATCCCCAAAAAATATATAAAAAAAACATTTTTTTTCCTCAGTTAAGTTAAGGCCGATACGTATTCTTCTACATATTTTTGGTAAAAAAAAAAAAAAAAATCGGAATTTGCGATTTATTGGTTTGTGCAAAAGTTATAGCGTTTACAAAATAGGGGATAGTTTTATAGCATTTTTATTTAAAAAAATTTTTTTACTGGTAATGGCAGCGATCAGCGTTTTTTTTTTTTTTTTTTTTTTTTTTTTTTGTGACTGCGACATTATGGCGGACACATCGGACATTTTTTGACACATTTTTGGGACTATTGTCATTTATACAGCAATCAGTGCTATTTAAATGCACTGATTCCTGTGTAAATGACACTGGCAGTAAAGGAGTTAACCACTAGGGGGCGAGGAGGGGTTATTTGTGACGTTTATGTTTTTTTTTTTTTTTTCTCATATCGTCTTCCAGGACAGCCTTTGAGATATAGGGCTCCTCCCTCTGGGACAGGAAACACGTCAAGCCAATTAAATAAAAGGTGTGGTCCTCCAGGCCCTCCTCAGTTTTTGTGTTTCCTGCCGGACGGGAAGGAGCACGTTTGGAACTGGTAAGGGGAGCTCCTTCTCAGGGGTTTTGCCTGGGGAGAGCACCTTGATGGACCTGACCCTTAGCACCCCTCGGTCCGTACGAAGGGAGGAGAGGGTAGCTTTCAGTCCCCGCTGCCATTTAAAACGTTCGGAGAGAACGGGACCCCGATGCGCGGCAATCTCCCCCTCGGAGCGCTAACCGCTAGTACCTGTCGGTCGGATGGCGGCGGGAGACGTTCGTTCCACCGACCAGCGTCCGGGTACTGTGAGCGGTGCGTTCGTAAGGAACGCACGGCCTCGGGGCGGAGACTTTGCGTTCTGGCGTACGGAAGTGGGAGAGACGCACTTCCGCCAGATTCGCGTCATCAGGGGGCGCCGCAGGACCTGTTCCAGTCCTTTGAGCGCGGCGGTGTGACTACAGGGTTGCCTGGAGCGGTGTGAAGGCTCAGAGAGACTGAGTGAGACACAGGAACCATGGAGAGTGCAGTTGTGCAGGTGGACTCCGGTTCAACAGGCTCCAGTACCTCTCAGGTAAGCTTGGTGAGGGCAGACCAGGACTTACACTGGGGGGTGGGGGGTCACTCTGACCCATAGTACCTTCCCGGGGTGGAGAACCTGCTGGTGAAGGGGGGCACTTCCTAGACAGACCCTAGAAGCACAGTGGTGTGGTCAGGGGTGGTATTTTAATGGGACCCTGTTTTTCTTTGTTTTTAGGTTAAACAGGACAGAACCCAGATACCTTTGCCCAGAAGGAAATGTGCCGTGTGTGGGGCTAAGTTAGGCACCGGTTGGGGGAAGCCGCTTTGCCCGGATTGTGTCAGTAGCCTGGTGAAAGAGGACTCGGTGGCAGCTTGCAACAATGTTTTAACATCTGTAAAGGATGAGATTGCATCCACCTTCCAATCTTTCAAAAACATGATGGATAGGATGCAGGGCCCCTCTGTCCCTTTACCCAGGGCCGTGAGTATGCCTTCCTTATCCGAACCAAGTCAGGAGGAGGAGGTGGATAGGGAGAGGTTATCCAGGTCATTAGCCTCCTCTAGGACAGAGTCTACTTCTGAATCTGAGGGGGAGGAAGAGGCCATTAGATCAGCCAGATACAAGCTGTCTTTGGATGATGTGGGTGACCTTCTCAAGGCTATATATGACACTTTGGAGATCAGGGAAGAACAGGTCCAGCTTTCAAAACACGACATGATGTATCAAGGGTCGAGTGTAATGAAAGACAGGGTATTCCCCGTCCATAAGTCGCTAGTGGAGGCGATTCTGCTGGAGTGGGAACAACCGGAAAAAAGGCCATTTTTTTCAGGTAGCCTTAGAAGGAGGTTCCCTTTTGAGTCGGATGCGGTGCATCCCTGGAACAAGGTTCCCAAATTAGATGCTCCCTTGGCTAAAGTCTCTAAGAAGATAGATTTGGCCTTTGATGATATGGGTTCACTCAGGGACCCTATGGATAAGAGGGGAGATGTGCTGCTTAAGAGAGCCTGAGGATGCCTCTTCCATCGGGCTTAAACCGGCCCTAGCAGCTACCTGTGTGGCCAGAAACTTGGAGTGTTGGCTTACACAGTTACAATCGCATATTTCTGCGGGTACTTCTAGGCAGCAGCTGTTGAAGTCCTTTCCGCTACTGTTCAAGGCTGTGGGCTTTTTAGCTGATGCCTCTGCAGAATCAGTCAAAATGGCTGCTAGATCTGCAGCACTAGTGAACGCTGCCAGAAGGGCCGTTTGGCTTAAAACCTGGTCAGGAGACACCGCTTCAAAATTGAAGTTATGTGGATTACCCTTTTCGGGGGATCATTTGTTCGGGCCCGGCCTGCAAGAGGCGTTAGAGCGCACGCAGGATAGGAAGAAAGCTTTCCCAGAAAGGAAAAAGAGACCTGAAGGGAAGCGCCTTTTTCGAGGCCCCAGGCAGCAGAACCTACAGGAAAGGGAGGTTCGCCCCAAAAAGCATTGGACAGGTCACAAGGGAAGAGGCAGAGGAGGAATCTTATTCAATCCTCCTCAACCCTCCTCTAATACCCAGTGACTCCTGCGTCCCGGTGGGAGGAAGACTGGGGAAGTTCCTCCCACAGTGGGAAGCTTCAACCGAAAGTCCGTTCATTCGAGATGTAATAAGGAACGGCTACAGGTTGGAGTTTGGTTCAGTTCCCCTCCCAAATTTTCAAGTAACAAGGTTACCAAGGGACCAAGAGAAAGCAGAGGCTTTGGCTCTTCTTCTGGGGGATCTGGTGGACCAAGAAGTAATGGTGCAGGTGCCTCAGGAGGAGCGAGGCTTGGGGGTTTACTCCCACGTATTCGTGGTAAAGAAACCTTCGGGGAATTTCAGGTTAATACTGAATCTCCGCCCCCTGAACAGATTTATAAAATACAAGCGGTTCCGGATGGAGTCAATCTTCTCGGTAACCAAGTTCCTGTTTCAGGGCTGTCACATGGCCACAGTGGATCTCAGGGATGCATATTTGCATATCCCGATTCATCTGGAATCTCAGAGGTTTCTCAGGTTGGCGGTGAGGTTGAACACTGGTGTGTTACACCTCCAGTTTCGAGCTCTCCCCTTCGGGCTCTCAGCCTCACCAAGAATCTTTACAAAGGTTCTGGCAGAGGCGCTGGCCCCATTAAGGCTCAAGGCTATAACAGTGATCCCATATCTGGACGATCTACTGTTCATAGCCCAGTCGGCCCAACAACTGCAGAGGGACATACAGGAGGCCTTGGTTTTCCTGCGCTCACTGGGGTGGCTGATAAACCAGGAAAAATCCCAGCTGACCCCCTCACAAGGAGGTCCTGTATTTAGGATACAGGATTTCTTCGTTGGAAATGAGGGTATTTCTTCCGGAGGAGAAGATCTGCAAGCTAGAGCAGGCGGTAGCCCAGCTTCAATCTGGTCAGGAAGCCCAGGTCAGGGAGGTTATGAGAGTCCTGGGGTTGATGACATCATGCTTTCCAGCGGTGGCCTGGGCAAGGCATCATCAGCGTCCTTTACAGAGACTCATGCTCCGTTATTGGGATGGCAGGCAGGAGAGCCTGGATCAGGTTATGCCCCTATCTTCGGCAGTCAGGAGGTCTCTTTGGTGGTGGCGGGCCCAGGTCAACCTAGACAGGGGTCTTCCCTGGTCCCCACAAGCTACGGTGGTGGTCACGACCGATGCCAGTGCGCTAGGTTGGGGTGCCCACCTAGAGGGAACCTTAGCCCAGGGTTCCTGGTCGGACCTAGAGACAGGTCGTTCCTCAAACCAGAAGGAACTTCTGGCAGTTTGGAAGGCTATAGAAACCTTCCAGTCCCAGTTACATGGCAGGGATCTGCAGGTTCGCTCAGACAATGTGGCAGCAGTAGCCTACCTGAACAAGCAAGGGGGAACCAGAAGCCCTGCACTCCAGGTAATTGCGGACAGAATCTTCTGCTGGGCAGAGAAGAACTTGTCCTCAATATCAGCCATTCACCTAAAGGGAACGCAGAATTTACTGGCCGACTTTCTCAGTCGCCAGAAGATAGGTCAGGACGAGTGGTCCCTCAACAAGGAAGTGTTCGAGGAGATTGTGTCATGCTGGGGAAGGCCAGAAATAGACCTATTTGCAACAGAAGGCAACAGGAAGGTGACGCAATTTTTTTCGGTTCACCCACAGGATCGGGCCAGGGGGATAGACGCCCTTGCCAATCCATGGCTGTTCGGCCTATGTTATGCCTTTCCTCCCGTAAGGATGGTGGCGGAGGTCCTGCAGAAGTTCCGCTCGGAGACTACGGACCTCATTTTAGTAGCTCCTTTTTGGCCAAGGAGACCCTGGTTTGCCAGCATAAAGAAATTGGCCGTCCATCCTCCGCTGTTTCTGCCAGTCAGGGAGGACTTACTTTCCCAGGGGCCGATCCTGTGCCCTCAGATAGAGAGGCTCAAGCTTGCGGCCTGGTATCTGAGGAACAAATCTTAAGGTCACAGGGTTTCTCAGAAAGAGTGATTATGACCTTGTTAGAATGCCGTAAACCAGTTACTAGGGCAATTTACGCCAAGGTAGGAAAGAGGTTTAATTCCTGGTTGCGAGAACAGGGAATTGCAAGCCCCGGGGTCCCGGCAGTCCTGGACTTTCTACAAGCAGGGGTAGAGCTGGGCCTATCTGTCAGCACTCTAAAGGTACAGGTGGCGGCCTTAAGCGTTTTCCTTCAGTCCTCCCTTCAGCAGAATCCATTTGTCAGGAACTTCTTCAAGGCTCTATCTAGATCCAGGCCTGTGAGAATGAAGTCCTGTCCTACTTGGGATTTGGCCTTGGTTCTTAGGGCTTTGACCCAAGATCCATTTGAACCATTAGAGGGAGCATCACTTAAGTGGATGGTACTAAAGACTGTGTTTTTGATAGCGATCACGTCAGCTAGATGGGTCAGTGATCTGCAGGCGCTCTCGGTCAGAGAGCCATTTCTGTTAATCTTAGAGGACAGGGTAGTACTTAAGACTGACCCTAGTTTTCTTCCTAAAGTGGTGTCCACTTTTCATAGGACACAGGATATTATTTTGCCAACTTTTTTCTCAACCTCAGACGAGGACGAGGCGAGATCTTTAAGTTTGTTAGACGTCAGGAGAAGTCTATTAATTTTTTTAGAAGCCACTAGGGTCTTCAGGAAGTCAGACTCCACTTTTTGTTAATTTTTCGGGCGCCCGCAAGGGCTGCAAGGCGTCGAAAGCGTCTATCGCCAGGTGGATACGAATGACGATAGTTAAAGCCTATGAGTTAGAGGGGAAGCAGGCACCCTTAGTTAAGGCACACTCTACAAGGGCGGTTTCTGCATCATGGGCAGAGAGGGCTGGAGCCTCTCCGGAGGAGATCTGCAAAGCAGCAACGTGGTCCAGCTACTCAACGTTCGCAAGACATTACCGTCTGGATTTATGGTCTGATAAAGAGCAGACTTTTGGACGTAAGGTCCTCCAGGCAGTGATCCCGCCCTGACAAGGTGAGCTCCTTGCTTATCATCTCAAAGGCTGTCCTGGAAGACGATATGAGAAAACCGGAGTTAGACTTACCGGTAACTCTTTTTCTAGGAGTCTTCCAGGACAGCCTGGCTTCCCACCCAAAGTTGTTTAAATTGGACTAAGTGGTGAGGATGTGTATTAACGTGATTGTTAGTGTATTATGTCTTTCAGAGCCTCCCGGCGGTTCTTGGAGTAAAACTGAGGAGGGCCTGGAGGACCACACCTTTTATTTAATTGGCTTGACGTGTTTCCTGTCCCAGAGGGAGGAGCCCTATATCTCAAAGGCTGTCCTGGAAGACTCCTAGAAAAAGAGTTACCGGTAAGTCTAACTCCGGTTTTTTTATTGTAGGGGGGCGTGGTCTGGCATGTGACAGACGCGAGTGAAGAAAAGCCCATCAACGGCTCTTCCTGTTTACATTGTGATTGGCTGTGATTGGACATGGCTCATCACATGGTAAAGAGTCTCTGCGAGAGACTCTTTACCTAGTTCGAAGTTGCAGTGTGTCAGACTCACCCTGGGGGCGCGTAGCGGCTCGGTATCCTGGCGCTGTCATATGACGTCCAATCGGGATATTGCAACCACTTTGCCGACGTCATATTGCTATATGGCAGGCGGCAAGTGGTTAAAAAAACCGGAAGTGAGGTGGTTGGAGTTTCTGACGAGTTGGCTAATTTGACAGAACACCGGCCTCCCAAGGTCATAGAGCTGGCTGGGGAATATCCGGTACACAGCCATCTCTATGGTAATCCAGCGCCAACGCTGGATTAATAATCCCAGCTACCCAATTGCACGGGAAAGGCCCGGGAAGTCACCGTAGGGTGGGGGGACTGCCTGTAAACGCAATCCAGCGGTTGAATAGCCTCTAGGATGGCTTTTATATTGCAGGCTGAAAAGAAAGATCATTGGGTGTTGCCTTGCAGCTGCTCTCACCATCCAGATATCTCCACTTCATCCCAAGGCAGTTATATGACGGTGTACGGGTGGGAAGTGGTAAAGAGAACCTGTTACTCCCACTACTAACATATCGGTGTAGAAGGAACCATCGCAAGGTGCGGTGCCTGTATGTGTGTTGATGCAAGAGGAGCAGCGCTCCAGCCTCCTGTCATAGGTTCACTTTTGAGGTTAGGGGGAGGGTAGGGTTAAGACTAGGTTTAATCCACTTAAGGCAGGGCTTGACAAATTTGCTTGGAATCTAGGAGCCAGATTAAAAAGTTAGGAGCCGGGTCGGTAACAGCGATCCGGACCTGTCCCTGGCCTGACATGGAGACGAGTGAGGGGAAGATAGTGACGCCCCCCCGTCTCCAAGTCATTGCCCATAGCTCTTAGAGGGACATTTTATTTATTTTTTTCAAATGACAATTTTTTTTTTTATTGCATTTTAGTGTAAATATGAGATCTGAGGTCTCTCTGACCCCAGATCTCATATTTAAGAGGTCCTTTCATGCTTTTTCTATTACAAGGGATTTTTACATTCCTTGTAATAAGAATAAAATTGACACCATTTCTTTTTTTTTTTTTTTAAAGAACAGTGATAAAAATAAAAAAGTTAAAATAAGAAAAAGAAGAAAAAAATTTAAACGCGCCCTGTCCCGCCCACATATGAAAGTGGTGTTCAAACCACACATGTGAGGTATCGCCGTGATCGGTAGAGCGAGAACAATAATTCTAGCCCTAGACCTCCTCTGTAACTCAAAACATGCAACCTGTAGAATTTTTTTAAACATCGCCTATGGAGATTTTAAAGGGTAACATTTTGTGCAATTTTGAAGCGTGACATGTTGGGTATCAATTTACTCGGCGTAACATTATCTTTAACAATATAAAAAAAAATTGTGCTAACTTTACTGTTGTCTTATTTTTTTATTATATAAATTATTTTTCCCAAAAAAAGTGCGCTTGTAAGTCCGCTGTGCAAATACGGTGTGACAGACAGTATTGCAACAACCACCATTTTATTCTCTAGGGCAGTGATGGCGAACCTTGGCACCCCAGATGTTTTGGAACTACATTTCCCATGATGCTCAACTACACTGCAGAGTGCCTGAGCATCATGGGAAATGTAGTTCCAAAACATCTGGAGTGCCAAGGTTCGCCATCACTGCTTTAGGGTGTTAGAATAAAAAATATATATATATATATAATGTTTAGGGGGTTCTAAATAAAGGGAAGGAGATAGGCAGGCAATAAAAAAACAGGCAGAGGAAGCTCCATTAGCATTGCTGGTTGTCATACCAACGGCCACCACAAGAGGGCGCCAGATTCCAGAAGGAATCATAGGACCGCAGAAGGCCTCAAAGCTGCGGCCTCAATTACCGGCCGCCGGCGGAACGGCCCGACGCGATCACGCCGGGGGGGTCCACGGAGAAAGGATACCCCCCAGCTGTGCTGCGCCAGGTCGCTAATTCTAGTCGCAAATGCGACCTGGCGCCCGGGTTTTGTCGAGCCCTGACTTAAGGACCAGCCTCATTTTGGAATTTAGGTGTTTACATATTTAAAACAGGTTTATTTGCTAGAAAATTACAATTTTCCGCAAACATTATACATTGTTTTTTTTTTCTAACACCCTAGAGAATAAAATGGCGGTCGTTGCAATGCTTTTTTTTACACTGTATTTGCGCAGCGGTCTTACAAGCGCACTTTATTTTTATTTTTTTATTCACTTTTTTGCATAAAAAAATAAGACAGCAGTAAAGATAGTCCATTTAAAAAAAAAAATATTTTGAAAGATGATGTTACGCTGAGTAAATTGATACCCAACATGTCACGCTTCAAAATTGCGCCCGCTCGTGGAATGGTGTCAAACTTTTACCCTCAAAAATCTACCATAGGCGAAGTTTTAAAAATTCTATAGGTTGCATGTTTTACGTTACAGAGGAGGTCTAGGGGTAGAATTATTTCTCTCGCTCTACCGATCGCGGCGATACCTCAGATGTGTGGTTTGACCACCGTATGCAGGCGCTACTCACGTATGCGTTTCATTTCTGCACACGAGCGTGTCGGGACAGATCGCTTTAAAAACATTTTTTTTTTTGTTATTTATTTTACTTCATTTTATTTTTTTCACTGTTTTAAAAAATTAAAATAAAATCTGTATTACTTTTATTCCTATTACAAGGAATGTAAACAGCTTAAATATGAGATGTGCTGTCAAAAAGTCCTCAAATCTCATATTTGGACTAAAATGCAATAAAAATAAATAAATTGTCATTTGAAAAAATGACATTGAAAAAGTGCCTTTTTAAGAGCTATGTTTTTATTTTTTGCGCTATAAACATAAAAAGACCGACAATAAAAAAAAAAAAAAAAAAAGAATATTTTTTCGTTTCTGCTATAAACACATCCAATAATTTTTTTTAATTTTTTTTATTTTTTTTAAATCTAATTCCTTCATCAATTTAGGCCAATATGTATTCTTCTACATATTTTTAGTAAAAAATAAAAATAAAATCCCAATAAGCGTATATTGATGCCTAATAAAGTGTCCAGTGAGTGGTGAAATTGCTGATCACATACGGTTGCACAGATTGTAGGGAGTGTGCGTGTGGGTTACTTTAGTGGCTTTTTAGAAATTTTGGTGTGGTGTGTGTGTGTGTGTGTTTTTTTTTTTTTTTTTTTTTTAATTTATTTTTTTATTATTATTTTGCAACACAAAGTTGAAATGTTTTCTCTTGACTCATACAGGGTTAATTTTTACTAACGCTGGAGACTGCAAAATCCGGCTTACTTCTGCAGAGAAACCAATCGGCTTCCAGGTTTTATTGCCACAGCTTAACGGAACAATCTGAAGGCAGAAGCTGATTGGTTCCTAAGAAGTGGGCCGGATTTTGCAGTCTCCAGCTTTAGTTTAAAAAAAAACCGCATACCTGTCTAATTCTTCTCCTTCTTCCTTCTTCTCAGCAAGCTCAGAAACATGTTCCGTCGGTGTCTGTGTGCAGGAAATGCATCGCACCAAAACCCGCCCGCACGCACCATTGTAGCATTTGCAATAAGTAAGTTATGCAAAGTTTATATATATATATATTATTTTTTTTTTTTTTTTTTTTTTTTAATAATAAATTGTCCTCACACTTGTGTATGATGGAGACTCCAATAGGAGAGGGGCTCCCCCCACTCTGGGATTGTACACTATGGAGCGTTCTATACCAGCAGGAGACTCCATAACAGCAGTAGACTGATCTGGGAATTCCAGAGGAGAGGCACTATATTACCAAAAGTATTGGGACACCTGCCTTTACACGCACATGAACTTTAATGGCATCCCAGTCTTAGTCCGTAGGGTTCAATATTGAGTTGGCCCCGCCCTTTGCAGCTTCAACTCTTCTGGGAAGGCCGTCCACAAGGTTTAGGAGTGTGTCTATGGGAATGTTTGACCATTTTTTTTCCAGAAGTGCATTTTGTGAGGTCAGTCACTGATGTTGGATGAGAAGGCCTGGCTTGCAGTCTCCACTCTAATTCATCCCAAAGGTGTTCTATGGGGGTTGAGGTCAGGACTCTGTGCAGGCCAGTCAAGTTCTTCCACCCCAAACTCGTACATGTCTTTATGGACCTGGCTTTGTGCACTGGTCCAAATCATTTGGTGGAGGGGGGATTATGGTGTGGGGGTTGTTTTTCAGGGATTGGGTTGGCCCTTTAGTTCTAGTGAAGGGAACTCTTAAGGCGTCAGCATACCAAGACATTTCGGACAATAAACCTTGCTTTGTGCACTGGTGGGCAGTCATGTTGGAACAGGAAGGGATCATCCTCAAACTGTTCCCACAAAGTTGGCAGCATGAAATTGTCCAAAATATCTTGGTATGCTGACGCCTTAAGCGTTCAATGGCAACAAACTACAGCACTTAAAAATCTCCATGGGCGACGCTTTAAACATTTTCACAGGTTACCTGTTTAGCGTTAAATAGGAGGCTAGAATTATTGCTCTCACTCAAATGATCGAAACAATACCTCACATGTGGGGTTTGAACACCGTTTACATGTGCTTGTGCGACTTGCGTATGCGCTTGCTTTTGCACGAACACGGAGGGATTGGAGGCGCTTTCATTTTATTTATTTTTTTTCCTCATTGCAAAATTTTATAACAAACTATGAAAAATTTCATTTTATTTTATTTTTATTTTTTTTAATTTTCGGTCTTTTTTTCTTTTTTCTTTAACCCCTTAAAGACAGAGCCTCTTTTTGACACCTGTGGTTTATAAGTTATTTTTTTTTATATTTTCTTTATTTTTTATTTTTTTTTGCTAGGAAGTTATTTAGAACCCCCAAACATTTTTTATATATATATACACAAAAAAAGTGTGTGTGTGTGTATATAATATATATATATATATACACATACACACCAGCCTATGAGGACACCTGTGTAATAATGGTTCCTTCGCAGGGAATTTCTAAAACAAGTTGCAATGACTGAGGGCTCCTCCTGCACTATGTTTCTATACAGGCTCCAATATGTGGGGCCCCTCCTGCCCCAAGGTGTCTGCAAACATGTATTGGTCTGTGCAGAGGAGTGAGGCTGGGGTTGCTGTATGTGCCGGCTCAGGGCCCCTCTCCTCAGGCTGCCTGCCTGTATTGATTGTACAAAGTGGGACCCGGGACACTCACTCCTCAGTGCCCATCAATGCAGCCTGATCAATGCCCATTAATGCAACCTGATCAATGCCCATTATTGCAGCCTGATCAGTGCCCGTCAATGCAGCCTGATCAGTGCCCGTCAATGCAGCCTGATCAGTGCCCGTCAATGCAACCTGATCAGTGCCCGTCAATGCAGCCTGATCAGTGCCCGTCAATGCAGCCTGATCAGTGCCCGTCAATGCAACCTGATCAGTGCCCGTCAATGCAGCCTGATCAGTGCCCGTCAATGCAGCCTGATCAGTGCCCGTCAATGCAGCCTGATCAGTGCCCGTCAATGCAACCTGATCAGTGCCCGTCAATGCAACCTGATCAGTGCCCGTCAATGCAGCCTGATCAGTGCCCGTCAATGCAACCTGATCAGTGCCCGTCAATGCAGCCTGAATAATATAGAATGACAGCCAGGGTGGAGGAGGAGGGGGGGGGGGGTGTCTATGAGAAATAGATATTTTCCTAATCTTCATAATGGAAGCCCCGTTATATAATTGCATCCTTTTTGCTGATTTCCTATTGTATGTTTTTTTTTTTTTTTCTTTTTTAACCCTAAGTCATTTCTATAGCTGTAGTAAAGACGCGCGGTGAAATGAGGTCAGACGTGTCAATCTGTCATTTTACCTTTTGAATCGCTTTACTATCTGAATCACGTTTTCCATCTGAATATCACAAATACAGCACAGGGGTTCTCACGCACTTCCAATACTTTAGTATAAGAAGTCTTCAGGTTTTATTTTATACAAGGTCCACCTTCCACCTTTGAGTGCTAATGAGTGTTCTCTCTTCACAGGTGTATTCTTAAAATGGATCATCATTGTCGTATCCTTCATTGTTGTAAGAGACCTACGAGGAGAGAAATCTGGCGGCTGCTATTGAACCCGGCTTTACTTTCTAGTTAGTCACTGATCTAAAACGAATGTTGGACGAGAAGGTCTGGCTCGCAGTCTCCGCTTTAATTCATCCCAAAGGTGTTCTATCGGGTTGAGGTCAGGACTCTGTGCAGGACAGTCAAGTTCCTCCACCCCAAACTCGCTCATCCATGTCTTTATGGAGCTTTTTTTGTGCACTGGTCCAAATCATTTGGTGGAGGGGGGTTAATGGTGTCGGGTTGTTTTTCAGGAGTTGAGCTTGGCACCTTAGTTCCAGTAAAGGGAACTCTTAAGGCGCCTTGTGCACCGAGGGGCTATACGCCGTATCCTCGTATATCTGGGGGTGAAATACCTAGTGTGCATGGGACCCAAGCAATGCTTCTTGACAGCCACTACACCCACAATGAACGCCGGAGCCTCATGCATTGCGGGGGGAGGGGGCTGAACGGCAGAGCCTCGTGCATTGTTCGGGGGGGCTGAACGGCGCAGCCTCGTGCATTGTGCGGGGGGGCTGAACGGCGGAGCCTCGTGCATTGTGCGGGGGGGCTGAACGGCGGAGCCTCGTGCCTTGTGCGGGGGGGGCTGAACGGCGGAGCCTCGTGCCTTGTGCGGGGGGGGCTGAACGGCGGAGCCTCGTGCCTTGTGCGGGGGGGCTGAACGGCGGAGCCTCGTGCATTGTGCGGGGGGGCTGAACGGCGGAGCCTCGTGCATTGTGCGGGGGGGCTGAACGGCGGAGCCTCGTGCATTGTGCGGGGGGGCTGAACGGCGGAGCCTCGTGCATTGTGCGGGGGGGCTGAACGGCGGAGCCTCGTGCATTGTGCGGGGGGGCTGAACGGCGGAGCCTCGTGCATTGTGCGGGGGGGGCTGAACGGCGGAGCCTCGTGCATTGTGCGGGGGGGCTGAACGGCGGAGCCTCGTGCATTGTGCGGGGGGGCTGAACGGCGGAGCCTCGTGCATTGGGGGGGTGGGGTGATTGATCGCTGAAGCCTCGTACTTTGCAGGGAGGCTGAATGGCAGAGCCTTGTGCATTGCGCCGGGGGGGGGGGGGGGGTGAATGGTGGAACCTCTTGCATTGGGGAAGGCTAAACGCGGTAGCATTGTGCTTGGGGGGGGGGGCTGGGGCTAAACGCTGTAGCCTTGTTTGTCGAGGGGGCTAAACGCCGTATCCTCATGCATCAGGGGGCTAAACGCCGTATTCTCGTGTGCGGGGGGGGGGGCTGTATGGGGCTGACCGCTGTATCCTCGAACGTCCGGGGGCTAAATGCCTAGTGTGCAAGGGACCTAAGCAATGAAACAAGATTAAAGATTTGGTTCCCTGTTAGGAAAGTGATATAATTCTGATCACAGCGTGATGAGCGATTTGCAACTGATGGGAATAAATTGTAACTCCTCCTATAAGTTAGGTGGACACTGATTAGAAGTAATGGTGGAGGATGGTGTTGTTCTCTTTCCCAAGGGGTCTAGTCAGGACCCATATAGTAGTGGGCTTAAGCAGTGTATGGCCATATTGTGTGACCAAATCCCCACATTTGCTTATTATGTTCCTTTTAAATAGCCTTGTAGGATTGAAATGACCTTTTTTGTATGTGTGCGCTGTTATCTTTTGTTCTCTGAGACTGAGGCTCCTTAACTTGCTGACATCACAGCGTGGCTCAATAACTGTGTTGGCCATTACAACCATCGCTACTTCTTCTCCTTCTGCCTTTTCATGACCTTGGGATGCATTTACTGCAGCATCAGCAGCCGCGTCATGTTCCGTGATGCCTACGCAGCCATTGAGGTGAGATTATTATGAGGGGAACCGTCGGAGACAAAATGGGGAATTACTTCATTGGTGCCTTAAAGGATCTGTCCACCTAAAAATCATACACTTCTGTATAGATGCCAGTGTGTGGTGTCATTAGCTGGCTTGTTATGTCGCTGCATCTGTGTTCTCCGCACCAGCCATAGGCCATAGCCAATTGAAAGCGGTCTTAAAGCCCCACTCTGGGATCAGTTTCGTCCCCCCCCCTCTTCTATCTGTTTGCCCCATATAAGAAACCCTTTTTACTTACCTTAAGCAGCAGTCATGTGACCCTGCATCCCCAAGCCTTTTCTTCTTCCCTTTGCTTCCTGTAAGGGACCTTTTACGGGTGTCCATGTCCGTGCCTGCATGATGTGGACACTTCCTATTGAATGTCCAGTGTCGGGGTCCTCTCAGGATCAAGGAGGACAATATCATCACGGGACTGACCATCTTAAGGGGGACATCACAGCACTGGATCAGCAGCTCTCCCCACCTGGAAATAGCGAGGGACCTGGAGGGGGGGCATAGGTGAGTATATCTGCCTTTGCAAGCTAAGAAGGAACAAGTGCTTAATGCCACCGGTTAGAGGTGGGTGGGAGGGAGGTATAGTGAAAAAATAATTTGTCTTTCGTTCACTGACTGACACAGCTCCCTTAATCTTGACCGTAGGGTTATTACGCCACCTTCAGGAGAGGACTATGTCTTGTGTCAGTCAGTGAACTTCAGACAAAAGAATTTTATGGTCAGTACAAAAATCCTATTTTTAGCCTAGAGTGGGGCTTTAAAGTCAACCTGTGACCAAGCTATGGTCAATAAATAATTTACCTATTCTTAAAAAGCTTTACAACAAGCCACCACTGACCCCTGTAGCTGCAGGGGCTGGGGAGTAATTCATCCTGAAATTCCCTGCTGCCAGAGGAAGCAAAGGGATTACCTCTCCTCTGTTGTAAACTTTGAGGATGAATCGCTCCACAGTACCTACAGCTACAGAGGTAAGTAAGGTCTTGTTTTCGTGTTTATAGGATATGTTATAGTTTGAATGTCCCTAGATTGTCCATGGATCCAATTAAGCTAAGCACACACATTCAGCCTTCTGTTTGAAAGTGTCAAATAAGCTTTATTGGGGGGAGGGGGTGAAGAGTTTACACCATTAACCTCAAGTTCATGCCAGGTGAAGTAATGTCACAAGAGTTGTAATATGTGTATGCTTGGCTTTACCTTATAGGCAAGTCACCACCTACACATTTGTGGCCTCAGAACTCGCCTAATTTATACGGTTGCCCCCTTGCTGTATGGAGATTCTATGATTATTGGCTTTCCTTTTTCTTATTTTTATTTTTGGGAACATTGCAGCAGGAGGGGTATGGAGGATTCATCATGCCAGGGGCCACTTACTTTACAAAACGGTATATTCTTGATATATATACTGCCTTATACAGATGTTCAGCGTAGTCTTTCAGTAGAGTCATGTTCTATGTTCAATATGATGCCTAGGGTAGGTTTGTGAGAAGTTTAGGTAAACCTGAGAGCCATAGAAACCGCTTACGACCCAATAGACTGCCATTGCTATACTTCCTGATACCATAGCACTCCATCCTTCATACCTCCACATAGCATTCTTGCAGCTTATAGGGGCATGATTAGCTGGACTGGAAGGTAATTGTGGTCATATTTCCTTCTTATCAGAAATTCAAGCACCAGGAAAAGGAGAGGCTGAAGTTTGCAGGCAATGAGGTGGGCTGTGTTGAAGTGATTGTCAGCTGTGTGTCTAAATAGCACAACACAAGTGCTAATGTTTATTGTCCTTTACCAATGCTGGAGGGTTATTCTTGTGCACGGGCTATCCTAACCATTGCTTCAAGCATGTCCCCTCTTGTCTCTTCCTGCTTCTTGATGGATGGTTGTCTCATGTCACTAATCTGCATTCACTTTTATTTAGGCCTTAGTGCTCCAGACCTGTGTAACGATCCATATAGTTTATCATAGCGACATATCAGACATTCTAGTTTACTTCCCAGGTGTATGGTGACTGGGTCTGTGGTGTTGGGCTTTCGGTTTGTATCCATGGCACGAGTGTAAGATACATCTGAGATCCTTCAGAATTCATTGACTGATGCAACTGACCTGTAGTTAACCTTCTTCTGACCTGAATTTGACCTCCCCTGACCTAAAGTTTACTTCCTCCTCCTGACCCTAATTTGACTTTTTCCTGACCAAACTTTGACCTCTCCTGACCAGTATTTGACGACCCCCTGACCAGAATAAGACCTTCTCCTGACACACTCCTGAGTGTGTCCCTCTCCTGGATTGAATAATAAATCCGTCTAACTAGAACTTGTCCTCCTCCTTGCCTGAATAAAACATCCATTTGACTAGAGGGTGCCGTCCTTCTGACCAGAGGGTGCCGTCCTTCTGACCAGAGGGTGCCGTCCTTCTGACCAGAGGGTGCCGTCCTTCTGACCAGAGGGTGCCGTCCTTCTGACCAGAGGGTGCCGTCCTTCTGACCAGAGGGTGCCGTCCTTCTGACCAGAGGGTGCCGTCCTTCTGACCAGAGGGTGCCGTCCTTCTGACCAGAGGGTGCCGTCCTTCTGACCAGAGGGTGCCATCCTTCTGACCAGAGCGAGTCGCCCTCCTGACCTGAATAAGACCTCCATCTGAGCAGAACTTGTCCTCTTCCTGACCTCACTTTGTCCTCCTCCTGACCTCCTTCCAGCAGGTTTTGCATTCCCTTAGCCCTTGTACACACGGTCGGACATTCTGACAACCAAATCCCTTGGATTTTGTCCAATGGATTTTGTCCGAAACTGTTGCATACACACAGTCGGACAAAGTTGTCGGAAAATCCGATTGTACTTAACGTGATGACGTTATTTTGTTACGACGGGACTACGTTCAGGCTAGTAGCCAATAGCTTTGGTCTAGGAATTTGATCTGAGCATGCGTGGCACTTTGTCCTGTCGGAGTAGGCTACACATGATTGGCGCATGTTGTCCGAAAATTTTATAGACAAGTTGGAAAACTTGGTCCGTCGGATATTCAGACGGAAACAGTCCGATGGAGACCACACACAGTCGGATTATCCGACAATACGGTCCGATCCGACGCATTCTGTCGGAATCTCCGACCGTGTGTACAAGGGCTTATGCAGGCCATACACGGTAGAATTTCGAACGAGTTTTCTTTTCAAAATCAGAAAATTCATTTTTTTTTGTGATCCGATGATGCCACCATTGATTTTCGAAATTCGGCTGACCAAGCCTTCAATTTCACCTCATGTTGCTACAGAAAATAATTTTCTTGGCTGGGAATCTTCTTTTCTCTCCGTAAATTTTTGTTTATCTCCGTACATTTTCTTTTCTTATTACGTTTCTCGCACGATTCTCCCATCATTGATTAGAAAATCGTTAGTTTTTCTAAAAATTTCCAACATGTCCGATTCCTCAAATTTTATTTCCGCACGAAAATCGGTTGTTGCTGCAGCCCACTAATGGTGCGAAATTCATACGAAAATTCTTAGATACGATTTTTGAAAGAAAATTCTTTCGAAATTCGAACCGTGTATGGCCGCCATTAGACTTGCATGGGAATGCAAAAGCTGTTGACGCACTCCAAAGACGTGTAAGTTAAAAGGCTAGTTCCAGTCCTTTTTCACGCTGTCATGAAAGGCTAAATGCTATGGATTATTTGTGTTACCTGGACACTGGAACCAAGATGGTGTTATACATGCAAACTGCAAAATATCTAAAGCAAAAGCTTGTTGCCCATGGCCAGTATTTAAGATTACATTCAGTCGTGCTGCCCCTGGAGAATGATCGGGAGAAGCTGATAAGCTCTTCTGGGCAACATGAACAGTTCTGCCGGAGGTCAGCAGGAAGGACCAGAGGGAGATGTGAGGTTTTTCTACGGACTTTGCGTGAGGATTTCTCATGAATGAATGGTGTTTGGGTGGTGCTGTGGTAAAGATAAGTATTCCCGGCCTTTTACAGGCATGATTCTTTTGGAGGCATTTTATTTTTTTGACAGTTTCGCTTTAATTGTTGGGTAATATGTTGGCTGTGCATGGACTTCCTAGAAAAAAAAATAATTTGGCCACCACAAGCATGCAAAACATGTCCTCCATGTTCATACTCGAGGCCCAGTGTGCCAGAAATATTTCTGAACTTGATCTTTCTTCACATATACTAAAAGCCAAATCCAGCTAAAACAAATAATTTTAAGCATTTGGTAGGATGAATTACTTGGTGCCTTCTCAATCAATGCAAGTCTAGCAAAACATTTTTCCAGCAGACTGGCTTTTTTTTTTTTTTTTGCCTCTTGTGGTGCACGTCAGTCTGAGTGGCTCCTTCCCAAGGTAATTGCGTTGCAGCACACCACAATGCGTGATGAGCAGCATACATTGCCCATCAGTTTTCCTGCAGTGCTCATGACAGGAGAGAAGAAAGATGAGCTTATCAGTCTACCGCTTCTCTTTTCACTGTACAGTCACAGCTTGGGGGTTCGTCCGGGATGGGATAACCTGGGCTTAGAGGAACTGAGTTAAATGTATGCTGGGCATCCAGGAGCAGGAAAAAAAAGTAAATCTCTGGACTGTCATGATTGGCTTTTTTATAATTGAGTCTTGACTGGCTTTTATATGGAAGAATTCTGCCATATCACCGGCAGGGGAAGAGACGAGAAGTAATTGTGTATGTGGCAGTATTCAGTAACAATGGGGTCGGTGCTTTCCTGGTATATTGCTTTTTTTTTTTTTTTAAAGAAAAGCTGGGAATCCTAGACATGGATACATAATAATTATAACCATCTGTATATGTATATATTTTTTTGCTCCTAGACCTTCTACAGTCAGACTCCCCCACCTACCTTCACCTTCAGAGAGAGAGTGTTTCACAAGTGTATCATCTACCTCTGGGTGCTCTGCAGGTAAGTTCACACAACCTTCTTCCTCCCTAACAGGCTCCACCTTTTTATTGCTTTCAGTAATCTAGTTTCCCATTAACCACTTGACCACCGGGCACTTAAACCCCCTTCCTAACCAAACCAATTTTCAGCTTTCGGTGCTCTCACACTTTGAATGACAATTACTCAGTCATGCAACACTGTACCCATATGAAATGTTTGTCCTTTTTTTCACACCAATAGAGCTTTTTTTTGGTGGTATTTAATAGAGGTCGACCGATATATCGGCCGATATTTGGCCGTTTTTAAGAAATCGGCCGATTATTGTGCATACCACGCCGATTTGCGGGTAACACTATACCCGGCCGCCTGCAGTACAGACCTGTGTCCCCGCTGCAGCAGCATGTACAATTGATCCTCCATCCTTCACCCGTGCGGCTGGCCACTATAGGGTGGAAGGAGAAAGTTTCACTGGCACTGCACTGCCCCGCCCCTCCCTTCCCCAGGCAGTAGCAGAGGAACATCATTAACATATCACAAGCCTCCGCAGGAGATCGTAGCCAGCACTAGCTAAGATCCTCTTCCTTCCCTGCGGAGGCGGAGCCTGTTTCTATCTCACTGTGATTGGCTGGTCAGCTCATCAGGGCTAGGTGCATGCTATTGGGTCACGTGCATACAGATAGATGCCAGCTTGTATGCACGGTGAGTCAAAAAAATGGAGTATGCTACTGTATAAATTAATATCCTTTTAAAGTGAAACCTGCCATTTAGAAAATGGATGATCCTCCTCCACAGTCACCTCTATATACCACCCCTCTACATTCACCTCTCAGTACCCCCCTCCACAGTCACCTTTCTGTACCCCCCCTCCACAGTCACCTTTCTGTACCCCCCCTCCACAGTCGCCTCTCAGTACCCCCCCTCCACAGTCGCCTCTCAGTACCCCCCCTCCACAGTCATCTCTCAGTACCCCCCTCCACAGTCACCTTTCTGTACCCCCCCTCCACAGTCACCTTTCTGTACCCCCCCTCCACAGTCACCTTTCTGTACCCCCCCTCCACAGTCGCCTCTCTGTACCCCCCCTCCACAGTCACCTCTCAGTACCCCCCTCCACAGTCGCCTCTCTGTACCCCCCTCCACAGTCGCCTCTCTGTACCCCCCCTCCACAGTCACCTCTCAGTACCCCCCCTCCACAGTCGCCTCTCTGTACCCCCCTACACAGTCGCCTCTCTGTACCCCCCCTCCACAGTCGCCTCTCTGTACCCCCCCTCCACAGTCGCCTCTCTGTACCCCCCCTCCACAGTCGCCTCTCTGTACCCCCCCTCCACAGTCGCCTCTCTGTACCCCCCCTCCACAGTCGCCTCTCTGTACCCCCCCTCCACAGTCGCCTCTCTGTACCCCCCCTCCTCCACAGTCGCCTCTCTGTACCCCCCCTCCTCCACAGTCGCCTCTGTACCCCCCTCCTCCACAGTCGCCTCTCTGTACCCCCCTCCTCCACAGTCGCCTCTCTGTACCCCCCCTCCTCCACAGTCGCCTCTCAGTACCCCCCCTCCACAGTCGCCTCTCTGTACCCCCCTCCACAGTCGCCTCTCTGTACCCCCCTCCACAGTCGCCTCTCTGTACCCCCCCTCCACAGTCGCCTCTCTGTACCCCCCCTCCACAGTCGCCTCTCTGTACCCCCCCTCCACAGTCGCCTCTCTGTACCCCCCCTCCTCCACAGTCGCCTCTCTGTACCCCCCCTCCTCCACAGTCGCCTCTGTACCCCCCTCCTCCACAGTCGCCTCTCTGTACCCCCCTCCTCCACAGTCGCCTCTCTGTACCCCCCCTCCTCCACAGTCGCCTCTCTGTACCCCCCCTCCTCCACAGTCGCCTCTCTGTACCCCCCTCCTCCACAGTCGCCTCTCTGTACCCCCCCTCCTCCACAGTCGCCTCTCTGTACCCCCCCCTCCACAGTCGCCTCTCTGTACCCTCCCTCCACAGTCGCCTCTCTGTACCCCCCCTCCTCCACAGTCGCCTCTCTGTACCCCCCCTCCTCCACAGTCGCCTCTGTACCCCCCCCCTCCTCCACAGTCGCCTCTCTGTACCCCCTCCTCCACAGTCGCCTCTCTGTACCTCCCCTCCTCCACAGTCGCCTCTCTGTACCCCCCCTCCTCCACAGTCGCCTCTCTGTACCCCCCCTCCTCCACAGTCGCCTCTCTGTACCCCCCCTCCTCCACAGCAGCCTCTCTGTACCCCCCCACCTCCACAGCAGCCTCTCTGTACCCCCCCACCTCCACAGCCGCCTCTCTGTATCCCCACCTCCTCCACAGCCGCCTAAACTGTTAGATTTAATGAAGGAAAAATAAAAAAAATCGGCCACAAAAATCGGCTGCAAAAATCGGCATCATATATCGGCCATCGGCCGCCCCGATTTCTAAATATCGGCATCGGCCAGAGAAAAACCCATATCGGTCGACCTCTAGTATTTAATCACCGCTGGGTTTTTTATTTTTTGCGCTATAAGTCAAAAAATTTGTTTAAAAAATGTTTTATTTCTTTCTGTTAAAATTTATTGCAGAGTATTGGCGAGTGTTGCACAGTATGGGCAGAGTATTGTCACTGAGCAGCGCTGTGGGCACTACACATCCAGCCCACAGCGCTGCTGCCATCTCTTCCCCCTCTCCCCTCGCACTGTACTGAACGGTACAGAGAGGGGAGGGAGGAACCTGCGCCATGACATGATGCCAGTTTGTTTACAAGTGATCGCTCCGTCATTTGACAGATCGATCACGTGGTAAACGGCTGCTACCAGTGGCCTTTTACCGTGATGCGCCGGGTCTTCCGGACCCGGCGGTCACAGATGTTTGCGGGAGAGGGGGCGCGCGAGAGCAAGAATCTGTGAGGACGTCCATGGACGCCCTCCCAGAATAACCCGACCGTGTTGTAGCCCTCTTTTGGCTATGGCCCGGTCGTCAAGTGGTTAAAGTGATTATTTTTTGCGCTATAAACACAAAAAGGACAATATTTTTTTACTTTCTGCCATAAAACACATAAAGACATTTTTTTTTTTTTTACTTTTTTTTTTTTTTAATCAATTTAGCCAGATATGTATTCTGCTACATATTTTTGGTAAAAAAAAAATCCCAATAAGCGTATTTATGTTGATTGGTTTGCGCAAAAGTTATAGCGTCTACAAACTATGGAATAGATTTTTTTTGTGATTTTTTTTTTTTTTTTTTTTTTTTTTTTTACTGTTATTGGGGGCGATCTGCGATTTTTAGTGGGACTGCAGACATTCCGGCAGACAGATCGGACACTAAGAGATACTTTTTGGGGACCAGTAACACCAATACAGTGATCAGTGCTAAAAAAAAAAAATAATGTACTGATTACTGTGTAAATGCCACTGGCAGGGAAGGGGTTAACACGAGAGGCGATCAAAGGGTTAAATGTTCTCTAGGGAGGTGCTTAATGGCTCCTGTTGTGTCCAATCACAGCCGGAGCGGCACGCCCCCTAAACCACGTGCATGAAATCACCCAGAGGTACACTGATGAAATGGTTCTTTGTCTTTCCGCAGTTCGGTGGCTCTGGCCCTCGGCGCTCTCACGCTGTGGCACGCAATGCTCATCACCCGAGGGGAGACCAGCATAGAGCGGCACATCAACAAGAAGGAGAGGAAGAGACTGCTGGCCATGGGGAAGGTAAAATAACCACAACAAAGATGGCTGGTCTGTTCCCAGGGCATTGTGACACCATAGTACAACCAGGGGGAGATGAGGAGAGCTGGCAGGGAATACGGTAGGGTTGCACCAATACCGGTATCAAAGCATTTGCACAAGTACCGGTACTCTAGCAAATGGTCCAGTACTTGAAACCGATACTTTCAGGCTCGGATCTTTCAGCTGTCAGCAGGGTTCTCCTGTTGACAGCTGAAGTCTAAACAAAGCCCCAGTAATTGGAGCTGTGCCATAAAAAATTTTAAAAAATGCAGCCGGGCAATGATTATTAAAGCAGAAGTTCCATCCACATTTTTCACTCCTCACCATGCAGCACTGATGTGCATCCTTAAAATGAATAGATGCAATTTATTATTTTGTTTTCTGTTCACTTACCTGATTTATGCCTAGATCTAATTTCAGTTCCTCCTTTTAGGCGCCGCGGCGCCGTAAGTCATTTCCAGTTTTGCATTGGCTCCTAGGAGATCTTGGTCAGCTTGGCATGGCACTGCACCCGTAACATTTAACATTTGTGTCTAAGGAAAATCTTGGTCAACTTGGCATGGCAGTGCCATATCAAGCTGACCAAGATTGCACCGCACTGCACATGCGTGAGATCGGCAAGAGCATGCTGGGTAGCCAGCATGCACTGAATCCAGGAAGAAAGGTCACTGTGGCTTCAGATGCCCACACTGGAGATGGCCACGCTGTGCAGGAACTTCACAAAGTAAGAAAACGATGCTGCACAAATAGAAAACTATGCAAAATTGCATATTTTACAGCATACCTTTTGTTACATTGCACGAGGTATGAGTATTCTAGGGGTATTTTTATCTTAAAGCGGAGGTCCACCCTAAAGTGGACCTTCCGCTCCTTGGAATCCTCCCCCCCTCCGGCGCCACAATTGGCACCTTTCAGGGGGGAGGGGGGTGCAGGTACCTGTACAGTACAGGTATCTGCACCCACTTCCGTGATAGCTCTCTGCGGAAAGGGGCGTAGATTACACCCCTTTCCGAAAGTCCCCCCACTGCCTGCTGGGAAACGCACAGATCCCAGAGGCAGCGGGTCCATCCTTATTGCGCAGCGCGACTCGCGCATGCGCAGTAGGGAACCGGGAAATGAAGCCGAAAGGCTCCACTTCCTGATTTCCCATACCCAAGATGGCGGCGGCAGCACCCGAGAGACGATCGAGAGATCGGCTTCGGGTGCCGACATGGACAGGTAAGTGTCACTATTTTAAAAGTCAGGAGCTGCAGTATTTGTAGCTGCTGGCTTTAAAAAAAAAAAAAAAACGGACTCCCGGCAGACTCCCGTTTTAAAAGTCGTATTTCGGCCGCTTTAACAACATTGCTTAGCTGCTGAAACAGAAAGATAAAAAGAAACATTGTTTCTTTTTGTATCTTTCTTTTTATTCATCTACAGATCAAATGGATGAACTTCGATCTGCAGATGCAGTCAGTTTAAAGCAATCTGTCCAAAAATATTTTTTGGGGATTTAATTTTATTAAATGTTTCTGGTTAACCCCTTATTAACCCTTAATTTTACTCTAATCAGCCATAATTAACTCCCTATTTTCGTTCTCATTTTTATTATGTTCCTGCTGTTTTTTTGTTGTTTTGTTTTTCACTTTGTCATTCAGACACTGACACTTTTTGGGGACCAGTGACACTAATACAATGATCATTGCTAAACCTATGCACTAGCACTGTACTAATGACACTGGCTGGGTAGGGGTTAACATCAGTGGTGATCATAGGGTTAAATGTGTGCCTAGCCAGTGTTTTGTATACTGTGGGGGGGAGGGGGGGGGCTCTTTTACTAAAGGAAGGCAAAGATCTGTGTCTCTGCTTTGCAGGAACACAGGATCCATTCTTTCTGTACTGACAGAACGGTGATCTGCCTGTGTAACGAACGATCAGTATGGGTGCCTGTGGACATCGAGTCTGCGGTACCCGCTGTGTGTAATCACAGCGGGAGCGAGGCAGCGGCGGCGCACAATCGTCCCTGCTACCCACAAGTGTCGGATCACATTTATATATGTGATCCTGGGCTCAGCTGCCACCTTGTATTTGTGTCACTTTAGGTCCATCTGTAATAGCAATATGATTGTTTTCATTGCAGGTATTCTATAATCCGTATAGCTACGGCCGCGGCGGTAACTGGAGGCTTTTCTTTGGAGTTCAAACAAAATTGTAAGTTATATTAAAGTAAAAAAAAAAAAAACAGAGGGAAATTTTCTGGAATCCAGAGCAGCTGTTCATGGCAACCAATCGGCTTCTAGCTTTTAATTTTTTAGCTTAACTAAGTAACCTGAAGCTACAAGCTGATTGGTTACCATGTACAACTGCCCCAAATTCTGTCTGCTCCTGTTTTTTTGTAAATTCTCAAAATGTCCATGGACCATTCATGAGAGTAAATCTCCCGCTGACAGAAAATAAGAGCAAAGTTGGGGGTTTCAGGTTTCCTCAGTAGGTGGAGGAACCGCACAAATCTACCCCGGTGTTGGTTGAAATTTATGGTCCACGGGTTCCAGGATTTTTTTTTCTTAAATTTGGATATTGAGGGCGGTTTGGGGGCGAGGCCAAGCCACACTGTCTATGAGCACACAGAGTGCGGCTCAGGATCAAGCCTGTATGAGTGCCCCCTATAGGAAGCGGCTTGCTGTGGGAGCATTCAGCGTTAGGGAGGGGCCAAGGGACCCCAGAAGTGGAGAATCGGGGCTGCTCTGTGCAAAACCATTACACAGAGCAGGTAAGTATGATGTGTTTGTTAATTTATCTATTTTTTTAAACAACAATCACTTGAAGCACTCTGGGGCCCCCGCATACTTATAATCGCCACAAATTGCAGGAACCCAAGACTGCCACTAAATATGGTCTTGTGAAATAAACTCATCAGTAATGATCATTATGAGAGAAGACGTCAGTATGGACCTTCCAGATTGCATTCACACCAGCAGCTGCACTAAAATGCACCCGCTGGTGTACGTTGGGTGACGGCAGAGCCGATGCCATGATCTCCGCACTCTGCACTGTTGTTTTTTTTTTTTTTTTTTTGTGAGAGTTCTTTGCCATGAGGTGCCATGTTGAACTTCCAGTGACCAGTATGAGAGATGAGAGCGATAACACCAAATTTAACACACCTGCTCCCCATTCACACCTGAGACCTTATAACACTAACGAGTCACATGACACCGGGGGAGGGAAAATGGCTAATTGGGCCCAATTTGGACATTTCCACTTAAAGAGGAGTGCCCCCTGAAAAAAAAAATTTAAAGTCAGCAGCTACAATTACTGCAGCTCCTGACTTTTAATAAATGGACACTTACCTGTCCCAGGGTCCAGCGATGTCGGCAGCAGATGACGAGCAATCGATCGTTTCTCGGCTGCCCCTGCCGCCATCCTCTGTCAGGGAATCGTGAAGTGAAGCATTGCGGCTTCACTGCCCGGTTCCCCACTGTGCATGCACTGGTCCCCGCTGTGTCCTGGGAACTGTGTGTTTCCTAGAACACAATGGGGGGGGGGGGGGGGGGGTTGGGGCATCTGCAGCTAGCTATTCCCGGAAGTGGGTGCAGATACCTGGATTATACAGGTATCTGCACCCCCCTCCCCCTGAAAGGTGCCAATTGTGGCACCGGAAAAGGGGAGGGTTCCAATGAGCGGAACTTCCACTTGAGGGTGGAGGTCCGCTTTACGAGTGTACTCACCTTTGTTGCCAGTGGTTTAGACATTAATGGCTGTGTGTTGAGTTATTTTGAGGGGACAGAAAATTTACACTGTTATACAAGCTGTACACTCACTACTGTTTTGTTACATGAAAAAAAAATATTTACAAAAATGTGAGGGGTGTAATCATTCCTCCCACTGACACCAATGACGGGGCACTATTCCTCCCACTGACACCAATGACGGGGCACTATTCCTCCCACTGACACCAATGATGGGGCACTATTCCTCCCACTGACACCAATGACGGGGCACTATTCCTCCCACTGACACCAATGACTGGCCACTATTCCTCCCACTGACACCAATGACTGGGACACTATTCCTCCCACTGACACCAATGATGGGGCACTATTCCTCCCACTGACACCAATGACGGGGCACTATTCCTCCCACTGACACCAATGATGGGGCACTATTCCTCCCACTGACACCAATGACGGGGCACTATTCCTCCCACTGACACCAATGACTGGCCACTATTCCTCCCACTGACACCAATGACTGGGACACTATTCCTCCCACTGACACCAATGATGGGGCACTATTCCTCCCACTGACACCAATGACGGGGCACTATTCCCCCCCCCACTGGTACCAATGATGGGGCATTGTTTATTTCCACTGACATCAGGATTTTTGTGTGTTTGGAAGTCTGGAGACCCCTGCATTAGATATAACATTGTATTTTTCGCACAGATAGAACGTTTGGTTGGTTGTCTTCATTGAACATGTTCTCTCCTCTCTCGGCAGACATTGGATAAGTCGGGTCCTCCTCCCATCCTCACACTCTGCCTATGGAGATGGACTGACCTGGAAGCCTCCATCTTGGATCCCCTCCAAGCAGACTTCTGTTCTTGCGATCTGAGGTTCTGTCCTCCCGGCCCGGTGACATTATTTATAAACGGATTATTATTTTTTTTAGAAATCGTTTTCAGACTTTTATTCCGGAAAGGTGAAGGAGGGAAAGGAATGATTGAAGTGGACCTGTCCCGAGTCTCGGAGACATCCTTGTTGTTTATGGAAGCAACTTTTGGTCAGAGACTTAAAACTCATCAGTAAGTCGGCATAAAGAACAACGATGGGGTGCGATGTACAGTGACCCAACGCAGCCAATCAGAAATCATCTCTCACCGGTGTTACTGCATTAAACTAAAAGCTGATTGGCTGCTTTATATCACTCCATTTTGTACATTCTTCTTTTTTTTCCTGTCTTGTTGGATACAAATTCCCTGTGATTGGGGGGAGCTCCACATTGAATAGATGGGATTCTTACAAAATGATTTGCAGTGACCCTTTCACTGATGTCTGAAACCGAGGCGCACCTCCATTGCTGCCCGGCAACTGCTGTCAGCTTGTTGCTCCATTTGGAGACTTTAATAAGGGTCCTAATATGCATTGGCGGCTGGTCCACAAGGGACGTTGCGCCCCCTCAGCTTCCACCACCTGTGTGGCCATGCACTGTACGGGGTGCCAGACCAATAGGTTTCTACCAGGTCCGCTAACCCCCTCAGAGGCATGTGACCGCATCCTAAGACCCCAATTGGCCAGTTTTATATTGTCCTCTGTGCCCCGAGCCCTCCCACCCTGCGATGCCAGCGAATCGGCTTCCCAGCCAGTCAGAACCTGGAAAGAAGGGCAGGTGAAGACGGTCCTGGGGAGCTCCACCATAGGGTGAGTGCGGACCTGGAGGGGGGTCGCAGGGAGGGTCCAGGGATCCCGCCATGGACTCTTCCATCAGTTTTGGTCTGGAGCTCCTTTATGTAGCTCTGCACTGAAACTGCCACTTCCGGGAGCGTCCATCTCCTGTCCCCCCCCCCCCCCCCCCCCCCCCCCCCCCCCCACTGGTTCCTCCCTCTGATAGGAGACAATAATGATGGAGGACAGAGGGAGGAGTCAGTGAGAGCTGCGGGGGCCCCAGGAGTTGGACGTTCCCAGAAGTGTTGGTTTCATGTGATGCGGGGAATAGGGAAAGGTAAGGTTCAGGTGCGGCTCGGCTTCAGATATCGGCTATAGAGACACAATGGCCGTACGGTAGGCAGGTCCTCTTGTAGCCGTTGTCACCAGCAGGCAGTACGACGTCTCCTGGTTCCCCCAATCTCATGTACTGATACCAGTCAGAGTTGGTGGCTCCCCCTACAGGTTCCATCAGTAACGTGTGACTGCCATGCTGGTGGGGGGGGGGCACAATTCCTGCTCTTCCTCACCTTCTGTTTCTGATGATCACAGATATTTATTTTCAAGTCTAAGAGGCCTTTCACACTTGTGCGACTTGTCCTGCGACTTGGGACTGCAGTCACATGACAACTTGTACCCTCCCATCATTTCCAATGAGTACCGTTCATATCTGTGCCTGCTTTGGTCAGACTTTGATGCGACTTGAGGTCCACAGACCTCAAGATTACACAGGCATTGCTTCAAGTCACGGCAAAAATCGGGCGACTTTCAAAACGCACAAGTGTGAAAGGAGCCGAAATCTATTCATAGAGATCTGTCTTGGAGCACAGCAGCCCCCACTGTCCCTCTGGAAAGCCATTTGCAGTGGATTGCTTTTCAGAGGGTGGTGAGGAGGGCGATATGCATATATCTGCAGCATGTGTGCGGCTCTCAGCAGCTGCGTGCTCTAGTTTAGGCAATTTGGGGGTGGGGGGGGTATAATCGTGGTTCAGCCACCTCGTTTAGCCGCATGTGTGAATGAACCACAATTCAGGAATTCGTAGATCTGCCCTTCATCGATGGGTGCCACAGATCTGACTGGTGAGGCTCCATTCACACTTGTACGACTCCAAAGTTGCACCAACGTAGGATGGGTGTGACTTGGATACAACTTTGGCTTTGACCAGCCATAATGGACAACTGTTGCAGTGTATAACATTCGGGTGCGACTTTCATGCAACTTCTGAGGGTTAACATTGAAGTCTATGGCCCTCTAGTTGCATGAAAGTCCGACCAAAGTAGTGCTACCCTACAGTCGCTGTAACTTGAAGTCGCATATATATGAATGGTTATCATTGGAAATTCATGGGGAATGACTTGTGCAACTTTGATGTCCAAAGTTGCATGACAAGTCGCAGACGTGTGAGTGGAGCCGAAGGCCTGGTTCACACCCATGCGTCTTTCAGTTTTGCAGAAACGCACTTCAGTCCATTTAACATGGCTCCCTATGGGTCACGTTCACCCCCTGTGCGTTTTCTGGAAAGGGGCAGGGACTTTTTTTTTTTGGCTGCACCAGAGTCAGATTGCATGGGTGTTCACACCCATGTGATCCGATTCTGCATATCGCCCTGCGTTTTGCATACCGATTTCTGGGTGTCCTTAACATACACACCCGCATCGATTCGCATGAACGGAGTGCGATTTACATGTGGTGTGGAATCCGCACAGAACATCGCAGCTCACAAGTGTGAACCGGAGCTAAATGAACATATATACAGTGAGGGGGGAAAAAGTATTTGCTCCCCTGCTGATTTTGTATGTTTGCCCACTAAATGATCAGTCTATAATTTTATTGGTCGGTTTATTATAACAGTGAGAGAGAATAACAAGAAAAATATCCAGAAAAACTTAAATTTAATTTAAAGAGTGAAATAAGTATTTGAACCCCTTCACAAAACATGACTTAGTAGTTGGTGGAGAAACCCTTGTTGGCAATCGCAGAGGTCAGACGTTTCTTGTAGTTGGCCTCCAGGTTTGGACACATCTCAGGAGGGATTTTGGGCAACAATTCTTTACAGATCTTCTCTAAAATCCTTGATTGGCTGTCTCTTGGCAACTCGAAAGTTTCAGTTCCCTCCATAAATTTACTATCGGGTTTAGGTCTGGAGACTGACTATGGCCAGTGATGGGGAACCTTGGCACTCCCAGATGTTTTGAAACTACATTTCCCATGATGCTCAACTACACTGCAGAGTGCATGAGCATCATGGGAAATGTAGTTCTGGGGTGCCAAGGTCCGCCATCACTGGGCTAGGCCACTCCATGATGCAGATCCTCTCCAAATTATTAAGGTTTCCAGGCTCACGTTTGGTGACTCGAACCTTCAGCTCCCTCCACATATTTTCTATGGGATTAAGGTCTGGAGACTGGTTAGGCCACCTCAGAATATTAACGTGCTTCTTGAGCCACTCCTTTGTTGCCTTGGCCATGTGTTTTGGGTCATTGTCATGCTGGAATAACCATCCACGACCCATTTTCAATGCCCTGGCTGAGAGAAGGAGGTTCTCACCCAAGATTTGATGGTGCATGGCCCCGTCCATCGTCCCTTTGATGCAGTATAGTTGTCCTGTCCCCTTAGCAGAAAAACGCCCCCAAAGCATAATGTTTCCACCTCCATGTATTATGGTGGGGATGGTGTTCTTGGGGTCATAGGCAGCATTCCTCCTCCTCCAAACACGGTGAGGCGATTTGATGCCAAAGAGCTTGATTTTGGTCTCATCATGACCACAACACTTTCACCCAACTCTCCTATGAATCGTTCTGATGTTCACCAGACAGTCCTGTACTTGTGCTTTCTTGAGCAGGAGGACCTTGCAGGTGCTGTAGGATTTCAATCCTTCACGGCGTAGTGTGTTACCAAATGTTTTCTTGGTGACTATGGTCCAAGCTGCCTTGAGGTCTTTGACCAGGTTTTCCCGTGTAGTTCTGGGCTGATTCCTCACCGTTCTCGCGATCATTGAACCTCCACGAGATGAGATCTGGCATGGAGCCCCAGACTGAGGGAGATTGACCGTTATTTTGTGTTTCTTCCATTTGCGAATAATCGCACCAACTGTTGTCACCCCTCTCACCAAGCTGCTTGGCGATGGTCTTGTAGCCCATTCCAGCCTTGTGTAGGTCTACAATCGTGTCCCTGACATCCTTGGACAGCTCTTTGGTCTTGGACATGGTGGAGAGATTGGAATCCGATTGGTTGCTTCAGTGGACAGGTGTCTCTTATACAGTTAACAAGCTGAGATTAGGAGCACTCCCTTGCGAGTGCTCCTAATCTCAGCTTGTTACCTGTATAGAAGACACATGGGAGCCGGAAATCTTGCTGATTGATAGGGGATCAAATACTTATTTCACTCATTAAAATTCAAATCAATTTATAACTTTTTTTGAAATGCATTTTTCTGGAGATTTTTCTTGTTATCCTGTCTCTCACTGTTATAATAAACCGACCATTCAAATTATAGACTGATCGTTTCTTTGTCAGTCGGCAAATGTACAAGATCAGCAGGGGGATCAAATAGTTTTCTCTCACTGTATATAAATATATATTTAGGCAAATGTGAAAAATTTGTGCCCCCCCATCACTTTTTTATCACAGCCCCTCCTATTGGTCACAGGATTCGAATTAGACGAGCTGTGGCCCCAGAATCCATTTCCGAGAGTCCTGCAAACCTCTCCTGCACAGGATAGCTGTTACTTGAACACAAGTTCTGGGTGGAGCTTTGGAAAAGAGCCAACGGCATTAGAGATGAGGTGGGAATTCTGGGACATTTTTACAAAATTTGTAACCCTTCCAGTGATCTGCGCCTGAGAATGTTTGTTTGTTTTATACAGGTAATGATATAGATGGGGAATATCCGTCTCCTTGCAGTGATAATTCTATGTAGATGATTGTTTTTATATATATATATATATATATATATATATATATATATATATATATATATATATATATATTTTTTTTTTTTTTCTGTTTTTTTAAATAACACGATAGTTTTGCTTTTTTTGGAAATAGTCTGACCGTGACCAGACATGACGCTCTCACCTCTTATGACCACTGCAAAAACCAGCATTCCACAAGCACACCGCTAGAGGGCGCTGTCATATTAACTGCTTCAGCCCCGGAAGATTTTACCCCCTTCCTGACCAGAACACTTTTTTGCGATTTGACACTGCGTCGCTTTGACTGACAATCGCGCGGCTGTGCGACGTTGCACCCAAACAAAATTGACATCCTTTTTTTTTTTTTCCCCCACGAGCAGAGCTTTCTTTTGGTGGTATTTGATCACCCCTGTGGTTTTTATTTTTTGCGGTATAAACAAAAGAAGAGCGTCAATTTTGAAAAACAAAAACGCTTTTTTTAAAAAAAAATGTTGCTATAATAAATATCCCCCAGAATATATAAAAAAAAATACTTTTTCCTTAGTTTAGGCCGATATGCATTCTTCTACATATTTTTGGTAAACAAAATTGCAATAAGCGTATATTGATTGGTTAGTTATAGCGTCTACAAAATAGGGGATAGATTTATGGCATTTTAATTTTTTATTAGTAATGGTGATGATCTGAGATTTTTATCGGGACTGCAACGTTATGGCGGACACATTGGACGCTATTTGGGGATCATTGGCATTTATACAGTAATCAGAGCTATAAAAATGCACTGATTACTGTGTAAATGACACTGGCAGGGAAGGGGTTAAACACTAGGGGGCAGATGAAGGAGTTAAGTGTGTCCTAGGGCAGTGATGGTGAACCTTGGCACCCCAGATGTTTTGGAACTACATTTCCCATGATGCTCTTGCATTCTGCAGTGTAGTGGAGCATCATGGGAAACGTAGTTCCAAAACATCTGGGGTGCCAAGGTTTGCCATCACTGTCCTAGGGAGTGACTCTAACTGTGGGGGGGAGGGGCTTCAAGTTACATGACAGAGATCACCGCTCCTGCTGACAGGGAGCCGTGATCTCTGTCATGTCACAAGGCAGAAAGGGGAAATGCCTTGTTTACATAGGCACTTCCCCGTTCTGAGGCTTCGTGACACGAACGCCGGGGGGGACCGCGGGACATGGAGTCCGCCGGTCCCATGGTCACGATGTACGCGGAGGGCCAACGCCACTGCGATCCCCGGCTCTTAAAGGGGGCGTACAGGTACGCCCATTTGCCCACCGCTGCCATTGTGCCGACGTATATCGGCGTGCGGCGGTCGGCAAGCGGTTAAGTGATTAAAATACCCCCAAACCATGAGATGTTACTGCCTGCGGTGATGACGAAAAATTCCCTCCGTGACGGACCTCTGACATGAGTGAGATATTTTTGTGTTCTGTTTTGTCCCAAGTATTTGTGATCTGTATCATTAGGGGGGGGGGGGGGTGTTATTTCTTCATCTCGTCATTTCACGATCTCTGTAAATAAAAATTGTGGGTTTTTTTTTTTTTTTTTTTTTTTAGTTTGTTTAGATGCGACTTCTCTTTTGTTTTTTTTCATGTGATTTTTTTATTCTTGTAATTGTTAAATTAAATTTTAAGATTTGTGAAGCTTTGTTTGTCTTTTTTCTATGAGTGGGAAGGTTTGAGGCTGGAAGCATCAGTCTATAGCAGTGATGGTGAACCTTGGCACCCCAGATGTTTTTCGAACTACATTTCCCATGATGCTCATGCACTCTGCAGTGTAGTTGAGCATCATGGGAAATGTAGTTTGAGTTCATCTGGGGTGCCAAGGTCCGCCATCACTGGTCTATACTCATGGAGACCCTAAGAGCGGGACGGATCCTGGACACCGAGGGGGAGATTTACTAAAACTGGTGCAGCTCTACATACAGTGGAGGATTTGATCCCCTGCAGATTTTTGATCCCCTCAAATTTTTATCATAGGTGTATTTTATATGATGGAGACAGAATATCAACCAAAAATCCAGAAAAAAAAACACGATACAAATGTAATAAATGGAGTTCAGTGAGTAAAATAAGTATTTGATCCCCAAGCAAAACATGTCTTAGCAGTTGGCGGAGAAACCCTTGTTGGCAAGCATAGAGGTCAGACATTTCCTGTAGTTGGCTTCCAGGTTTGCACACATCTCAGGAGGGATTTTGGGCAACAATTCTTTACAGATCTTCACTAAATCCTTAAGGTTGATTGGCTGTCTCTTGGCAACTCGAAGTTTCAGTTCCCTCAATAAATTTACTATAGGGTTTAGGTCTGGAGACTGGCTAGGGCCAGTGATGGCGAACCTGGGCACCCCAGATGTTTTGGAACTACATTTCCCATGATGCTCAACTACACTGCATGAGCATCATGAGGAAATGTAGTTCCAAAAACATCTGGGGTGCCAAGGTTCGCCATCACTGGGCTAGGCCACTCCATGACCTTTAATGTGCTTCTTCTCAAGCCACTCCTTTGTTACGTGTATGTTTTGGGTCATTATCATGCTGGAAGACCCATCCACGACACCATCTTCAGTGTTCTGGCTGAGGGAAGAAGATTCTCATCCAAGATTTTACAATACTTGGCCCCGTCCATTGGCCCCTCAATGTGGCAAAGTTGGTTTGTACCTTTAGTAGAGAAAGAGCCCCAAAGCATCATGTTTCCACCTCCGTGCTTGACTAGGGATGGTGTTCTTATGGTCATGGTCAGCATTTTTCTTTCCTCCAATCATTGGTATCCGTGGAATGAATAGTGTCCCATCATTGACATCAGGGTGTACTAGGCTTTAACCTTTGTAACGCCCACAAATTGGGCTTCTTTGAGGGAGCAGAAAAGCAAAAAATAAGGAAAGGGGTTGCTTCATATTTTAACATTGTTTCATTGGAGAAGATAATACAAGTATTTAGACATGAATGTATAGACCTGTATTATTTCTTTTTATCTAACGAGTGTCCTTCTTTAAAGGAGACATGTAAGGTATATTAAAAAATAAAAACATACTCCTCTCTATGCTGGAGCACCAGTCTGATGTTACAGCTGCCCCACATCGGCTCAATGCCCAGGAACTGAGCGATCACATGACCACTGGTCACTTAGTACTGCTCTCACCTCTGCTCCTCCAGCACTCACTGGAGTGCACAGGCACAGCTGGATTCATCTCTCAGCAGGCACCAGGTGTCAATCAGGCAGCTGGGTGGTTCCTGACAATATGGTTGGGATTCTTCCAGAGTTTGGAGCGGCTTTACGACATCAGCTGAGACCAGGCAATAGCCTCTGGGTCACAGGACAACAAAGTAAGTGAAATATTGTGACCCAGAAGAGAGGAATGGCCAAAACAAGCTTTGGCCATACTTACATTTTTATTGTCTATTACTGACTTTTCCGCTTCAGTTTCTAGCACTGTCAGCTGCCTGACCTCAAACCATATCCCAGCTCCTGAGTTTGCCCTTTAAGGTGTACCTCTGCCCCCTTTTTATGTCCTGGTGGAAATTGTCATCACAATGAAAAGTGATGGGAGATCCAACTTGCAATGGGGACAATTCTGTCTCCAATACCATAATCAGAGATTTCCACTCGCTTTGGAGAAATGGTCTCTACTTCCGGCTTTCTCTATAACCAGATGTGAAGGATATTTCACCAATGGGACTCAAGCCTTTAAAAACAAAATACATGTATCACTTTATAAGCTCAGATATGTTATTTTTACACGATTTGGACAAAGGTATGTGGCCTGCCCTCCAAATGTCGGAGTTCAGGTGTTTCTAAGTGAAGGGTGCAGTACGTCAGCATACAAAGACATTGTAGACAATTGTGCTCTTCAATTTGGTGGTAACAATTTAGTGAAGGTCCTTTTCTGTTCCAGTATGAGTGTCCCATATGTACAAAGCCAGCTCCATAAAGACATGGTGTGACCAGTTTGGAGTAGAGGAACTCGAGTGTCCTGACCTCAACCCTACCCTCACCATCGGCCTTCCAACTCCACCTTTGGGAGGAGTTGGAAGGCCGATGGTGATCCAGGTCTTCACATACAACATTAGTACCTGGGCACAAATTCCCACAGACCCTACAAAGAGGAGGATCTTATAGCCACAAAAGGGGAAAGAAGCGCCAAATGTCCACAAATTCCCTAAGACCCTATAAAATCTTCCTTGAGGAGAGGAGAATTTTATAGTCACAAAGAGGGGGAAGGAAGCTCCATAAAAACGTGGTGAGACCAGTTTGGTGTGGAGGAACTTGAGTGGTCCTGACCTCAACCTTACTGATCACCTTTGGGAGGAGTTGGAAGGCCGGTGGTGATCCAGGTCTTCTCATACAACATTAGTACCTGGGCACAAATTCCCACAGACCCTACAAAGAGGAGGATGTTATAGCCACAAAAGGGGAAGGAAGCGCCAAATGTCCACAAATTCCCAAAGACCCTACAAAATCTTCCTTGAGGAGAGGAGGATTTTATAGTCGCAAAGAGGGGGAAGGAAGCTCCATAAAAACATGGTGAAGTTTGGTGTGGAGGAACTCGAGTGGTCCTGACCTCAACCTTCCTGATCACCTTTGGAAGGCTAATGGTGATCCAGGTCTTCTCATCCAACATTAGTACCTGGGCACAAATTCCCACAGACCCTCCAAAGAGGAGGATGTTATAGTCACAAAAGGGGAAGGCAGCACCATAAAGTCATGGTGTGACCAAAAGATGCGGAGGAATGCAAGAGTCCTGATCTAGACTCAAATGAACACTTTTGGGATGAATTGGAACACCAACTGTGGTCCAAGTCTTCTCTTCCAAGATCAATACCTTGAGTGGTCCTGACCACAACCCTACAGATCACCTCTGGGAGCAATTGGAAGACTGATGGTGATCCAGGTCTTCTCCTCCAACATCAGTACCTGACCTACTAAATGGCCACAAATTCCCACAGACCCTCCAAAATCTTGCGGAAAGTCTTCCCTGAGGAGAGGAGGATGTTTTAGTCACGAAAGGGGAAGGCAGCTTCATAAAGACATGGTGTGACCAGTTTGGTGTGGAGGAACTTGGGTGTCCTACACAGAGACCTCAACCCTACTGAACACCTTTGGAGCACAGATTTTGAGCCAGGTCTTCTCATCCAACATCTGTACAAATCCCCCCAGACCCACTCCACAATCTCGTGGAACCCTTTCCTAGAACAGTAGAGGAAGTTCTCCATATTAATGGCTGTGGTTTTAGAATGGATAGGTGTGATGGTCGGGTGTTCACAACCTTTTGGACACGGTGGTGTCATATTTGTATTATTAAAAAATGTAAAAATACAAAAGACAATTGGTGATTTTTTTTTTTAACAGTTTTATTATAAAAACACAATCTTAATATTCTACAAAATGTGTGCAACGTACATTACCATCAGAATTGTATTGTATAGAGGAACCTGAGTCCTGACCATAGAGACAGGCAGGATGGGTACCAAGGAGTCACTGGATCTGCTCTGCTGTGATGAGATTTACCACTTCATCTCCGGAAGGTTTTACCCCCTTTCATGACCAGGCCATTTTTTCCCTATTCAGCACTGCACTACTTCAACTGGCGGTCATAAAACGCTGTACACAAATTACATTTATATTGTTTTTTTCCTCACAAATAGTGCTTTTTTTTTGGTGGTATTTGATCACCTCTGCGGTTTTTATGTTTTGTGCTATAAAATGAAAAAAAAGGCTGAAAATTTTGAAAAAAAAACTTTTTGCTATAAAATAGAGCTGCACGATTGTTAAAAATTTGCAATCTTGATTCAACCCCCCTTCCCGATCCTAATCAGCTATTTCCGAGATTCTAGGAAAACGGTGCAGAGCTGAGCTGCCAAAAAAAAAAATGTTTATCATCATACCTCAGCACTAACAGATAGAGAAGAGATACAAAGTATCTTTCTGTTCTTTTAAAGGTCAAAGGAATGAACTTCAGTCTGTAAATAAGGTCAGTTTTACCACTTAAAGACTAAACCTTTTTTCCGACATTTTTGTTTACAGGTTAAAATCAATATTTTCTGCTAGAAAATTACTTGGAACCCCCAAACTATATATATATATATATATATATATATATATATATATTTCTTGATCATACATCACGGGACACAGGAGCTTCATTACATAGTGGGTTATATAGGCACCTCTGGTGATTGGACACTGGTTAACCCCCAATTAAGGAGCATTCCTCCCCTATATAACCCCTCCCATATAGGAGGCACCTCAGTTTTTTCACCAGTGTCTAAGGTGGTTGGTCACATAAAACATGTGCTCTGAAGAAAGCTCTGTGCAGGTCCCTGCAGGGGTCTAAGGGCTATGATAACCGGATCCATATCTCGGGCCGATATTTGACTCCCAAGATGATATGGTACCCGGGCCTCGTCATCCGAAGAAACAAGGTTTTGCTTGGAAGTCCTCTCCTGTTGGAAGACTGGGCTCTGGTAAAACCAGACTTGGTGTACTATTTACATAGTGGCACGAAAGTTTCTGGCAGAGTCTTTTACAAGGTCCAGGTAAGAGGTTCCTCTAAAAAGGAACCCAAAAAATCCTGAAGGTTGCACAACTCTGCCCGCCGTGATGGGTGAAGGCTGGAATCTGTCTGTTTTCAGCAATTCCTGCGGCGGGGACAGGTAAGAGAAGTTAATCCTATATAAATCATATATTTTGGATTTCTTCATGTGAGTAGTTGTATGTCTTACCTGGTTTCCACCACTAGAGGGAGTAAGAGCAGCCTGATGCATACCTACATGCCTTTCAGATACACACGCTCAGTGAAGCCTGTTTTTTTCAGATGGCTCACGTCTCCGCTGCAGACTCTGCCACAATAGAGGTAAGAGAGGGGTCCCACGTAGTCTAGGGGTCCCGCGCTGCTCCGTAGGTGATCCTCTTCCCCCTTGGACGACCGGCAGTCCTCGTGCACACGCGCGAGCTGAGCGCGCTCCCATACTAATGGAAGGAGGGGGGGTGTGGTTGCGGGCCTTACTGCGCAGGTGCCAAAGCGCCAATTTTAAAAAGCCCAGAGCGCCAGGGGGCTGTAAGTGGAAGATACAGGAGCTTTGGGCAGTAAGCATCCTAAGGGATTGGATCCAGGCAAACCTAAGACACCTACTCAGCATCAGGTTGTGCAGTATTAAGCATATATATTTATTGTGAGACTGGGAGCACAACAGTGATTGCACTTTTGTACTAGTACCTCTGCTTTGTAGCTTAGGACTATGTCTCCTCGTAACAGGGTCCGGGGGAGGTAACAAGGGCACTGGTAAATCACCGCCTAGGTCCAGGAGTTCTAAAAATGCCTGTAGTTTACCATCCCCCCTGCAAGACTGGAGCCAGCCTCACAGGATGAGTCAGTGCCCCTGTCAGGTTTTGCAGCCTCTCCTAATGTTTCAGCCCCGGTTTATGTCACTGAAGACTCCCTTAAGGCTACATTGGAGGGTTTTGAAGGGAGAATCATGAATTTTATTTCAGCTTCCCTAAAAGATAGCAGGAAAAGGGGTAGATCCCCTGCCTCTGCTGAGATTCCTCTCTCAGGTGACACCTCTGACAATGAGGAGAGATCCCTATCATGGGATAGGGATCAATAGCAGTCGGAGGAATCAGAGGAAGAGGAGAGGGTCCCCTCCTCCCAGGCACTCAGAAAACAGGTTCAATATTATACTGAGTTGGTGCGTACCACATTCAGAATGCCCGCTGCTGAGGCCGCTACATCCTCTGTTTCTTCCCTGGGGGTCAGGAAAATCCCACAGACTGCCTTTTCCTTTCCAATCCATCCCTTAATGGATAAATTGTATGAGGATTGGGGACATCCCGATAAACTGTTTGCTCCTCCTAAAAGGTTTTCAATGCTTTATCCTCTGGAGGAAAGTTTCACCAAGAAATGGGGGGTCCCATCTGTCGATGCGGCTGTTTCTTGTGTGAATAGAAACCTGACCTGTCCGTTGGATAATGCTCAGGTATTTAAGGATCCAACTGATAAGAAGCTGGAAACGTTATTGAAAGCCTCCTTTTCCATGCCTGGCGCTATAGTGCAGCCTACAGTTGCAGCTGTGGGGTTGTGTCAGTTCCTCAAGGAACAGGTTAAGCGGATGCTTGGCCTCCTTCCCAGTGAGGAAGTGGAGAATTATGCAGAAATACCTCAAATTCTGTGTTTTATGATTGATGCGATTTTGGATTCGGTCCAACAAGCATCTCGTTTGTCTCTCCTGTTGGTACACATGCGAAGGGCCCTATAGCTAAAAAATTGGGCAGCTGAGCTATCATGTAAGAAGCATTTGATTGGGTTCCCGTTTAAGGGGGAACGCTTATTTGGAGAGGAATTGGATAAATTCGTCCAAAAGATTACAGGGGGTAAATCTACTCTCCTTCCAATCAAAAAGAGCAAATGTCCATCATTTAGGCGTTCTCTTTCTCCCGGAGCATCAAGCTCTAAGAAGTGGCGACGGCCTTCCCAACCTCCCTCTACAGGAAAGGCCCAAGGCCACGCCCAGGGGCAGAAAAAGGGGCGAAAGCCTGCCAAGCAGAGCCCAAAAGCTACCTTGTGAAGGGGCGCCCCCGCTCGGCCGAGTGGGGGGAAGGCATTGTGGGGCACAGTGGTGTAGTGGTTAGCACTCTCGCCTAGCAGTAAAAAAGGTCACTGGTTCAAATCCCAACCATGACACTACCTGCCTGGAGTTTGCATGTTCTCCCTGTGCCTGCGTGGGTTTCTTCCAGGTACTCCGGTTTCCTCCCACACTCCAAAGACATGCAGTTAGGTTAATTGGCTTCTGTCTAAAATTGGCCCTAGTATACAACTGGGGATCTTGGATTGTGGCTCCTTGAGGGTAGGGACCAATGTGAGTGTGCAATGTAAAGGGATAGGGACAATTGTAGACACTCACTCAGGTTGAACTGGATGGACTGATGTCTTTATTCAACCTTACTAACTATGTAACTATGTAACTATGTAACTATGTAGCAGTGGCCTATATCAATCACCAGGGCGGCACCAGGAGTCTGGTTGCACAAAGAGAGGTGAATTGCATACTTGCCTCTGCAGTCTTCATTCCAGGAGTGGAAAATTGGCAAGTGGGCTTTCTAAGCCGCCAACAGTTAGGCCCAGGAGAATGGGCTCTACACCCCGACGTATTTTTGGAACATATGTCACAAGTGGGGCACTCCAGACGTAGATCTGTTTTTGTCCAGATTCAACAGAAAGCTGGACAAATTTGTGTCAAGGACAAGAGATGCACTTGCTCAGGGGTCAGATGCTCTGACAGTACCCTGGGATCAGTACAATCTAATTTATGCCTTCCCCCCGAGCCCACTTCTGTCACGGTTCCTGGGAAGAGTCAAGAGGGAAACAAAGTCGGTTCTTTTGGTAGCCCCGGCTTGGCCCAGGCGACCATGGTACGCAGAGATCTTGAAGTTGGCAGTAGGCAGGCCATAGATCCTCCCTCTCCGGCCAGATCTGCTCTCGCAGGGTCCAATTTACCATCCTGCTTTACACAGTCTGAGTTTAACGGTTTGGCTGCTGAGACCCACATTCTGAGAGATCGGGGGCTTTCGGAGCCAGTCCTTTCTACTCTGGTCAATGCCAGAAAGCCGGCCTCCAGGCTTATTTACTACAAAATCTGGAAGGCATATGTATTCTGGTGGGAACTCAGGGAATGGCAACCTAGAAAGTATGTCATTAGCAGGATCTTGGCTTTCCTCCAGTCAGGCCTAGAAATGAATTTGGCCGTAAGCACTATCAAGGTGCAGATTTCGGCCTTGTCAGTGTTTTTCCAGAAGCCACTTGCATCGCATTCCCTTGTGCGGGCTTTCATCCAGGGGGCTATGCGGTTAAGGCCACCAGTCAAACCTCCGGTATGCCCATGGGATCTGAATTTGGTTCTCTCTGCATTGCAGGGGCAACCATTTGAACCTTATCTAATTATTCATAAGGACCGGGTAGTGATGCGTCCTAACAGGTCCTTTCTGCCTAAGGTGGTTTCAGGATTCCATTTGAATAAAGATGTAATCCTACCATCCTTTTTTTCAGACCCACAGTCCGCAGAAGAAGAATCTTTGCACACTTTGGATGTGGTAAGGGCAATCAGTATCTATCTTCAGGCAACTGCTCAGATAAGAAAAACTGATTGCTTATTTATTTTGCCGGAAGGCCCTAGGAAGGGCCAGGCGGCATCAAAATCCACTCTCTCAAGGTGGATTAGACAGGTTATTTTTCAGGCCTATAGTGTAAAGGGGAAGATCCCTCCTTTTCAGGTGAAAGCGCACTCTACTAGGACTGTAAGTGCTTCTTGGGCAGTGCATCACCAGGCCTCCCTGGCTCAGATCTGTAAGGCTGCAACTTGGTCATCAGTCTACACATTCACCAGATTCTATCAGGTGGATGTCAGAGGGCAAGAGGATGTCGCCTTCGGGCGCAGTGTACTGCAGGCTGCAGTTTAGATCCTCCAGTCCTTGGCGGTCTATAATTATGATCTGTGTCTCCCTCCCCTCAATCTGAGCATTGCTATGGGACATCCCACTATGTAATGAAGCTCCTGTGTCCCGTGATGTATGATCAAGAAAATAGGATTTTTATATACAGCTTACCTGTAAAATCCTTTTCTTGAGAGTACATCACAGGACACAGAGCTCCCGCCCCTCTTGGGTTTTTCGTGGTTTCTTATTGCTTTGCTACAAAACTGAGGTGCCTCCCATATGGGAGGGGTTATATAGGGGAGGAATTCTCCTTAATTGGGGTCAACCAGTGTCCAATCACCGAAGGTGCCTCTATAACTAACTATGTAATGAAGCTCCTGTGTCCCGTGATGTACTCTCAAGAAAAGGATTTTTACAGGTAAGCTGTATATAAAAATCCTATTTTCTTTCTTTATTTCTCCCTCCATGTCTCCTTTCTTTCTCCCTCTTTCTTTCAATCTCCCCCATCCCTCTTTCTTTCTTTCATTCCTTCTCTTTTTCTTTCTTACTTTATTTCCATCCCTTTTTCTCTCCATCCCTCTTTCTTACTTTACTTCCCTCACTCCCCATCCATCTTTCTTTCTTTCTCCCCCCCCCCATCCCTCTTTCTTTCATTCCTTATTTTTTTAAGGCGGGCCTTATAGAAAAGAGGCCAAATATAGGCAGCACAGAGGCTTAGTGGTTAGCCTTGCAGCACTGGGGTCATTGGTTCAAATCCTGACCAGGACGCTATCTGCATGGAGTTTGCATGTTCTCCCTGTGCTTGCGAGGGTTTCCTCCGGGGACTCCGGTTTCCTCCCACACTATAAAAGACATGCAACTTTTGCATTGGTGGTGCAGTGGTGAGCATAGCTGCTTTCTAAGCGGATGACCCGGGTTCGATTCCCGGCCAATGCCATTTCCAAGATATCAGCTTCACCTTCTAAGTGCATTGAGTCCCCAGGGGAGAAAGTGCAATACAAATTAAGTGTTGAGTATATATATGAACGGTGGAATAAAATTTAAACCAAAACGAATGAAGTTTAACCACTTCAGGACCGCCGTATTGCCAATGTACGTCAACACAATGGCACAGGCAGGCACAATCACGTAGATGTACGTGCCTGCCTTCCAGCGGGTGGGGGGTCCGATCGGACCCCCTCCCGCTGGATACGACGGTCCGGTTCGGTCCAGGAGCGCTCCGTGATGAGGGGATGGCCGTTGGTTTTCGGCCACCCCCTCTGGATCGCTCCTGGCCAATGACGAACTTCCTCCCACTGTGTATTGTTTACACAGGAAGGAGGAAGTGATGTCATTCTCCTCGGGGCGGTCTTTTTGACCGGACTACGAGGAGAAGACTAATAGTAAGTGTGCACCAACACTACACTGACATGTAGGTACACACAGGCACACAAACCCCCCCCCGATCCCCCCCCCGATCGCCCCCCGATCCCCCCCCCCCAGTCACAGTGTCACTGATTGCATTGATCATTTCTTTACTGATCAATGCATTCAGTGTCAGTTGTGACAGTAAAAACTGTCAGGACAGTTAGTGTTAGGTCCAGGGTAGCCCCCTATCACCCCCCAATAAAGATTTAACCCCCTGATTGCCCCTAGAGTTAACCCTTTCACCCCCTTTTGCCAGTGTCACTAAGCGATCATTTTTCTGATCGCTGCATGTGTCGCTAGGTAGCTAGTTATTTTTTTAGGTTCACCGCCAGGTTTTTATATCGCTAGGTACCCCGATATACAACCCAATAATGGTTTTAACCCCCTGATTGCTGCTAGTTAACCCTTTCACCCCCTTTTGCCAGTGTCACTAAGCGATCGTTTTTCTGATTGCTGCATTAGTGTCGCTACAGTCGCTAGGTAGCTAGTTATTTTTTTAGGTTCACCGCCAGGTTTTTATAGCGCTAGGTACCCCGATATACTACCCAATAATGGTTTTAACCCCCTGATTGCTGCTAGTTAACCCTTTCACCCCCTTTCACCAGCGATCACAGTATAAGTGTCACTGGTGACGCTGGTTAGCCAGTTAGTTATTTAGGTTCCCCGTCAGGTTTTTATATAGCGTCAGGGACCCCCATATACTACCTAATAAAAATTTGAACCCCCTGATTGCCCCTAGTTAACCCTTTCACCACTGATCACCGTATAAGTGTTACGGGTGACTCTGGTTAGTTTGTTTTTTATAGCATCAGGGCACCCACCATTTATTACCCAATAAAGGTTTAACCCCCTGATCACCCGGCGGGTGATATCAATTAGGTTTTAGGGTCAGGGTCTGCGTCGCCCCAGGCAGCGCTAGGTTAGTGCCAGTACCGCTAACACCCACACGCAAAGCATACACCTCCCGTAGTGCTATAGAATCTGAACAGATCAATATCTGATCTGATCAGATCTATACTAGCGTCCCCAGCAGTTTAGGGTTCCAAAAAAACGCATTGTTAGCGGGATCAGCCCAGATACCTGCTAGCACCTGCGTTTTGCCCCTCTGCCCAGCCCACCCAAGTGCAGTATCGATCGATCACTGTCACTTACAAAACACTAAACACATAACTGCAGCAATCGCAGAGTCAGGCCCGATCCCTGCCATCGCTAACAGGTTTTTTGGTAGCATTTTATATTTATAGCTTGGGGTGTCTACTTTCCAAAATGGGGTCATTTGGGGGGGTTTTGTGCTATTTTGGCATTTTATGGCCTTCGAAACTGTGATAGGTAGTGAGGAGTTAAATCAAAAATTTGCACCCTTAGAAATCCTGAAGGTGGTGATTGGTTTTCGGAGTGCCGTGCGCGACTAGACTCCCAAAAAGTCCCACACATGTGGTATCCCCGTACTCAGGAGAAGCAGCAGAATGTATTTTGGGGTGTCATTTCACATATGCCCATAGCATGTGTGAGCAATATATCATTTAGTGACAACTTTGTGCAAAAAAAAAAAGTTTGTAATATTCCCGCAACTTGTGGCAAAATATAAAATATTCCATGGACTCAACATGCCTCTCAGTAAATAGCTTGGGGTGTCTACTTTCCAAAATGGGGTCATTTTGGGGGGTTTTGTGCTATTTTGGCATTTTATGGCCTTCGAAACTGTGATAGGTAGTGAGGAGTTAAATCAAAAATTTGCACCCTTAGAAATCCTGAAGGTGGTGATTGGTTTTCGGGGTGCCGTGCACGACTAGACTCCCAAAAAGTCCCACACATGTGGTATCCCCATACTCGGGAGAAGTAGCGGAATATATTTTGGGGTGCAATTCTACATATAACCATGGCATGTGTGAGCAATATATCATTTAGTGACAACTTTTTGTAAAAAAATTTTTTTTTTTTTTTGTCATTATTCAATCCTTTAGGACAAAAAAAATAAATATTCAATGGGCTCAACATACCCATCAGCAATTTCCTTGGGGTGTCTACTTTCCAAAATGGGGTCATTTGGGGGGGATTTGTACTGCCCTGCCATTTTAGCACCTCAAGAAATGAGATCGGCAGTCATAAATTAAATGCTGTGTAAATTCCAGAAAATGTACTCTAGTTTGTAGACGCTAAAACTTTTGCGCAAACCAAAAAATATACGCTTATTGACATTTTTTTTACTAAAGACATGTGGCTGAATAAATTTTGCCCTCAATGTATGACTAAAATTTAGTTTATTCGATTTTTCTTATAACAAAAAGAAGAAAATATCTTTTTTTTTCAAAATTTTCGCTCTTTTTCCATTTATATCGCAAAAAAAAAAAATCGCAGAGGCAATCAAATACCATCAAAAGAAAGCTCTATTTGTGGGAAGAAAAGGACGCAAATTTAGTTTGGGTGCAATATTGCATGACCGCGCAATTACCAGTTAAAGCAGCGCAGTGCGAAATTGCAAAAAGACCTCTGGTCCTTAAGGTGTTTATTGGTCCGGAGCTGAAGTGGTTAATGTGTCGCATGTTTGCATACATTTTATTAAACATTTTCGAATAACAGATTTCTTGCAGGTGGATGATTTTTTTTTTTTGTGTGTGCATAAAGCAGTTCCTTTCCCCCCAAAAAAACACGTTTGAAAAATTGCTGCGTAAATACCGTGTGATCTAAAAAGTTGCAAAGACCGCCATTTTGTTCGCTAGGGTCTCTGCTAAAACAATATATACAGTGCCTTGCAAAAGTATTCACCCCCCTTGGCTTTTTACCTATTTTGTTACATTACAGCCTTTAGTTCAATGTTTTTTTTAAATCTGAATTATATGTGATGGATCAGAACACAATAGTCTAAGTTGATGAAATAAAATTAGAAAAATGTATACATAAAACTATTTTTCAGAAATAAAAAAAATTGATAATTGGCATGTGGGTATGTATTCACCCCCTTTGTTATGACGCCCATAAAAAGCTCTGGTGCCACCAATTACCTTCAGAAGTCACATAATTAGTGAAATGATGTCCACCTGTGTGCAATCTAAGTGTCACATGACCTGTCATTACATATACATACCTTTCTGAAAGGCCCCAGAGGCTGCAACACCTAAGCGAGAGGCACCACTAACCAAACACTACCATGAAGACCAAGGAACTCTCCAAACAAGTAAGTGATAATGTAGTTGAGAAGTAAAAGTCAGGATTAGGTTAAAAAAAAATATCCAAATCTTTGATGATCCCTAGGAGCTCCATCAAGTCTACCATAACCAAATGCAAAGAACATGGCACAACAGCAAACCTGCTGATTTTAGAGAGCGGGACCTGGTCCTGTGTGAGGCAAGGAAGAGAGAAGAACTGAGACATGAAGGGGCCAAACTGATGACATTTCCTGACTAATCTCTGGACACACAGAAGTTGCGCCGCTCCTCTGACCATGTGAAGCTCAATCTAAGCAATAAAAAAATTAAAAATCAAACATAGCATACTATTCCCCGCCAGGCTGCGTGTCCAGGATGGTGAAACGGTGCGATTTTTTACTTCCCCTGAAGACGCATCACACTGGCTGGAGACTTTGCCTAGAAGATATGAGCGTCCAGAGCTATGTGGTGTGTCTGATTTTTACCCTTTCCACTTCTCTATCTGACTGACTTCCTTGGTATGGGGGACTGAAATGTGCCCCCCCCCCCCCCCCCCTGATATTTTCTACAGGTGGTAATGTCTAGATCTGGAACTCTGTTACTGCCCCGGAGAGAGGCCGGCATGTCAGATCTGCCCGAGCACCTGACTAATACCCCTGACTTTTGCACCATACGCTGCCATGAAGAGAACTTATCTACTTTTTCAGCTCTGAAACAGTTTGCAGCAGTTTTAAGCTTTGTGCCCCCGGGATCTTTTTCTTTTCTCCGGGTGACCTCATATTCTGCAGGGACCGTTAATCTGTTAAAAAGCACTGGAGGACTCATTGTATGTACTGTGACACTCAGGTGTCCCTCTGTTCATTTCACCCCCATTGGCAGTTGCCATGATTATTTTTGGGGGGTGGTGGGTTGGGGATGTTGCTTGAGTATTGGTTCTTACTCCCTGATGCAGTGCCATCTTAAGAGCATTATAGGCCCCCGGGCAATACAGTGCTCATACCTGTCTACACAATCACACACGATTGCCCATCAAATACAGCTTTAATGTGCCTTTGAATGCAGCCTTATTGTGCCCACCCATGCAGCCTCACTTTGCCAACCAGTGCAGCCTCACTGTGCCCACCATTATAGCCTAACTGTGCCCGTAAATGCAGCCTCACTGTGCACATGAAAGCAGCCTCACTGTGCCCACCATTACAGCCTCGCTATGTCCATGAATGCAGCCTCATTGTGCCCACCATTACAGCCTCACTGTGCACACCATTGCAGCCATACTGTGCTCATCATTGCAGCCTCACTGTGCCCACCATTACAGCCTCACTGTGCTCATAAATGCAACCTCACTGTGCCCACCATTGCAGCCTAACTGTGCCCACCATTGCAGCCTAACTGTGCCCACCATTGCAGCCTCACTGTGCCCATGAATGCAGTCTCACTGTGCTCATAAATGCAACCTCACTGTGCCCACCATTGCAGCCAATGTCTCTCCCCGTGCAGCTGCAGAGAAGCTCATGTCTATCAACTCCCATCTTGGCAATTAGTAGCAAAGAGGAGGATAGAACTTCTCCGCCAGATCCCCTCTCTCTCCATGCAGCTGCGGAGAGGCTCGACTCTGCCACACCCCTTCTCAGCAGTTGGCAGCAGAGAGGAGGACAGAACACACTCTGCCAGATCATGTGTCTCCATGCAACTGCAGAGAGGCTCGTTTCTGCCACCTCACCATCTCAGCAGTTGGCAGCAAAGAGGACAGAGCTCCTCCACCAGATTCTCTGTCTCTCTCCATGCAGCTGCAGAGAGGCACATCTTTGCCACACCCCCATCTCAGCAGTCGGCAGCAGAGAGGACAGAACTCCTCTGCCAGATCCTGTCTCTCCATGCAGCTGCAGAGAGGCCTGTCTCTACAACCCTCCCATCTCTGAAGGTTGGCAGCAGAGAGGATGACAGATCTCCTTGGCCAGATCCTGTGTCTGTCTTTGCAGCCGCAGAACCCCCTGGTCAGAGCTTAATGCAGACTTGCGCAGCCCTCCTCTGGTCCTCCTCCAGACCCTGCACTTCTTCCTAGCACTGCCTCCATCTCTTCAGCAGCAGAACATGGAAAGGGGGGGGGGGGGTGGGTGCACTGTGATGTGATGTAAGGAAGGGTTGGGGGGGCTTTTGACTTCTGAAGGTGGGGGAGCTCGACATCTGATGTAATGATGTAAGGGGGAGGGGTGCTCTGGACATCTAGTGTTACAGATATAACTGGCCCTTTGAGGGCAATGAGGCCACTGATAAAAGAGGAGTTTGATGCCCCCCCCCCCCCCCACACTAACTGAACTCTGAAAAATGTGTCCCAAATAGCAAGGCAGAGGGCAAAGGATTAGTCGCCAATATTGCTTGTGGTCTCCCTTCTGCTGATCATTTATGGAATAAAGAACGGTAACTACAAAAGCGTGCATGCCATGTATGAACACCACCAGTCCATTCACAATTGCACTGTATAGGGAGAATAGGCCCTCGGTGAAGACAACGCTTCAAAACAATCACCCAAAAATCAGGCCAGTTTCTACTGCAGGGGTGAAGCTTGGCCTCAGCCAATTGCTGTGTCCCTATTGCTCCCCCTGGTGGTGGGTGGCCTCACTGACAAAGCTCAGCTTTTGCAAGAAACCTGTATATTTAAGCAGCTTGCATCAACTGATCGTCTGGACACCCGGCTTTGATCAGTGAGAAGCTACGCTATGCATTTTTCTATCCTATGCAGGATCGGAGTTGACCAGGTTGCTGACCAGTTTATTTTAAAGGCAAATCTTCTATATCGGGGTCTCTAAACTTTCTAAAACAAAAGGACCAGTTTACGGATCTTCAGATTTTAGAGGGGGCTGGAGTGGCAAGTGGGACCTAACTGCCACATCAAAAGTTTTAGTGGGAGGAATAGTGCCCCACCACCGGGGGCAGTTGAGGGAGGAATGGTGCCCCACCACCAGCGGCAGTTGAGGGAGGAATGTTGCTCCACCACCAGTGGCAGTTAAGGGAGGAATAGTGCCCCATCACCAGCATCAGTTGAGGGAGGAATGGTGCCCCACCCAGGCGGCAGTTGAGGGAGGAATAGTGCCCCACCACCAGTGGCAGTGGAGGGAGGAATGGTGCCCCACCACCGGTGGCAGTTGAGGGAGGAATAGTGCCCCACCATTGGCGTCAGTTGAGGGAGGAATGGTGCCCCACCACCGGCGTCAGTTAAGGGAGGAATAGTGCCCCGCCATCGGTGGCAGTTGAGGGAGGAATAGTGCCGCACCACCGGCGTCAGTTGAGGGAGGAATGGTGCTCCACCACCGGTGGCAGTTGAGGGAGGAATGGTACCCCACCACCGGCGTCAGTTGAGGGAGGAATGGTGCTCCACCACCGGTGGCAGTTGAGGATGGAATAGTGCCCCACCACCGGCGTCAGTTGAGGATGGAATGGTGCCTCAAGGGTTGGATATAGGCAAGCAAAGGCTCAAATCCGGCCCCTGGCCCGCAATTTGTTTACTACTCTTCTAGATCGTAAAATTGAAAGTAATAGAACATTGTAAGATCGATGCAAAACAAGTGCTTAGATATATCAACATCTTCCATAGACCCAAGGCCTACTGTACTTGTTACTTATAGAACTTCAGGCAAGTAGTCTCATATGTGATCTGCTTCACCTGCCAAATGATTTCTAGTCACTCTTATGATTTAAACACTTCTGCCACACTGCATAGCCAGCAGGGTGACTGCTACTGCAGCTTCCTATGTCACCTACCTGGACGTTTGGGCTATTAAAGCAGATGTCCACCCTTCTCCCCTCCAAATCGGGAATTTTTTTTTAATGAGAATTCCCTGACAGCCCCCACCCCATCACCGTGCATGTCCATCGCCTATGTGAATGTCATGCACTTTGCCTGCTGTGCCTTCTGGGATATGTATGTCGCATATCCCAGATGGCATAGTCCTTGATTGAAGGGTGATGGGGGGGGGGGGGCAGGGCCTATTGAGCCCAGCGACTATTTTTTATCCTAACTCTATGTCCACTTGGGTGGTGGGGCTTGAACCTGGACTCAGTGCGCAGGCGCCGTTCATCTTCGGAGACCTTTGGCGTCTCCTTGTCCTCCATACTGCACAAGCGCAGTACAGTTGGAGGACACAATCCGACGAGGGCAGCTTCCCAATGACGTCACTGAAGATGGCAGCAGTGCGGGGGGCAGAAAAGAAGCAGCTCTCAGCAGGACAATGCTGAAACCACTGGCTGGGTGATTAACTTAAATGTGCATGACCCACAACCAGGTAATGAGGGGTTAAAAAAGGGGGGTGGGGTGGATATCGACTTAAATGAGCTGTTGTGCTGCTGGGATTTTCCCCCATTCACCCCTCCATTCCATACATTCCTTAGAAAATTAAAGACCAACCTTTGGGTTTAGACCCCTCCCACTTTTTTTTTTAGCCCTTGATGCCCTCTGGGCTCAAAGGAAGTGGGCTGAGTGATGCTGGGATAAGAGTACTGACCCCCTGAACAGATGACAGTCCAGGAAAAGAGGGGAGCATTGCAGCAAGAGCTACTCCTGCTGAGAACTATTTAACCCCAAGTTTGGGGATTAAAGTAGCACCAGATTATTCTAAAAATATACTGGGAAGGAACTCTGTGCTTGAGATGGCAAAATTAAAGAGAGCCTGTCACCTACTTCAAAATAGCCCTCTCCTTATGTGGGGGGGGGGGTGTCCAACAGCCCACCACCTCCCTAGACAAACTTTTGTGTAGCTGCTGGAGAACAGGGAAGGGGGAACACTATAGAGCAGGAGTCCGTAAATCCCCCCCCCCCGCAGCTGTGGACTGGTGCTGGTCTGTGGCCTGCTGGGTGCTGGGCTGCGTGGCAGGGGTTGGCAGCAGGCAGAGCGAGCCAGCCAAACCTACACTGCCACCCTCCAACCACCAGAGGACACAAGCTCCCCTCCCTCTCTGTGGTCAGGAGGATCAAGAAGGGGAGGTAGGAGAGCTGGGTTGGGATCAGGATCTCATAGAGCAGGGATCTCCAAACTACGGCCCTCCAGCTGTTGCAGAATACACGTCCCATAAGGAATTGTGAAACTCTGACATTTACAGACACAACTAGGCACAATGGGAATTGTAATTCCTGAACAACTGGAGGGCCATAGTTTGGAGACCCCCTGTCATAGAGTACTGGGGAGATCCAAGCTGTAACCCCCATCCCTATGTGGTCACAATCTGCATCCCCTACATACCCCTCCCAGGTGGCAAGCTGCACCCCAACACACAATCCACCCCATGGCAACAGGCTGTCCGTGGATGGGTTGACTTCCATGTGGCCTGTCCCTGGTGCCAGGGAGGTTGGGGACCGCTGCTAGAGTGTCACCTGTGTGACAGCTCTGAGTTTGCTGAAATCACATCCAAGATGGCGGCACTTTTGGATAACTACACGAAGGAGGCTTTTACAGTTATATAGCATACATACATTTAATGCACATGTAATCCTATGGGAAGATTTGTTCTGATAAGGTCAACAAGTAGGAAAGCCATAGATGATACAAGTGGGGGTGAGGGTCGGGATGCATGAAATAGCTGAACCGTTGTCACCAGGACATGTGACCTGCTGCAGCTTAGCTCAGCCCTCCACCTGGACATTGCCGGGCTGTATAAAAGATACCCAGTCACGTGACCCCAGTATCTCTAATCCCGGATGGGACACCTATCTGGCTTGCAGATTATTTCCATCTACTACTGAGCTCACCCCGCTGTGCTATATAGATGCATCGAAGAAAACGTCAACACCCGCTGTTTGGAAAACTACATGTGGAAAAAAAAAATGGAAAAAAAAAAGTAAAAATAAAAAAAATAAAACACATGGGCAAAACCCACCCCAAATTCTCTCTATTCCTATGGGCTCACTAATGTCCCCCCCCCCCCTCCATCTCCCAGCCTGAGTTTGGCTGTACAAAGTTTTCAGGACAAGACAAATTCCGATACTTACACTGATTTAATTTAAAAATAAAAAATAAATTTAATGTAATGAATACAGAGCTGCATTAGTTGGGGTTGCTTTAATATCTGCTCCTCGAGTTAAGATTTAAAGAAGAAGGACAAAATGTCATACGCATGTAAATGTAGTTTTTGCCTCAGAACAATAAAGGTTCTGAGGGTTTATTATTGTAGGTAGGCTTTAACACCAGTCTGGCCAGGCTGTGTTTAGAAGTTCTGCCTGGTCATGTGAATGGTGAGGTGCACATGACAGGCCAGAACCAGGTCTGGTTGGATGTTTGGGTATCGGCCTTCTCGGAGCCAATCATTGGGAGTTCCGGGGCCCGCTGAGGAGTCTGGGAAGGGGTACTTAAGTGGTGTGAGTCACGTGGTTTGTGGAGAGGTGTTCGTGAGACCCTTGTGGTCTGTTCTGGTTCCAGGACCGGGCTAGCCCCGTGAGGGGTCCCGGTCATGAGGTGTTCGACATCCTGCAACATGTTCCTGTCAGTGGCCCCTGATAGACCTGCCAGGTCTGGGGTAGGGATCCATCTGTTCCCGAGTCTCGGACCCGGCTGGTCCGAGGCGCAATAACTGAGGGAGGATTCAAGGTGTCCGGGTGTGCTCTCGGCTTGGAGGGACACCACAGCTTGTGGAAGTGACTGGGGGAGGACTCTTCGGAGGAGGGCCGGCAAGTGACATCCTGAGAAGTGCCTGGTTACTGAGTTGGGAAGGACATTGGTGAATTCACACTTTTCCAGTACCATTGAGGAGACGGGAAACGTTCCAGGTACGGCGGAAAAAGGTTCCTGTTCACCCCTAGTTGATTGATCAAGTTTGAGTCAACGTGCTGACTGCCATGATCTCTGGCTAGAGATCTGTTCAGCCTTGAAGTGCCCAGCTGCGAGTGGCTACTCTCTGGGTGGAAATAGAGACTTTGCTAGACCTGCAGTTTAAGGTGCCTGAGTTCTTCACCCCGTGCCCTCTGTTCCCTAAGAGACTGTGTTATTTGAAGGTTCTTGATGCAAAATAAAACCTTTTAAAGAGGACTTCATCTGTGTCAGTGTTCAAGTCGTTGGGTATCAACCCTGGGAACCCCTAGACATGGAAGAGCAGGCCACGAGAAGGTAACTGGTAAGCCCATTAAGTCAAGGCTGCCCTGCAATGGGTTATGGCCGCTACATTTATATATATGTTTTTATGTTTGCGGATTAGGGCTAACGTGGGGGACCACACGCCCCTTCCCCCCATTTCTACCACTATCCGACCACGCTGTTCTGAAGTAGATTTGATGAGAGGTGATTGAGAGCGTTTTCTGCACCAGGCGCTTGCCCAAGGCCAGTGCTGTCACAACAAGTGCACACGGAGGGGGCGTGTCACAGCAGAGCGGTCTTCCCGGTCTGAGCTTCACAATAAACATGCTGTCAATAAACATGGTGGGGGCATGTCACAGCAGAGCGGGGGCGTGTCATAGCAGAGCGGGAGAGGGACATTTCAAGGCAGAGCGGGCAGAATTAAAGGGGTTGTAAACCCTCCTGTTTTTTTCACCTTAATGCATCCTCTACTATGGGTTGGGTCAGGGTTCTGTAGAGTAGAGGGGTGCAGGGTACTATGGGTTGGGGGCAGGGTTCTGTGGACTATAGATTGGGTGCAGGGTTCTGTGGAGGGGTGTAGGGTACTATGAGTTGGGGACAGGGTTCTGTAGAAGGGTGCAGCGTACTATGGGTTGGGTGCAGGGTTCTGTAGAGGGGTGCAGGGTACTATGGGTTGGGTGCCGGGTTCTGTAGAGGGGTGCAGGGTATTATGGGTTGGCGCAGGTTTCTGTAGAGGGGTGCAGGGTACTATGGGTTAGGGGTAGGGTTCTGTAGAGGGGTGCAGGGTACTATGGGTTGTGGCAGGGTTCTGTGGAGGGGTGCAGGGTACTATGGGTTGGGGCAGGGTTCTGTAGCGTGTTGTAGGGTACTATGGGTTGGGTGCATGGTTCTGTAGAGGGGTGCAGGGTACTATGGGTTGGGGGCAGGGTTCTGTAGAGTGGTGTAGGGTACTATGGGCTTGGGGCAGGGTTCTGTAGAGGGGTTCAGGATACTATGGGTTGGGGCAGGTTTCTGTATCAGGGAGGGAGTGGGGGGGGGTAACAGTGCCTGGTATTGAAATGGTTAAAGGAGACGTCCACACCCACCTCAGATCCAGGAAATCCTCCAGGACAAGGAAAGTCTACAATCTGTGCCAGATCAGAGGCGGGGGTTAGAGTTAGAATGTTGCTGAATTGTCCTTAACTGCCACAACCCGGCGATACTTATCAGCGTTCTGCGGGAATCTACACGGTCATTGTTACATAACATCCCCCCCCCCCCATACCGAGGGATGCGCCAGCTACTTTATAAGCACATATTGATGATATATAAATGTTTAAAGCCCCACTCCGGGGCAGAAAAAAAAAACCTGCAAATGATCTATTTCATAATTTGTTGCAATGTTTTTCAGCTTTTTCATCTGCTTCTTCCAGGTGTTTATTTATATATTATTAAAGGAGTTGTAAAGGCTACTTTCAGTGTGAAAGTAGCCTTTACAAGTGGAGTGATGAGACCAACATTGAGCTTTTTGGCCACAACCATAAACGCTTCATTTGGAGAGGAGTCAGCAAGGCCTATGATGAAAGGTCCACCATCCCTACTGTGAAACACGGCGGTGGGTCATTGATGTTTTGGGGATGTGTGAGCTACAAAGGCACAGGAAATCGATGGCAAGATGAATGCAGTATGTTATGAAAAAAATACTGGAGGAACATTTGCATTCATCAGCTGGGAAGCTGCGTATGGGACGTACTTAGACATTCCAACATGACAATCATCCAAAACACAAAGCCAAGTCGACCCGTCATTGGCTACAGCAGAATAAAGTGAAGGTTCCGGAGTGGCCATCTCAGTCTCCTGACCTCCAATATCATTGAGCCGCTCTGGGGAGATCTCAAACATGCCGTTCATGCAAGACAGCCCAAGAATTTACAGGAACTGGAGGCTTTTTGCCTAGAGGAATGGGAAGCTTTACCATCTGAGAAGATAAAGAGCCTCATCCACAAATACCACAAAAGTCTTCAAGCTGTCATTGATGTTAAAGGGGGCAATACATGGTATTAAGAACCGGGGTATGTAAACTTTTGATCAGGGTCATTTGGGTAGTTTCTGTTGTCATGATGTGAAAAGAGTAAACACAGTTGATTGATAATAAATGGCTTCAGCCAAACACAAACCATGAGTGGAAGAAAAGATTTTGAGTTATCATTCATATTCTCTGAAAAATGGCCAAGAAATCCAAAATTCTGCCGGGGTATGTAAACTTATGAGCACAACTGTATTTCACTCATTAAAAATCCAAAATCAGTTTATAGCTTTTTTTGCGTTTTTCTGGATATTTTTTTGTTATTTTGTCTCTCATTGTTATAATAAACCGACCAATAGAATTATAGCCCGATCATTACTTTGTCAGTGGGCAAACGTACAAAATCAGCAGGGGAGCAAATACTTTTTTTTCCCCCCGTACTGTATATTATTATTTATTTAGTATCATTAGTTATTTTTATTTATTGCATTGCCTAAGCACACAACAAAACGTGCGGAAACAAGGTTCATAAATGGGAGAATTGCACGTTTCAATGCATTTTATAGCAAAATGTTTCAAAATGTTTTGTAGCGAAATGTAGCAACGTTTTCTTTTCTTTTCTTTTTTTTTGAGCTTCAGGCGACTTTGGAGGGCAGATTTGAACCATCTTCGTAGCGATGTATTGGATTTCTCTCCTCCAGCGTATTGGAGCTTCGAGTGAGGCGGCATCGCATCGGCTCCTCTCCTCTCCGCAATGACATCTGAAAAGCCATACAAATGTGGATCGCTCTTTAGAGGAGTGGTGGGTTTAGACGCACCTCTGAATCCGGCCTTAAAAAAAGTCAAGCATTGCCTGGGGTCCAGTGCTGTCTTTACGCAGCCGGTTTTTACCCACCGCTGCGGGTCCCCGGTGCCGCCATCTTGGATTTGGAAGCCAGCTGCGGCTTCTGGGAACATGACAGCCCCACTGTACAGATCTTTCCTCCACACTTCTAGTGACTTCTCATAGAGTTCTATTCTACTCGTTTCCTGCTCGTGTGATTGGCTCACTGATTTCCCCAGAAGCCTGCGCTATGATGCAAGTCAGATTTTAGGAATCTCCTTCAAGAGGAATTTCAGTTTTGGACAGATGCTTCCTAAGGGTTAAATACCTTTGAAGAAATGCAGACCCCCGACACTTTCCTCCATACGACACTGAAGGTCTTACACCTTTCCCAACCATTCCAACACGGAGGAACCCTTCACATAACTGTCCACAGAGGGGGGACTCTCTGCTAAAAATGACTTTATCTACAACTCATTAGTGTGATGGTCATTTGGAAGACCCCCCCCCCCCCTCCTTACAGATAGCTAAAGGGATCAATCAATGGTGTCACTGTGGACTTATCTGAGAGGCAGAAATTGTACATTGCTCAAGAAACCCAGAGAAAAATCTGGAGGAACTTTAAGACTCCATGGAACCCTGAGCAAAATCTGGAGGAACCCTAGGGCTCCCTGGAACCCCTGAGCAACATCTGGAAGAACTCTGGGGCTCCATGGAACCCCAAGCAACAGCTGAAGGAACTCTAGGACTCCATGGAACCCCGAGCAATATCTGGAGGAACCCTAGGGCTCCATGGAACCCTGTGCAACATCTGGAGGAACCCTAGGGCTCCATGGAACCCCAAGCAACATCTGGAGGAACCCTAGGGCTCCATGGCACCCCAAGCAACATCTGGAGGAACCCTAGGGCTCAATAGAACCCTGAGCAACATCTGGAGGAACCCTAGGGCTCCATATAACTCTGAGCAACATCTGGAGGAACCCTAGCGTTCATGGAACCCCGAGCAACATCTGGAGGAATCCTAGGACTCCACGGAAACCCGAGCAACATCTAGAGGAACCCTAGGGCTCCATGGCACCCCAAGCAACATCTGGAGGAACCCTAGGGCTCCATGAAACCCCCAGCAACATCTGGAGGACCCCTAGGGCTCCATGGAACCCCAAGCAACATCTGGAGGAACCCTAGGGCTTCATGGAACCCCCAGCAACATCTGGAGGAACCCTAGGGCTCCATGGAACCCCAAGCAACACCTGGAGGAACCCTAGGGTTTCCATGGCACCCCAACCAGCATCTGGAGAAACCCTAGGGTTCATGGAACCCCGAGCAACATCTGGAGGAAACCTAGGACTCCATGGAACCCCAAGCAACATCTGGAGGAACCCTAGGGCTCCATGGAACCCCAAGCAACATCTGGAGGAACCCTAGGGCTCCATAGAACCCCAAACAACATCTGGAGGAACCCTAGGGCTCCATGGAACCCCAAGCAACATCTGGAGGAACCCTAGGGCTCCATAGAACCCCAAACAACATCTGGAGGAACCCTAGGGCTCCATGGAACCCCGAGCAATATCTGGAGGAACTCTGAGCAACCTCTGGAGGAATCCTGACATTGCATGGAGCCCTAGCCGAGGAACCCCAATCTGCTAGATAGTTATAATGAACCCAATCCCCCCAATATCACTACTACAATATCCTACAATTACTACAATACCCTACTACTACAATATCCTAATACAATACCCTACTATTACCACAATACCCTAAAAATACTACTACAATACCCTATTATTACTACAATACGAATATTACTTATAAAATACCCAACTACAGCTACTACAATACTACTATTGTTACAATTCCTTACAATTACTGGAGTACTATTATTATTACTACAACAACAACACCCTACTACTATCACAAGTGTTGCAATACTCCACTAGTATTACTCCTACTATACCCTACTAATACTGTTACTAAAATACCCTACCACTACCACTACCACTACAATATCCTATTGCTATTACTCCTATACTGTACCCTAACCCTATTACTATAACTCCCGCCCCCTGCACCCATGTGTCAGATTTGAACGAGAAAACCACGCCCCGAACAACCCCGCCCCTCCTATAAACCTGTCCTGGCTGGTTGGCTGGCTGGCCGACCCCTCCCTCCTCCCGCCCGTATCTCCGCCCACCCAGAGCTCCAGCAGTCAGGCGGAAGCGTTAATCAGGCTCCGCCCTCCGCCGCCACGACGCACCGCCTGTCAGAGGCGTACAGCGCGGTCCGCCCCCCGCGCAGGCGCATTGCGGAGTAAACAGAGAGCGGAGACGGCTGGGTGAGGGGAGAGCTTCCGCCGTACGAGACCGACACCGAGGAGGGGGAGGAGGACCGGGAGAGGAGGAGCAGAGCGGAGCGCCGCCGGGAGTCTGCCGAACACCGCCCGCCGCTATAGAGGGGGGAGGAGGAGAGCGGAGCGCTGAGGGAGGGGAGAAGGGAGACAGAAGAGAGATATACCGGTTCCAGCCGGATCCGTCCCGCGCCTGCGCACTGCGCTCCACCATGGTGCAGAAGGATGGACAGAGCGCAGCCACCGAGCCGGAGACCCCGACACCCCTCACCGGAGAGCACAGCGCCCCCCCCGGACCGGAGGAGACGACACCCCGCCCCGGGCCAGGCGCCTACTCTGCGGGGTGGTGGAGGGTCAGTATATTACCCCCCATCATTATAATTGCCCCCCCCCGATATTATAATTGCCCCCCACTATATATCACCTCACAGAGGAGACACCCCTCCCCCAGGGCCAGGCACCTACTCTGCGGGGTGGGGGAGGTTCAGTATATTACCCCCCCCATTATTAATATCACCTCAGAAAGGAGACCCTCCCACCATGCCAACCCCCACCCAGAGAGGAACCCCTCTCCTCTCCCATGCCAACCCCCCCCCCCCCCCACACCATGCCAACCCCCGCCCAGAGCGGAAACCCCTCCTCCTCCCACCATGCCAACCCCCCCACACCATGCAAACCCCCACCCAGAATGGCACCCCCCTCCTCCCACCATGCCAACCCCCGCCTAGAGAGGAAACCCCTCCTCCTCCCACCATGCCAACCCCCGCCCAGAGAGGAAACCCCTCCTCCTCCCACCATGCCAACCCCCCCCAGAGAGGAAACCCCCTCCGCCTCCCACCATGCCAACCCCCACCCAGAGAGGAAACCCCTCCTCCCACCATGTCAAACCCCCACCCAGAGAGGAAACCCCTCATGCCACCCCCACCCAGAAAGGAACCCCCTCCCACCATGTCAAACCCCATATAGAGAGGAAGCCTCTCTCCCACCATGCCAACCCGCACCCCAGAGAGTAACCCCCCCACAATACCAACCCCCCCTCCCACCATGCCAACCCCCGCCCAGAGAGGAAACCCCTCCTCCTCCCACCATGCCAACCCCCGCCCAGAGAGGAAACCCCTCCTCCTCCCGCCATGCCAACCCCCGCCCAGAGAGGAAACCCCTCCTCCTCCCACCATGCCAACCCCCGCCCAGAGAGGAAACCCCCTCCGCCTCCCACCATGCCAACCCCCACCCAGAGAGGAACCCCTCCTCCCACCATGTCAAACCCCCACCCAGAGAGGAAACCCCTCCTCCCACCATGGTCAAACCCCCATATAGAGAGGAACCCCCCCCCCTCCCACCATGCCACCCCCACCCAGAAAGGAACCCCCTCCCACCATGTCAAACCCCATATAGAGAGGAAGCCTCTCTCCCACCATGCCAACCCGCACCCAGAGAGGAACCCCCCCCACAATACCAACCCCCCCCTCCCACCATGCCAACCCCCGCCCAGAGAGGAAACCCCTCCTCCTCCCACCATGCCAACCCCCGCCCAGAGAGGAAACCCCTCCTCCTCCCACCATGCCAACCCCCGCCCAGAGAGGAACCCCTCCTCCTCCCACCATGCCAACCCCCACCCAGAGAGGAACCCCTCTCCTCCCACCATGCCAACCCCCACCCAGAGAGGAACCCCTCTCCTCCTACCATGCCAACCCCCCACCCAGAGAGGAACCCCTCTCCTCCTCCATGCAACCCCCACCCAGAGAGGAACCCCTCTCCTCCCACCATGCCAACCCCCACCCAGAGAGGAACCCCCCCACCATGCCAACCCCCACCCAGAGAGGAACCACCCCTCTCTCACCATGCCAACCCCCCCCCCCCACACCATGCAACCCCCACCCAGAATGGAACCCCCCCTCCTCCCACCAAGCCAACCCCGCCCAGAGAGGAAACCCCTCTGCCTCCCACCATGCCAACCCCCGCCCAGGCAGAGGAAACCCCTCCTCCCACCATGTCAAACCCCCATATAGAGAGGAACCCCCATCCCACCGTGCCACCCCACCCAGAAAGGAACCCCCTCCCACTATGTCAAACCCCCATATAGAGAGGAAGCCCCTCTCCCACCATGCCAACCCGCACCCAGAGAGGAACCCCCCTCCCACCATGCCAACCCCCACCCAGAGAGGAAACCCCCCCTCCCACCATGCCAACCCCCCACCCAGAGAGGAACCCCCCTCCTCCCCCCATGCCAACCCCGACCCAGAGGAGGAAACCCCCCTCCTCCCACCTGCCAACCCCGACCCAGAGAGGAAACCCCCTCCTCCCACCATGCCAACCCCACCCAGAGAGGAACCCCTCCCACCATGTCAAACCCCCATATAGAGAGGGAAGCCCCCCCCTCCCACCATGCCACCCTGCACCCAGAGAGGAACCCCCCTCCCACCATGCCAACCCCCACCCAAAGAGGAAACCCCCCCCCCTCCCACCATGCCAACCCCCCCCCAGAGAGGAAACCCCTCCCTCCCACCATGCCAACCCCACCCAGAGAGGAACCCCCTCCCCCACGCCAACCCCCACCCAAACAGGAAACGCCTCCTCCCACCATGCCAACCCCCACCCAGAGAGGAAACCCCTCCTCCTCCCACCATGCCAACCCCCGCCCAGAGAGGAAACCCCTCCTCCTCCCACCATGCCAACCCCCGCCCAGAGAGGAAACCCCACCTCCTCCCACCATGCCAACCCCCACCCAGAGAGGAAACCCCTCCTCCTCCCACCATGCCAACCCCCGCCCAGAGAGGAAACCCCTCCTCCTCCCACCATGCCAACCCCCGCCCAGAGAGGAAACCCCTCCTCCTCCCACCATTGCCAACCCCCGCCCAGAGAGGAAACCCCTCCTCCTCCCCACCATGCCCACCCCCGCCCAGAGAGGAAACCCCCTCCGCCTCCCACCATGCCAACCCCCGCCCAGAGAGGAAACCCCTCCTCCCCACCATGTCAAACCCCCATATAGAGAGGAAACCCCTCCTCCCACCATGTCAAACCCCCATATAGAGAGGAACCCCCCCCCCCTCCCACCGCCACCCCCACCCAGAAAGGAACCCCCTCCCACCATGTCAAACCCCCGTAGAGAGAGGAAGCCTCCCTCCCACCATGCCAACCCGCACCCAGAGAGGAACCCCCCCTCCCACCATGCCAACCCGCACCCAGAGAGGAACCCCCCCTCCCCCATGCCAACCCCCGCCCAGAGAGGAAACCCCTCCTCCTCCCACCATGCCAACCCCCGCCCAGAGAGGAAACCCCTCCGCCTCCCACCATGCCAACCCCCGCCCAGGCAGAGGAAACCCCTCCTCCCACCATGTCAAACCCCCCTCCCACCATACTACACCCTCCCACCATGTCAAACCCCCATATAGAGAGGAAGCCCCTCTCCCACCATGCCAACCCGCACCCAGAGAGGAACACCTCCCCACAATACCAACCCCCCTCCCACCATGCCAACCCCCACCCAGAGAGGAAACCCCTCCTCCTCCCACCATGCCAACCCCCACCCAGAGAGGAACCCTCCCCCCACCATGCCAACCCCCCCCACCCAGAGAGGAAAACCCCCCTCCTCCCACCATGCCAACCCCCACCCAGAGAGGGAACCTCCTCCCACCATGCCAACCCCCACCCAGAGAGGAACCCCCCCCCCCACCATGTCAAATCCCCATATAGAGAGGAAACCCCCCCCCCCCACCCCAGAGAGCAACCCCCCTCCCACCATGCTAACCCCACCCAGAGAGGAAACCCACCCCCACCATGCCAACCCCCACCTAGAGAGGAACCCCCCTCCCCCACCGATGCCAACACCCACCCATAGAGGAACCCCCCTCCTCCCACCATGCCAATCCCCACCCAGAGAGGAACACCCCCCCCCCCCCCCAAAAAAACCTTGCATAGAGGTGCCCCTTCCCCATTGCCCCATACTCGGAGAGGACCCCCTCCCGGGCGCTTCCTCTGCCAAGTGGTGGGGGAGTGAGTGTGTATATATCCCCCCCCCCATTATTATTGTATATCTCCCAGAGAGGAGCCCCCTCCCCCATGCCTCTCACAGAAAACCCCCTACACCCTCCTCTATATCCCCTCCCCTATACCCCCCTCCTCAGAGGAGACCCTATATTACCCTCAAAGGATCCCCATACCCCCCTCACAGAGGAGACCCTATATCCCCCTCCCCTAGACCCCCTTTTAGAGAGCCCTCTTCCCTATAATACCCTCAAAGGTGCTCCCATACCCCCCTCAGAAGGAAACCTTGCCCCCATACCCTCTTCTATATAATACCCTCAAAGGTGCTCCCATACCCCCTCAGAAGGAAACCTTGCCCCCATACCCCCCTCAGAAGAAAACTCCGCCCCCTGTACCCCCTATCAGTGTATCCTCCTCCCCTGTACAATTTTCAGAGGCCCCCCCCATACCCCTCTGAGAGGATCTTCTTCCCCTATACCACCCTCTGAGGGGATCCTCACCCCTATACCACCCTCAGAGGAGCCCCCCTAAGAGTATTCCCCTCCCCTGTACCACCCCCTCCCATGGAACCCCCCATACCCTCCTCAGAGAGGTACCTCTCCCCTATACCACCGTCAGAGTAGCCCCCCAATCACCCTCTTAGATGGGACCCCCCGAGGGTCTTCTCTATACCACCCTCATAGAGGTGCCCTACTCCCCTCAGAAGGGATCTCCACCCCTATACCCCCCTCAGAGTATCCCCTCCCATTTACCCGCCTCACAAGGGACCCCCTCAGAGAATTACCTCTCCCCTATACCACCCTCGCAGAGCAGCCCCCCCCCCCCCATACCCTCTCAGATGGGATCCCCACCCTCACCTCCCTCATACCCTCCTCAGAGTATCCCTTCCCCTATACCACCCTCACAGAGGACCCCTTCTTTTATAGGGTCAGTCCCCTTACCGATATCATCTTCACAGAGGAGTCCCAATACCCCCCAAGAGAGGATCCTCTCCCCCATACCTTCCTCAGAGAGGAGACCCCATACCCCCCTCCAGAAGGGATCCCCTCCCCTATACACCCATCCCAGAAGAGACCCCATACCACCTTCAGAGTATCCCCCTTAGGGCAGATCTTCTGCCCCATCCCTCCCTTACAGAGGAGACCCCATACCACCCTCAGAAGGAACCCCTCCCCCATCACATAAGAGACCACCATACCACCTTCAGAGTATCCCCCTCCCCAATACCCCTCTCAGGGAGGATCTCCTGCCCCATACCTCCCTCACAGAAGAGACCACCAATACCCCCTTAGAAGTGACCCCCTCTGAGATGATACCCCCCCATTATGCTGGACTCCCTATACCCTCCCCTATACCACCTGCACAGGCCCCCCCCCCACCCAAATATTATAGATACCCCCACTAAAGCAGAAAGAACCCCTCTCCTCCTGGCCATGGTGCTTCCTATGTGGGGTGGTGGAGGGTCATTGTCAGCCCCCTATTACCACTTACCTCCCATTATTATATAATATCCCCTGAAAGAGGACCCCCTCCCCCTCCATTATCATTATGGGTCTCCCATTTTTAGTGTGTGTGTGTGTGTGTGTGTGTGTGTGTGTGTATATATTTTATTAGTGTGTATTATATTTGTAATCTGCATACAGCCCTTCCTTCCAGGTGTAGGTCCTCCTGCTGGTCTGTCTTCCTGTGTATGGGTGGGGGGGGGGGGGATGTGTACAATGATTATGATGTGTGCGGTGTGATGGTATACACCCAATGGATTGCATTGCTGTATATCTGTGTATGGGAGCCTCACATAATTCCCCCCACCATACCCTATAAATGCTCTCCCGGTTCATCCTTGCCTAGCCTTGTGTCCCCGGGGCCCAGAGGCCTCCATGTGGCTGTCAGCTGCCGATCTACCATTGGGCTTCTAAGACATTTCTGAGGACCTGCTGAGAGTATCGCATGAGGTGTCCCTGCCCCCTTCTGTAGTGGGGGGGGGGGGCCTGCTTGGCCCCTCCCACAGCTCTGCTTTCCATCCTTGTGCAGAGTGACTGGAGATGTCCCTGCCCCTTCTGTTGTGGGTGTAGCCTGCTGGGTCCCTCTCACGGCTCTGCTCCCTCTCCTTGTGCAGGGTGACTGGCCTTGTCTCCGCCCCCTCCTTTAGTTTTCTCTAGTGGGTGGAGCCTGCTGGGTCCCTCTTACAGCACTGCTCCCTCTCCTTGTGCAGGGTGGCTGACCTTGTCTTCGCCCCCGCCTGTAGTTTTCTCTAGTGGGTGGAGCCTGCTGGGCCTCTCCCACGGCTCTGCTCTCTCTCCTCTTGCAGGGTGTCTGGTCTCCGCCCCTCCTGTATTTGTTGTGGGTGGAGCTTGCTGCGCCCCTCCCCACAGCTCTGCTCTTTCTGCCTATGTAACAGTGATTGGTCTTGCCTCCACCCCCCTCCTGTAGTTTTCTGTAGTGGGTGGAGCCGGCTGGGCCCTTCCCACAGCTATGTGCTCTCTCCTTGTGCTGTGTGATTGCTCATGTCTCCGCCCCCCTCCTGTAGTTTTCTATAGTAGGTGGAGTTGTTGGGGCCCCTCCCACAGCTCTTGCTCTCTCCTTGTGCAAGGATGACTGGTCTTCTTCCCCCTCCCTGTATATTTCTGTAGTGGGTGGAGCCTGCTGGGCCCCTCCCATGGCTCTGTGCTCTTTGTCCAGAGGACTTGTCCCCTCCCTTTATGTAAGAGGGGGATTTTCTCCCCAGACCCGCTGTCACAATCTGAAAACTGCAGGGCTCCGCCCACAGGGCCACGTCATTTATTAATGACACAAGTCATATTATAATTGAATGTTCTTAGAAATTCATTTTTCAATCTGCAGGCGCTGGGTTTTTTTTTTTCTGTAAAATCCAATATGGCCACCTGGAGGTGCTCTGTACACAGATGGTATACAGAATACCCCCGTAAATGTAATTTCCTGCTTCTGTGATTGGCTCACTGATTTTCCCAGAAGTCCACACTAAGATACAAGTCCGGTTTTGGGCATCCCCTACAACAAACATGGCCCTTTTTTTTTTTTTTTTTTTTTTTTTTCTAGTATCAAATGGATGTGACATGTTTCCAGAAGTTGAAGTCATCCTTTAGGGCTGGTGTTAATCGACTTTTTTGTCGGTGATGTCATCAGTTTTAGGATCGCCTCCAGAAGTCATGGACGGGGTACATTCGACCTGAGCTTGACCCACTTTAAGCATGTTTAGAGAAAAGGTAAAAGGGGGGGGGGGGAGAAACCATCTGAACGACAAATGCCCTGTGGGTATGGGTCCTTTTTTATAAAGGACACGGCCTCTCAGGGAAGAGGAACAAAGAGCCGACGTGTACAGCGATGATTGACAGGCCAACCTCCAGGACCTGCGGGGGTTTGCTCAGTCCAGTGTTGTTTTCATTTGTTTGGTAAACAAAGCTTTATTTATACCAGGCAAATAAATACCATTTAGTTACAGGAAGTATTTCTTGTCTCGGGGGAACGAAGCCCCGCTCATCTCCCCCTCCTCTCTGCGGCGCCGGCGTTGTAACTGTGGGCGCCCGGCTGTGGCTTCACAGCTGGGCGCCCGCTTCGCATGCGTGAGCCGCGCCACGCAGCCACTGGCCCGGCAATCGTCTGGGATCTGTGACGTGTCCCAGATAATTGCCGAGAGGGAGGTGGGAGAGGTGATCTCCCTTCCAGTGCCACAATGCGCTGGGAGGAAGTGGGAGCTGGAACCCAAAAAGGAGGTACTGCCCCCCCCCCCCCCCCCCAAGAAAATGACAAAATGGGGCATGTCAGGGTAGCCTCACCTTAAAGCGGAAGTTCCATTTTTGGGTGGAACTCTGCTTTAAGATGAAAAAAAATAAAAATAACCTTCTGTGCGCCCCCCCCAATACTTACCTGAGCTCAGCCATGTCCACGAATGCCTCAGTCATCCCGGGACTCTCCCTTCTGATTGGCTGGGTTTGATTGACGGCCAATGGCGCCGCTGCTGTGTCTCAGCCAATCAGGAGTGAGAGGGGAGGAGGGTGCATGTGATCAGCGCAGGGCCCATCTGCACTGTCCATACAAAGTCAGGAGTCATGCAGAGCCTCCGAGGACAGTCAGAAGAGTATGAAAATGCATCCTACAAGTTTTAACCAGACACTGATGATCACAAGACTGCTATAAACTGATGAGAAAAGGTCTTTAGCAGTTTAAATTTACTCAAATAATTGCATTTCCGTGTACTGTGGGAGACCAGATATAGTGAGTGCAGGCTCCAGAAGTGCATTGGTGAGGTCAGGCACTGATGTTGGATGATAAAGGCCTGGCTCATAGTCTCCCCTCTAATTCATTTGGGTTGAGGTCAGGACTCTGTGCAGGCCAGTTAAGTTCCTCCACCCCAAACTCGCTAATCCCTGTCTTTATGGACCTTGCTTTGTGCACTGGTCCAAATCATTTGGTGGAGGGGGGATTATGGTGTGGGGTTGCTTTTAAGGGGCTGGACTTGGCCCCTTAATTTCAGTGAAGGGAACACTTAAGGCATCAACATACCAAGATATTTTAGACGATTTCATGCTCTCAAAGTTTGGGGACGGCCCCTTCCTGTTCCAACATGACTGAGCACCAGTGCACAAAGCAACGTCCATAAAGACATGTATGAGTGAGTTTGGGGTGGAGGAACTTGACTGGCCTACACAGAGTCCTGACTTCAACTCGATAGAACATCTTTGGGATGAATTAGAGTCGACACTGGGAGCCAGGCCTTCTCATCCAACATCAGTGTCTGACCTCACAAATGCTCTTCTGGAAGAATGGTCAAACATTCCCACAGACACATCTCCTAAACCTTGTGGACGGCCTTCCCAGAAGAGTTGAAGCTGTTATAGCTGCAAAAGGCGGAGCCAACTCAATATTGAACCCTACGGGCTAAGACTGGGATGTCATTAAAGTTCATGTAAATGCGGGTGTCCCAATATTTTTGGTAATATCGTGTATATCCCATAGTTTGTAGACTCTATATAACTTTCCTACAGACCTAAATCATTTTCACTGATTTGGGATATTTTCATCAAGGGAATGGAGCAGAGTACATTTTGGCCTATTTTTTTATTTGCAAAATTTTATAACAAACTTTTTTTTTTTTTTTTTCAAAATATTTAGCAAAAAAGAAAAAGCCCAGAGGTGATTAAATACCACCAAAAGAAAGCTCTATTTGTGTGAACAAAATGATAAAAAATGTCATATTAGGGTACAATGTTACATGACTGAGTAATTGTCATTCAAAGTGTGAGAGAGCGCTGAAAGCTGAAAATTGTCCTGGGCAGGAAGGGGGTGAAAGTTCCCGGTATTGAAGGGGTTAAGGATTGATCTAATATTGATTCACGTTTGCAGGGAGCATAGATTATGTTCAATTTTTATTTTTTTTCTTGATTGTCTCATAAAGCTGATGTTCGGGCTGAAGGTTTTTTTTTTTTCTCCTTTTGCGAGGCAAATTGTGAATGGATTTGTATGTTTCGTACAGGAGTGATTGTTTATAGAATGTAAACCCGATTTCTCGGGGTGATCTGTGTTCGGCTGTCGCTCCTCCTCATTCTGCCTGAGTCGGTTGCAGATGTTGTAGTGAACTTAAATAACCTCTTCTATGGTTTGCTTTGTTCGCTCTCATGTTTACACTGATGTGGTAGTAATAAAAAAAATAAACAAACAAAAAAAAAAAAAGATATAAATAAAATGAGATATGTTTTAACATGGTTAAAGTGGTGTTGCCACCAAAAAATAAAAAGTTGTTTAACCACTTCAATACCAGGGGGCACTTAAACACCTTCCTGCCCAGACCAATTTTGAGCTTTCAGCGCTGTCGCACTTTGAATGACAATTGCGCGGTCATGCTACACTGTACCCAAATGAAATTTTTATCATTTTTTTCCCCACAAATAGAGCTTTCTTTTGGTGGTATTTGATCACCTCTGCGGTTTTTATTTTTTGCTAAACAAATAAAAAAAATACCGAAAATTTTGAAAAAAAAAAAGTGTTTTTTTTGTTTCAGTTTCAAAACTTTGCAAATAAGTAAGTTTTCTCCTTCACTGATGGGCAATGATAAGGCGGCACTGATGGGCACCGATGAGGTGGCATTGATGGACACCGATATGTGGCACTGATGGGCGACACGGATGGGCACTGATGGGTGGCACAAATTGGCACGGATTGGCATGGGTAGGCGGCACAGGTGGGCATGGGTAGGCACTGATAGGTGGCACAGATGGGAACTGATAGGCGGCATTGTATTATAATATATTGTACTAATGGATGCCAATCAGTGCCAATCAATAATGCATGCCAATCAGTGATGCCCATTGTGGGCACTGATTGGCATCCATTATGGGCACTGATTGGCATCCATTGTGGCACTGACTGGAATCCCTGGTGGTCTAGGGTGGCATACCTTGTCCGTGGCGTCCCTGGTGGTCCAGTGTGGGCATCCTCGGGGGGGCTGTGCTGTTAATCGATCAGCACAGACCCCCCCCCTGTCAGAGGAGCAGCCGATCGGCTCTCCTCTACTCGCTTCTAACAGACGCGAGTGAGGGAAAGCCGATCACCGGCTCTTCCTATTTACACTGTGATCAGCCGTGATTGGACACGGCTGATCACGTGGTAAAGAGTCTCCGTCGGAGACTCTTTACCAAGATTGTAGTTGCCGGGTGTCAGACTGACACCCTGCAACAACGATCGCCGCGATGCGCGCCCCCGGGGGCGCGCAGCGGCTCATAATCCTGATCACGTCATATGACGTCCGGTCAGGATTATGCAACCACTTTGCCACCGTCTATTTGCTATAGGGCGGGCGGCAAGTGGTTAAAATTCTTTAAAAAATAAAAATGTACTCACCTCTAAATACCTGTTGCTAGGGGATCCCTCGTAGTCTGCCCTATTCCTTGCCCGGGCTGGTGACATCACTTCTCACTCCTCGCACCGCACAGTCACCTGGGACCTGTCACGTGTCCCAGGTGACTGTACGGCGTACCACGGTGCCCCTGCGCAGCTCGCGCATGCGCGGTTAGTGCCCGGCTATGAAGCCACAGCCGGGTGCCCACAGTAAGCATGGCGGCGTGGGGAACGAGGGGGGGCTTCGTTCCCCCGCATCGCTGGACCCTGGGACAGGTAAGTGTACGATTATTAAAAGTCAGCAGCTGTAGTATTTGTAGCTGCTGGCTTTCTAAATATTATTTATTTTTTGGGGGGGGGGTACCCCACTTTAAGGAGAAAGTTGGGCCCTTCCGATCTCTTGCCAATTCTCCATAGTCATTCTACTCCAGTGTAGACCACCCTGGTTTCTTGGGGGCACTGGTGAGACGTAGGAAGGGTCTCACACATGTCCTTTCAGGAAGGTCGTGATTTTGTAAATTTTGTGAGATTTTTGGGAATCTTGTGAGATCTCGGGGAAACAATTATAAAAATGTGTCTAAGATCTTGTACAATAATGTGTGAGATTTGGGCACAGATGTTCTCAATGGGCTGGTAGAGAAGGACGAGTCTTTCTGACCTGCGAGGGGAATGCGTCCCACTGACGCTTCTAATGGGCAAAGAAGGTAAACGTATTTAATCCCCTCCAGAATGGATAACAATCGACCTCCCCCCTATTTTTTGTCTTTTTGGTTCGAGGGGGGCTATGGAGGTGTGGAGCCGGTTATAGGATTGGGCAGGGGCAATGAGGTTCTGAAGGGAGTACGGAGGGGGTTCTGGAGTACAGAGACGGTTGTGAGGGGGCTTATGGTGGTATAGGGGGGCTATCGAGGTGTGGAGGGGGCTTTTGGTGGCATGGGAAGGCTATCGGGGTGTTGAGGGAGTGCAGAGGGGGCTATCGAATTGTGAAAGGTGTGGAGGGAGAACGGAGGTGGGCTATGGGGGTTATGGAGGTGGGCTATGGATGTGTTGGGGGGGGGGGGGGGGGGGAGAGATATAGAGTTATGGAGAGGGCTATGGATGTGTGGAGGGAGTACAGAGGGGGGCTATGGACTTATGGAGGTGTGGATGGGGTTGTGGAGGTTTTATGAAGTTGAGGAGGAGATAAGAAGTAGAGGTCTGTGACCTTTGTAATCCATCACAAGTGAAGTAGGCAGGGCTGACACCACATGCTAGACATTCTAAATAACCTGCGTTGTCAAGATGAAGGGGAAGGTAGAACGCCATATGATTGCCACGTTAGCATTTTATTTGGTATTTGCGGTGTGTGTAGGGCAGACATTCTCAACCAGGGTTCCTTCAGAGATTTCTAGGGGTTCCTTGAGCTGTGACTGATGAACCATCTTTTTAATGGTGACTACAGAGTTCAAGGTTCAACATCACTTCGCAAAGCCAGCAGCGTGACATAAAATATATTTTTAGCTGTCTTTTAAGGGATGCATTCTGATCACCACTTTAAGGGGAACATTCTTCCTATGGACCACCAGTGTAAGGAGCATTGTTTCATAATTTCATAGTTAGTAAGGTTGAATAAAGACACCAGTCTATCCAGTTCAACCTGATTGAGTGTCTACAATTGCCCCTGTACATTGCACACTCACATCGGTCCCTACCTTGTTCCTATTGACCCCTGATGAATTGATTTAAGTAAGGGTTTCTCGAGACCTGACAATTATTTCTGGGGTTCCTCTAGGGTTAAAAGGTTGAGAAAGCCTGGTCTAAGGGAATAAACGCAGGGAAATGTGCATGTATTACAGAGCTATACTAAATGTCTTTATTGCTTTGACATTCTCTTTAATGTGGTATTCACATCATATTTTGGAATGCCGCTGACGGGCCGGGTTTTAATCACCAACCCTGATGGTCTCTTGTCACAAATGCTTCCCTCACCTACCAGCAGTAATGTACACTTAGCTGCACATACACAGCTCAGGTACGTTTCTGGAATCCTATCTGTGCCGTGATGGTGACTCTTAAGGGGGGAGTGAAGTCACCATGGCCCAGTTATTGGAGTGATGAAGGGACTCCTATTGGGCGGGAGTGTAGTCACCATGGCCCGGCCATTGGAGTGATGAAGGGACTCCCATTGGGCGGGAGTGGAGTCACCATGGCCCGGCCATTGGAGTGATGAAAGGACTCTCATAGGCAGGAGTGGAGTCACCATGGCCGGCCATTGGAGTGATGAAGGGACTCCCATTGGGCGTGAGTGGAGTTACCGTGGCCCGGCCATTGGAGCAATGAAGGGACACCCATTGGGTGGGAGAGGAGTCACCGTGGCCTGGCCATTGGCGCAATGAAGGGACACCCATTGGACGGGAGTGAAGTCACCGTGGCCCGGCCATTAGAGTGATGAAAGGACTCTCATAGGTAGGAGTGAAGTCACTGTAGCCTGGCCATTGGAGTGATGAAGGGACTCCCATTGGGCGGGAGTGACGTCCCCATGGCCTAGCCATTCGAGTGATGAAGGGACTTTCATTTTTTATTTTTCTTTAGTGGAGTTTATTTCCGTTGTAAGGAACGATGGGGCTTGTATAGTCGGTTACAATTTTTGTTCAGGTCACCAATGTAAAAGGCAGAAAAATGCCTGTAATTTGCCCCAGAGAGGCTTGTGTTCTTTTTTGAGCTTAGGGTGTTTTTCAGGCGTTTTTTTGCTTCAGGTGACAAAACGCCCAGATGTGAACAGGTGCCATTGAAATGAATGGGATTTTGCATGTTGGGCGTTTTACGAGCATTTTATGAGCTGAAAATGTTCAGGTGTGACTGCAGCCTAAAGATTACCCGAGGGGCGCCTTGGCTTATCCGCGTTCACCAGTAACCAAAATAATTATTTGAGGTGAATGTTCCCTTTCACCTTTTCCTTGAATGGTGTTCTTTGTTCTCCATCCCTGGCGGTAGAGTTGAAGGTACAAGTCACGTCACGTGGTGTTTCTTGATGGGACCTCGGCAGCAGTTTACCACAAAGAGCCGACATTTCCTGTCCTCTACGATCATTGTACTCTGTCATGGAAACATTTCATGTGGAAAGTCGTTTCGGAGGGTGCATGGAGCTGAACTGTACCAAAGACTCCAACCATGACTCCCCTTGCCTTAGTTGTGAACACCTGATATGAAAAAAGCCACGGCTTGGCAAATTTTACTTTGAATTTAGGAACCAGCTAAAAAAGTTAGAAGCCATTTATTTAATTTTTTGACCATTAGGGCTTTGTTTTCAGCAACAGAGATGGCCAACTGTTCATCTCTAAAGGGGGTCATTGATCAAAGAGAACACTGATACAATGGGGGGGTTATCTAAAGGGGGTTCTAATATGTAGGGACTCTGATCTAAGGGGGGGTGCTAACCTAATGGAACTCTGATATAAGGGGGGGGGGTCTAATTTGAAAGGACTGTGATCTAATGGGGGGATTTCTAAGTGGGTGCTAACCTAAAGGGACTCTTATCTAATGGTGGGGGGTCTCAAAGGAGGGTGCTAATATAAAGGGACTCTGTTCTAATGGGGTTGGGGAGTGCTAATATAGAGGGACTGATCTAATAGGGGGATTACAGTCCCTCTATACACAGTCCCCCCCCCCCCACGCTTTGGAAACCCCCCGGAACTTAATCTCCTCCTAATCATACCCCATCGGGAGGTCCTCTCAGGAGGAGTGAATGCCGAGGGGTTTGCTAAGCCCCGGACCCCTGATACGGCTATACTGGGGCTCAGACCGAGAGATCGCTGCGCTACATGTCAGCGGGACGGGGGTGTGGGGTGGGGGGTGAGGAGGGGGTCCTGTGTAAGTTCACCTTACAGATTTTTCTGTAAAGGTGAACTTGCACTTTAAGGTCTGACATGTTGGGTATCTATTTACTTGGTGCAACCTCACAAAATTGGGCAGTTGCGATTTTTGTTCCCCCCCTAAAATTGACCTTTTTGTTTGCGTGATTGTTTTGTTTGCGTGATTGTTTTGTTTGCGTGATTGTTTTGTCTGTGTGATTGTTTTGTTTGCGTGTATGTTTTGTTTGCGTGTATGTTTTGTTTGCGTGTATGTTTTGTTTGCGTGTATGTTTTGTTTGCGTGTATGTTTTTGTTTGTGTGTTTTTTTTTTTTTTTTCTGATGTTTTGTGATTCCCTTTGCTGTAATACCGTGTGACATTGGAACTACCGCTGTTATATTCTCTAGGGGTGACATTGGAACCATTATATTCTCTAGGGTGTCTGCTTTCAGAAAATATATCCTATTTGGTAAGAGCCGGTTCACACAGCGGGCGATGCGAGGCGACACGACTTGCCTCGCCTCGCTCTTGCAAGTCGCCCCCGTTCTGTACAATGGAACCGTTCTGAGAGGAGCGACTCGAGTCGCTCCGACTCAGAAAAAAAGTTCCTGTACTACTTTTGGGCGACCTCGGGGCGACTTGCATTGACTTCTATACAGAAGTCATCTGCAAGTTGCCGCTGAGGTCGCGGCAGGTCGCGGCGAGGCAAGTCGGAGTCGCCTCGCCTCGCCTGCAGTGTGAACCGGCCCTAAGGGTGCACCGAATGGAAATTTTGGTGCCGAAAATGAAGGATGCACTAGGCCGAAAACAGAGATACCGAAAATTACAGTTTTTAAAAAATATTTATATTTTTATATATAATTGTATTCAACTTTTTAATATCAGATTAAATTAATATGAATTTATTGTTGGCCATTATTGGCACCTTTAGTGCAAGGGAAGGTTAAGAAAAATGCAGTCTGCAGTCTCTAACCATGTCTTGTATCGTGTCGTCAGTCTCTTAAACACACTGCTAATAGTATTAGCAAAATTTCCAGTCGGTGCACCTCTAGCAGACATGATACAGGAGATCAATGCTGCCTCGCAAGTGCCCGTCACATGCAGAATGCCAGTGCCCAGCAGCCCCACCAGTGCCCGTCATATGCAGCTTGTCAGTGCCCAGTAGCCCCACCAGTGCTCTTCATATGCAGCCTGCCTGTGCCCACATCAGTGGCGATCTCTGTGTGTCACAGAGCTTGATGTGAATTGCCCGGGCCACAGTAACAATGTCCGGTCTGTTGTAATCGCGTCACGCTGATTCAATGTCCCACCATTGGATTAGTGTGCCGTCTATCACAGGAGACGGGACATTGTTACTACGGCCGGGCAATTCAGCTATGCGACACACGGAGATCACTGCCAGGATGACACTCCCGCAATGGGTGGCACCCGGGGCGGACCACGCCCCATTTCGGTATCTGCTGTGTTATTTATTTATTTTTTTGGCCGGAAGAAGAAAAAAAACGCTGTTTTTGGCCAATAATTTTCAGCAGCTGAAATTTCGGTGCACCGCTAATATTTGGGGGTTTTGTGTAATCTTCAGGCCTAAAATTACTCAGATCAAAAAACAAAAAAACAAAAACTGCTCGGACTGTGAAAGGATTAAAGGATAAGTTCACCTTCAGGAACATGTCATTTAAAAGTCCTTTTTCAGTGTTCGGAATGATTTTGTTGCATTGCGTAGGTTGTTGTTTTTTTGCTCTTCTAGTTGTTGGAATTTACAGAATTTCTTCTTCTTTCGCTGCCTTTCTTGTTAGTTTTTTTTTTTTCGCCTTCTTCTCAGTGAAGCTGTCAGTCATCTTTTATGTCGCTCCTTCCAGCACATCGGGTAGTATTTCTAATTTGCCGAGGCAGTGTGTTCACTGATTCAGATGTGGCTCTGGTGGTCGATGGATTATTTTCTGTGTCGGTACCTGCCGAGGTTTATTGCCCCACGAGGCGCCGATCACCGCTGCTGGGGTTTATGGTTCCCTGGTTGCTGATTTAGCGCTTTTCCTCGAGTGATAATAATAAATCAAAGGTCGCTATGACGGAAACAAAGTAATACTTAAAATGATTTGTGCTATGCATGGACTCTGGTATAAACACCCCCGGCCACTTTTAGTGGGTTGCACCCCCTTTTGCCTTCATTCTTGGTGGCATAGATACAACAAACTTTCCTCAGAGATCTTACTCCATAGTGACATGATGGCATCACGCAGTTGCTGCACATCCATGATGCCCAATCTCCCGTTCCACCACATCTCAAAGATGTTCTATTGGATGAGATGTGGTGAGTGTGGAGGCCATTGGAGTACAAAGACCTCATTGTCATGTTCAAGAAAGGAGTTTCCCAGGTTAGAACGGAAATCCAGTACTTACCGGTAGTATGTTAGGAATGTTGTCTTCTGGATAATGTACAGGGAAGGGCACACTAATTGGTGTTAATGAATTCTAAAATGGGTAATTTTAGGGGTGTGATTTCTGTACATAGCTTATTGCTTTATTATGTTATTCCTTTTTAGTAGGGGTGCACCAAATGGGTTTTTTGTTGCCGAAAACGATAATGAAAAATACACTAGGACGAAAACCGATAACGAAACTTATTTTTTTTTTTTTTTTTTATACAGGAGATAGTCAGAGACTGGGGACACGGTACAGGAGATGGTCAGAGACTGGGGACACGGTACAGGGGATGGTCAGAGACTGGGGACACGGTACAGGGGATGGTCAGAGACTGGGGACACGGTACAGGGGATGGTCAGAGACTGGGGGACACGGTACAGGAGATGGTCAGAGACTGGGGACACGGTACAGGGGATGGTCAGAGACTGGGGACACGGTACAGGAGATGGTCAGAGACTGGGGACACGGTACAGGGGATGGTCAGAGACTGGGGACACGGTACAGGGGATGGTCAGAGACTGGGGACACGGTACAGGGGATGGTCAGAGACTGGGGACACGGTACAGGGGATGGTCAGAGACTGGGGGACACGGTACAGGAAATCAATGCAGCCTCGCCAGTGTCCCCATTGTAGCCTGTGAAGGCCGCCGCCTGTTTGATTACAGCGCCATGAACATCACAGCTTTCATTTCAATAGCTGTGTGTTCCCCGCTGCACACCATCACATACAGCCCCTCCCGCTTGTCCGGGCACTTTGAGAAACAGATCATCTGTCCAGTCCTGGGACGGTGATCTATCAAAGTTCCCCAGACAAGGGCGGGGGGGGGGGCTGTATGCGACGGCACGCAGCGGGCAACACACAGCTATTGAAATGAAAGCTGTGATGTTGCCGACGCTGTAGTCAAACAGGCGGCGGCTCTCCTCTCTTGTAAGATATAGGAAGCCCCCCTGATAGGCGACACCAGTGGTGGGAGGCGGAGCCCTGTTCCATTTTTGGGCCCCAATTTCAGACTTTTTAGTTATTTTTTTTTTTTTTTGGGCAAATTGCCAAAAAGCTTGTCTTCAGCCCAAATGTTTTGGCGGCCGAAATTTCGCTGCATCCCTACTTTTTAGTGATTTACGTATATAACGTATTACTTTATTATGGTCAATACAATTTTTAATAATTTTTTTATTATGATTTTTGTTTTTTCTTCAGCTAAATGGCATTTTACAGACTACTCCTAATATACATTATATTGAGGCAGTGGGTGGAACTTAAGGAGTTGTTCATATTTTCTGTCTGTCCACTGTGGGTCCTCCGCTCTGCACAGCTAGATGTATAGACCCTTATCAGAGGAGGTCAGAGCGGGAGGAGATCGATGGCTGATCTTTACTCCACAATATTGTGCAGATCTGTGTGTAATCGCTCTGAAATTATTGCATGTTAAAGCTGACCTGAACTGTGGGAGCTCTAATGGACAGGCAGAGGAGAAAGGACCGGTCACCAGTGGGTACTGCCTGTGGGTCAGGGACACCGGGAGACTTTGTCTGCAGGACGCTCCACTGGAACGACACACACAGTTTCTATACTGTCAGTGTTCCTCTAGAGCAGGGATATCCAAACTGCGGCCCTTTTCCTGTTCTGTGCAGTGGATTTGCACAAAGCAGCCCCGATTTTCTTCTTTGGTCTCTTGCCGACACTCTAGGCCCCTCCCTCCTGCCAAGTTCCCCCATAACAAGCAGCTTCCTGTGGGGGGCACGCTTTACATGCTCGCTCCTGAGTGTCCATAAGGCACACAGAGTGGGGCTCATCCCTGCTCTTTTGCACATTTCTGGATCAAGATTTAATTTGTATGTATTTAGGGGGGGTTTACAAGGGGGGTGGGGGGCGCTGCATGCAGAAGGTTTTTTAATTTATTTTTTATCCTAATGCTTTACAGTAACAAAAAAAACTTCTGCCTTTTTAGAACCAGTTTCAGGAGCTTTTCATGTTTTCTGGCCTTTCCACTGTTTGTAAAGCCTATTGCTTACAGAACCCAATAGTTCAAGCAGAAATTTTACATAGGTGATGTGAGCCCGAACAGTGACTCATTCCTGATTGGACAGTTCAGCCGGAAGTGTCTCACAGCCTCAAAGCTGGAACTGTCTGTCGTGCTGTCTCTTTAGATGTTCCATATTGCTCTGGGAGTTTTTGTATTCTTCGGCGTAGCCCCCTGTGCACCTGGTGCCCATTGGTTGGGGCCCAGAGGCCAAATGTTTCACTTTGGTTGTGGCCCTTGGTGCCCCTGCAGACACTAATCTGTTTATTGCCCTGTTATAGCAATGATCTCTAGCGGCTCATGTAATATGTCTCTAGTCTTAAACTGTCTCCTGAAGCATAGCCTCCGTCTCCAAACAACTCCTATAGCATGTGCACAGCGTCTACCTTCTGCAATATGTCCCTAATCCTGACCACGTCTGTCGTCTCTGACCGTCTGTTGTCTGACACTGAATATTCATTACATTTTATGTGCGGCACTTTGGGGATGTTGGGCCACAATTAAAGCCCGCTGGTTCATGAAAGTTGACCACCTCTGGAGAAGGCGGTGCAGTTATTATCAAGAACAAATGCAGTAATCGTTGCCAAGTGATTTCAATTGATGCTGATCACTGGAAGTTCAACATGGCGCCTCATGGCAAAACTCAGGATCTTAAAAAAATAAATAAATAAAATTGTTGCTCTACATAAAGATGACTTGTGCTATGAAGAAGATTGCCAAGACCCTGAAATTGAGCTTCAGCATGGTGGCCAAGACCATACAGCGGTTTAACAGGACAGTTCCCACTCAGAACAGGCCTCGCCATGGTCGACCCAAGAAGTTCAGTGTACGTGCTCAGCGTCATATCCAGAGGTTGTCTTTGGGAAATAGACGTATGAGTGCTGCCAGCATTGCTGCAGAGGGTTTTAGGGGTGGGGCGGTCAGCGTGTCAGTGCTTAGACCATACGCCGCACAATGTATCAAATTGGTCTGCATGGCTGTCATCCCAGAAGAAAGCCTCTTCTAAAGATGATGCACAAGAGAGCCTGCATTTTCTGGGCACAAGCAGACTAAGGACATGGATTACTGGAACTATCATGTGCTGTGGTCTGATGAGACCAAGATAAAGTATTTGGTGTCAGATGGTGAGAAGCGTGTGTGGGGGCAACCAGGTGAGGAGGACAAAGACAAGTGTGTCTTGTCTACAGTCAAGCATGGTGGTGGGAGTGTCATGGTCTGGGGCTGCATGAGTGCTGCCGGCACTGGGGGGCTACAGATCATTGAGGGAACCATGAATGCCAACATGTACTGTGACATACTGAAGCAGAGCATGGTCCCCTCCCTGGGGACTGGGCTGCAGGGCAGTATTCCAACATAACCACCCCAAACACACCTCCAAGACGACCACTGCCTTGCTAAAGAAGCTGAGGGTAAAGGTGATGGACTGGCCAAGCATGTCTCCAGATCTAAACCCTATTGAGCATCTGTGGGACATCCTCAAACGGAAGGTGGAGGAGCGCAAGGTCTCCAACATCCACCAGCTCTGTGATGTCATCATGAGGAGGGGGAAGAGGACTCCAGTGGTGAACTGTGAAGCTCTGGTGACCTCCATGCCCAAGAGGGTTAAGGCAGTGCTGGAAAATAATGGTGGCCACACAAAATATTGACACTTTGGGCCCAATTTGGACATTTTCACTTAGGGGTGTACTCACTTTTGTTGCCAGCGGTTTAGACATTAATGGCTGTGTGTTGAGTTATTTTGAGGGGACGGCAAATTGACACTGTTATACAAGCTGTACACTCACTACTTTACATTGTAGACAAGTGTCATTTCTTCAGTGTTGTCACATGAAAACATTTTAATAAAATATTTACGTAAATGTGAGGGGTGTACTCACACTTGTGAGATACTGTGTGTACCCAAAACCCAGTGTGTCAGCCCTCCAAAATGTGATTTGGATTGAAATGTCTTGTTTCTCTTTGCAGGCTTCTATGGACGGCCATGGACTATGGAACAAAGGAAAGAACTTTTCAGAAGGTAGGTGGAGCTTGAGGTGACAACCACTTGATGATTTTTGCCACTTGTGATCTGGAAATTGCTGGGCTGCAGCCAGTCTGCATACAGAGCTAGCAATAGATAAGATAATATATAGACCATGAATGGGATCTGTTCAATGCATTGTGTATCGAGAGCTTATAAGTGACCTTAAACCTCCCGTTACATGGTAGGTGAGGTTGAAAAAAAGACACAAGTCCAACCTATGTGTGTGATTATATGTCAGTATTACATTGTATATCCCTGTATGTTGCGGTCGTTCAGGTAGTTATCTAATAGTTTCTTGAAACTATTGATGCCCCCCGCTGAGACCACCGCCTGTGCATCCTTGCCGCTCTTACAGTAAAGAACCCTCCTACATAGTTTTATGGTTAAAACTCTTTTTCCTCTAAATTTTAGTGAATGACTGTGTGCCTTATTAAATTTCTTTTCACCGAAAAATGTTATCCCTATTGTGGGGTCACCAGTATGGTATTTATATATTGAAATCACATCCCCTCTCAAGCGTCTCTTCTCCAGAGAGAATAAGTTCAGAGCTCACAACCTTTCCTCATAACTAATATCCTCCAGACCCTTTTATTATCTTCTTTGTAGTCGCTCCATTTCCAGTACATCCTTCCTGAGGACTGGTGGCCCAGAACTGGACCGCATATTCCAGGTGCGGCCGGACCAGAGTCTTGTAGAGCGGGAGAATTATCGTTTTATCTCTGGAGTTAATCCCCTTTTTAATGCCAATATTCTGTTTTCTTGCAGCTGCTTGGCACTGCATGCCATTACTGAGCCGATCATCTACTAGGACCCCCAGGTCCTTTTCCATCGTAGATAAATACATTTTCGTAAATCGTAAATTTTGCCCACAATTTATACTGCTACATATCTTTGGTAAAAATAACCCAAATTAGTGGATATTATTTGGTCTTTGTGAAAGTTGGAGAGTCTACAAGCTGTGGTGCAAATCGCACAAAATTGATCACATCTGATGTACTGGTGGACTATCTCGCTTCTTGTGACCCGAAAAAGTCGGGAAAGTACAAATACCCCCCAAATGACCCCTTTTTGAAAAGTAGACATTCCAAGGTATTTAGTAAGAGACATGGTGAGCTTTTTGATGTTGTCATTTTTTTTCCCACAATTCTTTGCAAAATTAAGATTTTTTTATTTTTTTTCCACAAAATTGTCATTGTAATAGGTTATTTCTCTCACGTGGCATGTGTATACCACAAATGACACCCCTAAAAAAATTCTGCTACTCCTCCTGAGTATTACAATACCACATGTGTGGGACTTTTTCACAGCCTGGCCACATAGAGAGGCCCAACATGCAGGGAGCGCCATCACGTGTTCTAGGAGCATAAATTACACATCTAACTTGTTGACTATTTATTACACTTTTGAAGGCCCTGGAGCACCAGGACAATGACACATGGCACTGATGACAGATGGCACTTATACGTGGCACTGATGGCACTAATACGTGGCACTGATGACAGATTACACTAATACGTGGCACCGATGACGCATCACACTGATGACAGATGGCACCGATAAGTGGCATTGGTGGCACTGACGACAGATGGCGCGTGGCACTGACGACAGATGGCGCTGGGAACAGATGGCACTGGGGGGGGAGGATGGCACTTTTTTTTTTTTTCCTTACGGCCACTGCAGCCGTTGATCTCTCCCTTCTCAAATGCTGTCTGTGTGAGGAGGGAGAGCGGCGATGAGAGATGATCTCATATGTTTACATATGAGATCATCTCTCATTGGACACGCCGATCGCGCTGTAAATGGCCGCTGTGATTGGCCGTTTACAGCGATCTGTGACTGGCTGGCTGTGTCCGAGGGACACGGCCAGCACAGAACTTCCCGATGCGCACTCGCGGGAGCGTGCATTGTGGAAGTAAACAGGAGGCCGTCCAGGGACGGCCTCCCGGCAGTTAGTGTCCGCTCTGTAGCCATCTTTCGGCTATAGGGCGGGCGCGAAGCGGTTAAGGATGCTGAAAACTGACCCTGGATGGTCTGAGTATCACGGACACGTATGCACCTGAGCACTTTATGGATCACTTTTGTATCAATATTTATATTTTATGTATAGTAATGCTATATGATGTAAGCTGTAGGAAGACAGTTGCTTATATTTATATTTTATATATTTCTTTATTGTATATCACGGGACACAGCGCCACAGTTATTTATGGTTTATATGGCACCTTCAGGTGATGTGCAGGTGGGGAAAATACTGCGCTAAACCCAAAGTGTAATTGACAGAAATGTGAAATAACACAAAATGAAAAAAAGCTGCTAACACTCAAAGTCCAAAGAGTAGTATACATAAACAGTGTAGCGCTAAAAAACCTCAAAGTAAATGTGATTGCAATGAATCATATATTGCTTTATGTTAAAAATAATTAAACCGCAATCAATGCTAATCAGATGGACACTTAAACCAGATGGCAAATGCATCATATAGGCTTGCAATGCTGGATACCAATGATGGAAGGTGCCCGACTGGATGGTGTCACGCAGGCTGAAGCTCCAATCTGCATACCCATGGATGGTGGTTCAGAATCGACGGTTCCAAGACAATGGCGCCGAGATGGATAAGCAGCCAAACCAATCCCCAAAAAGATGGTCCCGGGATATTCGTCAATGTTCAAACATAAAGGAGAAAAAAAATATATGGAAACGCTCCACATGGCGTAGATCAACCAATGAAGGTTTATTGAAAAAGTATAAAAATACAATACGGTAAAAACTGTTAAACACAAAAATCACGTAAAAATCTAAAAAAGCAATACGATAAGCAGAATGTGCTGGTCCGACGCGCTTCGACTACTAAGTCTTCAACTGCCCCAGTTGAAGACTTAGTAGTTGAAACGCATTGGACAGCACATTCTGCTTCCCCATATTGCTTTTTTAGATTATCACATATTTGTGTTTAACAGTTTTTTACTGTCACCACCGGGGGCTGTCAAGAGCATGTACCTGTTTCATGCATGTCGGTCTCGCTCTGTGTCAATGCAAGCTACGCACTTCCTCCAGCCCAAGCCCCAGGTAAGATGTGGAAAGTGGTGTTTTTTTTTCTTCTTTCCAGGAGGCAGAAGGAGCATGTCAGCGGTATGCTGTGCCACTCCGCCGCCATAATGGCGGTTCCCTGTCCATCAGCTCTCCTCCACCCCAGCGCCCCTTCCCCCCACCCCACCACATGACGATCCGGTCGGATCAGAGGCCTGCTCACGTGGCAAAATAATTTTTTTTTAAAATTTTTTTGGGAAGAGTGGGGTGTGGGTGGGAAGTAGGGGAAATGGACGGGGCTTAGCACGGCGTTGACTTGCAGCGGGTGCATTTTGGTAGTACCTCTGCATTTGTTCTCGGCACGATGACCAGAGGCACAAATACCTAAAATAAAAAAAAAAAAAGGTACAAAGGGGATGCCCTCAGGCTCTAAGGATTCTCCCTCTGCAACACCATCCCCCCCAAAAGGCCTAGGGAGGCTTGTCAAAGTGAGCCATCAGGGTCGCCAGGGGTTGCAATTGCTTCCAACAGTTCAGCCCCTGTCTATATTACTGAGGTTTTTTTTCCTCAGCCATGATTGGAGGAAAGGTTAGTAACTTTAATCCCATCTTCACATAGTGGTAGAAAACGCATTAGGTCCCCTTCTACCACCCAGGATCCTCAAACAGAGGAACAGAGGGAGAGGGAAGATGAATCCCCCCTCAGGGGCCTGTGAAGAGACTGATAACTCCTTTTCCAAGGGATCAAGTGGGGAAGGACTTGCTGGTGCTTTCTCTTACTGAAATGGTCTGCTCCATATTTAAGCTACACAGTTGAAAAGCCCACTTCTTGTTTGGGTTCACTAAAACCTCCTTAGGCTTTGCGTGCCTTTCCTGTCCATTCGTTGCTGGAAAAGCTTATGTATTCCCAGTGGGATCACCCGGATGAGCATTTTTTTATTTTTTTTTCCCCCCCTTAAAGTTTTCAACACTTTATCCTATGGAGGAAAAATGTACTAAGATGTGGAGTATACCAGCAATTGACGCGGCTATATCCTCTGTGAATAAAAGCTTGGCTTGTCCTGTTGACAATGCACAAATGCTTAGGGATCCAACTGGAATTCATGTTAAACACTTTCTCCTTGGCAAGTTCTGTGGCTCAACCTGCAGTGGCCGCAATTGGGGTATGTCAATCCTTCAGAGACCATTTGAAACAGGTGCTCAAGGTTTTCCCTGAACTGCAGGCCCAGGATTTAGCAGAGCTGCCAGCGGCTTGGTGTTTTGCAATTCACGGAATGAGATTCTATTCTTCAAACCTCTCGCCTTACACTTGGGTTTGTGCATATGTGTAGAATCTTATGGTTGAAAAGTTGGTCAGCCAAAGCGCCATGCAAAAAAGCTCCTGGCTGGTTTTGCTTTTCGTGGTGAAAAGCTGTTTGGGGATGATTTGGATAAATATATCCAAAAGATATCAAGTGCGAAAAGTACCCTTTTGTCAGTTAAGAAAAGGAGTAAACGTACTTCATTTAAACAGGCTTTCTCCAGTGCCAGGAGCACTGGGGGAGGAAAACCTACAAGACAGAATGCTAAATCCTATTTATGAAGGGGCGCCCCCGTTCGTTCAAGTGGGGGGAAGACTGCTGTAGTTCTCAAGGGTCTGGCAGGAGGAATTCCCTATTGGGTCTCCACAGTAGCTCTAGGTTGCAAGCTAGAGTTCGGACAATTCCCTTCTCATTTCCTCAGGTCAAATGTTCCCAAAGATCCAGAGAAAAAAGTCTTTCAAGCATTAGATTGACTTTTGTCGCAAAAAGTGATCATGGTGATCCCCATAGAAGAGCAGCGGTTGGGGTTTTATTCAAACCTTTTCACTCCAAACCAAATGGAGAGGTCAGACCCATTCTAGATTTCAAAGATCTAAACCAGTTCCTGAAGATCTGCTCTTTTCGCATGGAATCCGATCAGTAGTCTCCATCATACAAGTAGGAGTGCTTCTGGTGTCAATCCACATCAAGCTTGCATACCTGAATGTGCCTATTTTCCCCGCTCATCAAATATATCTGCGTTTTTTGAAGTAGAAAAACGTCATTTTCAGTTTTGTAGCCTTGGGCGGGGCTAGCTATTGCACCTCAGGTGTTTACAAAACTTCTGACCCTTCCTCTGGCCAGATTAAGGTCTCAAGGTATAACCATTATAGCATACCTAGACGACCTGCTCTTGATAGACCGGTCGGAGCCCGCTTAGACCAAAGTATGGTCACCACAGTCAACTACCTGGAATACCTAGGTTGGGTCCTCAACCTAGAGAAATCTTCTTTAAAGCCAGTAAGAAGACTGGAATACTTGGGTCTGGTTAGAGATACAGCTCAGAAGAGGGTGTTTTTACCCCAGGCAAAGATCAGGAGCTGGTTCAGGTGGTCAGGGCGAAGAAGGGTCCTTCTATTCGCCTTTGTACGAGGTTGTTGGGAAAGATGGTGGCTTCTTTCGAAGCGTTTCCCTATGCTCAGTTTCATTCTGCAGACTGCTGCAAAACCGTATCCTGTGTGCCTGGAACAAGAAGGTCCAAGCACTAGATTTTCCGATGCGTTTGTCGCCGAAAGTGCATCGGAGCCTCAGTTGGTGGAGGATATCCGAGAATCTGCAGAAGGGGAAATCCTTCTTAGCAGTTACCTGGAAGGTGGTAACAGATGCCATCCTTTTGGGTTAGGGAGCAGTCCTGAAAGAAGCGTCTGTCCAAGGCAAATGGTCCCGAACCGAAAGGACCTTGCCCATTAACATTTTAGAGATTCGGGCAGCGCACCTAGCCCTAAAGGCCTGGACATTCAAGTTGGGCACCAGAAGTCATGCAGCCCAGGGAGAGGTAAACCATATCCTAACCTGGGAAGAAAAGCATGTGCTGTGCAATCTTCATTCCAGGTGTAGAGAACTGGCAGGCAGACTACGTGAGTCGCCAGCAGTTGTTCCCTGGGGAATGGTCCTTTCACAACGACATCTTCTTGGCTATATGCCAAAGTTGGGGGATCCTGGACGTAGATCTGTTTGCCTCCAGGTTCAACAACGAAGTCGACAACTTTGTGTCAAGAACAAGGGATCCACTCACATGCGGAACAGATGCGTTGGGGACCCCATGGGATCAGTTCTCACTGATTTATGTATTCCCTCCTATTCTGCTGTTACCTCGACTTCTTCGCAGGATCGAGCAGGAAAGGAAGTCGGTAGTTCTTGTGGCCCAGAAGATGTTGGTATGCAGAAATAGTAAAGATGGCCGTAGGGGCCCCATGGACCCTACCACCACATCCAGACCTGCTATCGCAGGGACCAGTATTCCATCCTACCTTACAAATGCTAAATTTAACAGTTTGCCTATTGAAACCCAAATTGTGAAGAATCATGGGCTTTCAGGCTCAGTGATTTCTACTTTGATTAATGCAAGAAAGCCAGCTTCCAGAGTCATTTGTTAGTCTGGAAGGCATATGTTTCCTGGTGTGAATCCAGGCGTTGACATCCTAGAAAGTATGTTTATAGGTAGAATCCTTGCCTTTCTGAAAATGGGCTTAGAGATGAAGCTGGCCTTGAGTACCATCAAAGGCCAGGTCTCGGGCCTTATCGTAATTTGTTTCAACGGCCACTTGCTTTAGCTTTCTTTGGTCTGAAGCTTTATACAGGGGGTAACGCAGCTTAATCCACCAGTTAGAGCACCCCTGAACCCTTGGGACTTGACAAGGAAGCTAGTTTTTCTGGTAGCCATATCTTTTGCAAGAAGTGTATCAGAATTGCATGCTCTTTCTTGTAAAAAGCCATATTTAATCATTCACAAGGATAGAGTAGTATTGCGTTGTCATCCTAGCTTTCTGCTAAAGGTGGTTTCATGTTTTCATCTAAACCAGGATATTGTTCTACCTTCATTTTTTCCAGAACCCTGTTCTACGGAAGAAAAGTCACTACATCCTCTGGATGTAGGGAGAGCAGTCAAAATCTATTTGAAGGCGACTGCTCAGATTCAGAAAACAGATGTTTTGTTTGTGTTGTCTGAAGGTCCTAGAAAAGGACAGGCAGTGTCAAAATCTACCATTGCTAAATGGATTCGACAAGTAATTCAAGCTTTCTGGTTTGAAGAGCAAAGTTCCAACTTTTCAAATCTGAGCGCACTCCACCAGGGCTGTTAGTGCTTCGTGGGCAGTGCATCACCGAGCCTCCATGGCTCAAATTTGCAAGGCCGCAACTTGGTCTTCAGTCCATACAGTCACCAGATTCTATCAGGTGGATATAAGAAGGCATGAGGATATTGCCTTTTGGGCTGAGTGTGCTGCAGGCAACAGTATAGGTCCTCAGATCTGATTGCACCCTACTTTTGTTTGTGTCTCCCTCCCCTCAGATAGCATTGTTCTGGGACATCCCATACAGTAATTATTGTGGCTCTGTGTCCCATGATGTACGATAAAATAGGATTTTTATAACAGCTTACCTGTCAAATCCTTTTCTGGGAGTATATCACGGGACGCAGAAGTCCCGCCCCTCTTTCTGGTTACACGTGTATTGCGTTGCTACAAAACTGAAGTACTCCCGGTAAGGGGAGGGTTTATATGTGGAGCTGAACTTCCTATCTAGGGTATAACAGTGTCCATCACCTGTGCCATATAACCCATACAGTAATTACTTCATCAGATCATTAAGGGGATAGCGCAGCACGTGATTTATGTATCAGTCTATAGATTGCATTCATATTTTTGCCACCCAAATGCATTATTTTACATTTTCCACATTTAAACCTCATTTGTCATGTAGTTGCCCACCCCATTCATTTGTTCAGATCTTTTTGCAAGTTATTGCCCTGCTTAGCTTGGTATCATCCGCAAATAGATTGAACTGTTTACCCCATCCTCCAGGTTGTTTATGAATAAATTAAATAGGATTGGTCCCAGCGCAGAACCCTGGGGGACCCCACTACCCACCCCTGATCATTCCCAGTATTCCCCATTTATCACCACCCTCTGAACTCGCCCTTGTAGCCAGTTCTCAATCCATGTACTCACCCTATGGTCCATGCCAACGGACCTTATTTTATACAGTAAACGTTTATGGGAACTGTGTCAAATGCTTTTGCAAAATCCAGATACACCTCGTCTACAGGCCTTCCTTTATCTAGATGGCAACTCACCCCCTCATAAAAGGTTAATAGATTTTTTTTGGCAAGAACGAATCCATTCTGATTACTGCTAATGATACCGTTATTACCAAAATCTTGTATGTAGTCCCTTATCAGCCCCTCCAAGAGTTTACATACTATTGATGTTAGGCTAACTGCTCTGTAATTTCCAGGGATGTATTTTGGGCCCTTTTTTAAATATTGATGCTACATTGGCTTTTCTCCAATCAGCTGGTACCATTCCAGTCAGTACACTGTCAGTAAAAATTGGGAACAATGGTTTGGCAATTATTTGACTGAGTTTCCTAAGGTCCCTTGGGTGCAAGCCATCTGGTCCTGCTGTCTTATTAACCACTTGCCGACCGCCGCACGACGATGTACGTCGACAGAATGGCACGGGCAGGCATATGGGCGTACATGTACGTCCCTGCCTTCCTGTGGGTGGGGGGCCCGATCGTGCCCCCCCCCTGGTGCCAGCGGCGGTCGGATTCCGTGCAGGAGCGATCCGGGATGAGGGGGCGGCCATTCATTCATGGCCACCCCCTCGCGATCGCTCCTGACTAATGAAATCCCTCCTCTACATCACTTCCTCTCCTGTAATGTAAACACAGGCAGAGGAAGTGATGTAATCTCTCCTCCGTGTCGGTCTTTTTCGTTCCGGCACCGAGGAGAGAGGATCGGTGAGTTGCACCTAACACTACACTAACAGTAGAACACGCCAGGCACACTTTCACCCCCCGATCACCCCTGCACCCCCAGTCACAGTGACACCAATTGCATTTTTTTTTTTTTTATTATTTTTATTATTGCATTGGTGTCATTTGTGACTGCAATAACTGTTAGGGCAGTTAGGGTTAGCCCCCTTTAGCTCTAGGGTACCCCCCTAACCCCCCCCAATAAAGGTTTAACCCTGTGATCACCCCCCGTCGCCAGTGTCACTAAGGCTGGGTTCACATTGCAGCGGTTTATGAGAACGGATGTGATTCACACCGCACTGCAGTGCAAATCACATCCGATCTCTGTGCGATGCGAGTTCAGCCATACAGATAGTATGGCTGAATTCGCATCGCACCCGCCGCAAACTCGCACGGGACCCTTTCTTTGGTCCGCAGCAGAATCGGATCGCATGGGTGTTCACACCATGCGATCCGATTCCTGTCCGAGTTTGCAGATCGCACTGCGATATGCGAACTGATCTGGGGGTGTCATTAACATTTCACTGACACTCCCAGCAGTTCGCATAGGGCAGTGTGAACTGCCGCCGGGAGGCATGCGATGCGGGAACCCGCCGCGGATTCGTGGCGTTCCCGCATCGCTCCAGTGTGAACCCAGCCTAATAAGCGATCGTTTTTCTGATCGCTGTATTAGTGTCACAGGTGACGCTAGTTAAGCAGGTAGGTATTTAGGTTCGCCACAGCTTTTTATAGCGCCAGGGACCCCCATATACTACCGCATAAAGCCCCCTGATTGCCCCCTAGTTAACCCTTTCACCAGTGCTCACCATATAACTGTTACAGGTGATGCTGGTTGGTTAGTTTTTTTCTTATAGTTTCAGGGCACCCGCCATTTATTACCCAATAAAGGTTTAACCCCCTGATCACCCGGCAGGTGATATAAGTTTGAGGGTCAGATAAGGTCTGCGTCGCCCCAGGCAGCGTCAGGTTAGTGCCAGTACCGCTAACACCCACGCACAAAGCATACACCTCCCTTAGTAATATAGTATCTGATCAGATCTATATTAGCGTCGCCAGCAGTTTAGGTTTCCCAAAACGCATTGTTAGCGGGATCAGCCCAGATACCTGCTAGCACCTGCGTTTAGCCCCTCCGCCAAGCCCAGCCCACCCAAGTGCAGTATCGATCGAAAACACAACACCCATAACTGCAGCGTTCGCAGAGTCAGGCCTGATCCCTGCGATCGTTTTTTTTGTAGCGTTTTGATACAGTCGCTGACAGCCTAGGTGCTTTTTTACCTGTGAGTCTTACTAGTGTACCCCTAAATTTAGGGGTGTCTACTTTCCAAAATGGGGTCATTGGGGGGGGGGGGGGGGTTTGTGCCATCTTGGCATTTTATGGCCTTCAAAACTGCGATAGGTAGTGAGGAGTGAAATCAAAAATTTACACCCTTAGAAATCCTGAAGGCAGTGCTTGGTTTTCGTGGCCCCGTACGCGGCTAGGCTCCCAAAAAATCCCACACATGTGGTAACCCCGTACTCAGGAGAAGCAGCAGAATTTATTTTGGGGTGTCATTTCACATATGCCCATAGCATGTGTGAGCAATATATCATTTAGTGACAACTTGGTGCAAAAAAATAAATAAAATAAATAAAAGTTTGTAATTTTCCCGCAACTTGTGGCAAAATATAAAATATTCCATGGACTCAACATGCCTCTTAGCAAATAGCTTGGGGTGTCTACTTTCTAAAATGGGGTCATTTGTGGGGGTTTTGTGCCATCTTGGCATTTTATGGCCTTCAAAACTGTGATAGGTAGTGAGGAGTGAAATTACAAATGTATGCCCTTAGAAATCCTGAAGGCGGTGCTTGGCTTTCGGGGCCCCGTACGCGGCTAGGCTTCCAAAAAGTCGACCACATGTGGTATCCCCGTACTCAGGAGAAGCAGCAGAATGTATTTTGGGTTACAATTCCACATATAACCATGGCATGTGCGAGCAATATATCATTTAGTGACAACTTTGTGTAAAAAAAGACAAAATTTTTATTTTTTTTTTATTTTTTTATTATTCAATCGCTTGAGGCAAAAAAATAAAATATTCGATGGGCTCAACATGCCTCTTATCAATTTCCTTAGGGTGTCTACTTTCCAAAATGGGGTCATTTGGGGGGGGGGGTTTGTACTGCCCTGCCATTTTAGCACCTCAAGAAATGAGATAGGCAGTCATAAACTAAAAGCTGCGTAAATTCCAGAAAACGTACCTTAGTTTGTAGATGTGACAACTTTTGCGCAAACCAATAAATATACAATTATTTACTTTTTTTTTAACCAAAGACATGTGGCTGAATACATTTTGGCCTAAATGTATGACTAAAATTGAGTTTATTGGATTTTTCTAATAACAAAAAGTAGAAAATATAATTTTTTTTTTTTCAAAATTTGCGGTCTTTTTACGTTTATATCGCAAAAAATAAAAATCGCAGAGTCAGTCAAATACCTTTTTTAAAAGAAAGCTCCATTTGTGGGAAGAAAAGGACGCAAATTTTGTTTGGGTACAACATTGCATGACCGCGCAATTACCAGTTAAAGCAGCGCAGTGCCAAATTGTAAAAAGACCTCTGGTCATTTACCAGCAAAATGGTCCGGTCTGAAGGTGGTTAATCTTAAGTTTTTCAAGTCTATTTGTAATTCTGTCCTCTGTTAACCATGATGCTTCCTGTGATGTGTCATGAGGACAAACACTGCAGTTTTGGTTACTGAAGCCCCTCCCGATTACCTTGTAAAGACTGAGGAGAAGAATAAATTCAATTCATTCTGACACTCTGCATCTCCGATCGTGGTAAGGAGCCTCTGTTAGAGGCTTCTTACCACATGATCAGCTGTGACCAATCACAGCTGATCATTGCGTGAACCAGGAAGTGCCGGTAAACATCATTCCTCGGTTCGCGGTAATATCCCCTCCCACCGCTTCTGAAAGCATTCCAGAGGCTCATGAGCCAGCAACTATAGTGTCAAAAGTATATATATATTTTATTATAATATAATTTGAACATGAACTTTAATGTCATCCCAGTCCGTAGGGTTCAATATTGAGTTGGCCCGCCCTTTGTAGCTATAACCGCTTCAACTCTTCTGGGAAGGCCTTCCACAAGGTTTAGGAGTGTGTCTATGGGAATGTTTGACCATTCTTCTAGAAGTGCATTTGTGAGGTCAGGCTCTGATGTTGGACGAGAAGGCCTGGCTTGAAGTCTGCTCTCTAATTTATCCCAAAGGTCTTCTATGGGGGGTTGAGGTCAGGACTCTGTGCAGGGTAGTCAAGCTTGTCGAGGGACTGCGTCTGAGATCCCCAAACCCGGATGAGGCCCGATCATGTGGGTGACTGTGCCTGTACCTGCCAACTGCTCGCGGTATATTTATGGTCAGTGGTGAGCAGGTGGTTAGAAATCTTGTCTTCTTTTTTTTTTTTTTTTTGTAATTGGATGTGTGTGACGGGAGCCATATTTGCGTGTTGCATCTGACGGTTGTGTTTTATGTGCCTTAAAATAGCGAAGATTGCAGCTAGCTGATGTTTATCTGATCATTTTAATCCAGAGATCTTCAAACTACGGCCCTCCAGCTGTTGCGGAATGACGCATCCCATGAGGCATTGTAAGACTCTGACATTCCGACATGACTAGGCATGATGGGAATTGTAGTTCCTGAACAACTGGAGGGCCGTAGTTTGGAGACCCCCTGACTCTCAGGGCAAAATTTGCCCATGTGAAAGGTCCATTGTAATCAGCGATGTTTGTCAGATAACATTCAGTATTTTACAAGCACATGATTTGTTCAGTTTATAATGTCTGTTTTTTTTTTTTTTTTTTTTTTATTTATATAGGCTTCAGAAGTGGGGACTGAACACCTACCTGTATGCCCCTAAAGATGACTATAAGCACAGAATGTTCTGGAGGGAGATGTACTCTGTGGAGGAAGCTGGTAAGTGTCACCTTTCATCACACAGAGAATGTACAGAAATTACTTGTTTGTGTCAGGAGCTTGAGGGACGCTCCACCGACACCAGTCTCTACCACCCCCCAGTCTGGGAGCGGCACCTTCTCTCCCCTCTGGTGGCGGCACTTCTCTCAGGCTGTGTTCCTGCTGCTTTGCCTGCCTTGCCCTCCCTGCTTTGATTGGCTGCAGCAGCCTTTGGCTCTTAAGTTTAACATCACAAGCCTAGTTACATAGTAGGTCAGGTTGAAAAAAAAGACACAAGTCCAACAAGTCCAACCCGTGTGTGTGATTATATGTCAGTATTACATTGTATATCCCTGTATGTTGCGGTCATTCAGGTTCTTGGCTAATGGTTTCTTTAAACTATAGATGCCCCTCGCTGAGACCACCGCCTGTGGAAGGGAATTCCACATCCTTGCCACCCTTACAGTAAAGGACCCTCTATGTAGCTTAAGGTTAAACCCCTTTTCTTCTAATTTTAATGAGTGTCCATGGGTCTTAAACTCCCTTCCGCAAAAAAAAGTTTTCTCCCCATTGTGGGGTCACCAGTCCGTTATTTATAAATTGAAATCGTATCCCCTCTCAAGCGTCTCTCCAGAGAGAATAAGTTCAGAGCTCACAACCTTTCCTCATAACTAAGATCCTCCAGACCCTTTATTAGCTTTGTTGCCCTTCTTTGTAGTCGCTCCATTTCCAGTACATCCTTCCTGAGGACTGGTGCCCAGAACTGGACAGTATACTCCAGGTGCGGCCAGACCAGAGTCTTGTAGAGCGGTAGAATTATCGCTTTATCTCTGGAGTTGATCCCCCCCCCCTCCCTTTTTAATGCCAATATTCTGTTCGCTTTATTAGTGGCAGCTTGGCATTGCATTGGCAGAGCCAAGGACTCTGGACTTGTGAATATTCTAACCAATCTGGCTCTGCACGGTGACCCTCATTTTCAACCTTAACCAGCTTGTCCCTTGATTACTCTCCTGTCTTCTGCCTGCTCTGACCACCTCCTCTTATCTTTAGGATTACCCTCCTGTCTGTCCAGACCACCTCCTTTTGGTACCTGGATTACTCTCCTGTGTACTGCCTGCCCTGACCACCTCCTCCTCTTGTCCCTGCATTACTCTCCTGTCTGCCCTGACCACCTCCCCTGGTCCCTGGATTACTCTGTCTGCTGCCTGCCCTGACCGCCACTGTTTTCTTTCAGGTTTAATGCCGCTTTAAATTTAGGCCTGATTCCAGCCAAATTTTTCTTTCTTTTATTTTTATTGTTTTATAATTCAACTGGTGACCCCTTTTGAGCAGATTTGTCCCCATTTGCTGTGTGGTCACTGGCACAGAAAGTAAGAAGAATCCATCCAATGAAGCATCTGTCTACAAATATCAAATACAATTATTATATATTTACAGGTTGTATTTATAAACAAGTCTTCTTTTTTTTTGTATTCTATAGATCAGTTGATGACTTTGATCTCTGCTGCTCAGGAATTTGGGATCGAGTTTATTTATGCCATTTCTCCGGGGCTTGATATAACCTTTTCCAATCAGAAGGAGTTGGCCACGCTAAAACGCAAATTAGATCAGGTAAATATTTGTACCGATTTTTAATTTTTTTTTTTTTGCCTGATATTTTAACCCCTTCCTGCCCACCCTAGTGTCCCCTTTTTAATAATGCCTCATGCACACAGGACATTTTTACTGCTGCTTTTAGAGGCGTTTGACTTTTTTTTTTTCCTGCTTATAATTGGGCCCCTCTGTGTTAGCCTGGTGTGTGTCCGTGCGCACACACAGACTTTTAGCCAGGTTTAGTGGCAGCAGCTTCTAGAGGCAAGAAAAAAACCCACTGCCAGTCCAGGAGAAGCAGCGTTTTGGAAGAGAGAAAAAAAAAAGCTAGATTTTAGCGAATCACGTTTAGCGCTTTAAGCATTAATTAATTTCTTTGGGCAAAATAATAACTTATTCTGGCCAATGAAATTAATGCCCAAGCGCTTGGCACCTGTAAACCCGCCTAAATGCTTGTAAAAGTGGTGGACACTTTTACACGCATTGGGATTTTTTTGCAAATACGCTGTTGCCAGGAGGAAAAACTTCCTAAGGCTGCACTCAAGCTACAGCGTTTTAAATCTGGCTGAGATATGAAGGCATTTGAGATGCCTTATTCATTGGATAAAATTCACTCCAGTCACGGCACCCCGCATCGCGGGACCACACATGTTGCCCAAAAATTGTTCAGAAGCTACTTCAGGGCTTGACAAATTTGCTTGGAATCTAGGAGCCAGCTTAAAAAGTTAGGAGCCAGGTCGGTAACGGCGATCCGGACCTGTCCCTGGCCTGACATGGAGACGAGTGAGGGGAAGATAGCGCCGCAGCCCCCCCCCCCCCTTTTTTTTTTTTCCTTAATTAAAATAAATTTTTTATTTTACTTTTTACAAAAAAAATTATATATATATATATATATATATATATATATATATATATATATATATATATATATATATATATATATATATATATATATATATATATATATATATATATATAAAATGAGAAGCCATTTACCAGCCACCACACTCACCGTTGGGCAAAAGGCGCCAGATGACGCCCGCAATCACTAACTTCTCCTCTTCACTTTGGGAAGGAAATGGGCGGGCAGTGAAAAACAGGCAGGGGAGCTTCACTCCATTAGGAATTAGCATTATTGGAATAGGGTGTAATTTCTACATCCACCACAAGATGGCGCCAGACTACCGAAAGATTTTAGAAGGCCGCAAAGCCGCGGCCTCAATCACTGGCCGGCGCAGCCCGATGCAATTGCGCGGCGGAGTTCGGGGTCCAAATGGAGACGGGATACCCCAGCAGCGTTGCCCTAGTCGCCAGGACACAAATTCTAGGCGCAAATGCGACCAGGCGCCCGGGGTTTGTCGAGCCCTGAGCTACTTTGGGGAGACATGCAATTGCAGTACGTTTTTGAGGTGCCATTCAAATGAATGGCATCTCAAATGCGAGTCCCGTATTTTGTCATTCAAATCGCTGGCAGATATGCAGCAAATCTGCCCGTGATTTAAAACACTGTAGTGTGAATGCAGCCTAAAATTTCTTAGAGGAACTACGGTCTGCTCACATAATTTGTAATGAAAGCATCTTTGCCATTCTGAAGCTTCCCTCCAACCACTTTGCATATTTTATATATAATTTAATTCTGTACTTGCCAAATATGCTGCAGAAATCTCTCTCCACTGAGTCTGGCTGCAGCCATCTTAAATGTGGGCAGCTGAAGCTGCTGCCTGTTCACTTCCTGGTTTTACATACACACCTCCAGCTCTCATTGGCCCTCTTATGACTCCCCCCCCCCCCCCCCCCCCCACCTTCCTGGCAAACTCTCAGGAGTGAAAGAGCGAGCTGTGCATGATGTCTAGGCTAATGACCAGACAAACAGGAAGTGGGCTGTATAAGGGATTTACTGGCAGAAATTTTTTTTTACTATCCAAAGTTTAAAACAACAAGGGCAGAAGATTTAATAGATGAAACAATTACTGAAGTTCCGTTTTAACATCCAGGAGGGTGGGAAGGATTTGTGATCATGTGACCACTATATATAGATAATGTTTGGGTGTTCAAATTCATTTTCTAGCAAAAAAAATACTGATTTAAACATGTAAACAAAAAAGACCCAGTGGATAAGTGTAGTATTGTAGCTAGGGCATAATTACGGAAAGTGTCAAATTCAACTCTAGTAATGGGAAAAACCATCAGAATTGATATTTACCATGAAGAAATTAAAACGTGCGTTTTTTTCTTTTTTTTTTTTTCTTTTTTTTTTTAGGTCACTCAGTTTGGGTGCAAGTCGTTCGCTCTTCTGTTTGATGACATCGATCACAACATGTGCCCGGCGGACAAGGAGGTGTTCAGCTCATTCGCTCACGCACAAGTGTCAATAACGAATGAAATTTATCAGTATTTGGGTGAACCAGAGACCTTTTTATTTTGTCCTACAGGTAACTATATACTGGAGGTCTGCATTGTAGAATATCAGCATTTCCTCTAATCTGCTGTGTTTTTTTTATCTTGTGGCTTTTACTAATGCTTTCTGGTCAGGGGAGTTTTGGCCTTTTTATTTTAGTTTTTGGTGGTGTTAGCTTAATCTACTACAGATGTGGCCATCTAATGGTTGTGCCAAACTTGTCACATTTCAATCAAGCAATAAAAAAAAAAAAAAAAAAAAAAAAAAAAAAATATATATATATATATATATATATATATAAAAATATACACATACTATTGACAATTGTGCGGCCATGTGATGCTGTACCCCAAGGGCTTTCTTTTGTTGGTATTTGATGCACTGTCACTGTAGTAATGACACTGGCTTGGAAGGGGTTAACATCAGGGGTGATCAAACCAGTGCTTTTGTGTATGGTAGGGGGGAGGTGCTTTTACTAGTGGAAGAAACAGGATCCATGCATCCCCTACTAACAGAACGGAGGTCTGCCTGTGTGCTCAACATTTTTCGTGTGTTGGCAGACAGTCAGCGGTATTGCAGGAGGTGCGCATGCATGTGCCCTACCCCGAAGAGCCGGATCACATGATAGATAGAGATATACATAATATCTCTCTCTCTCTCTATATATCTATATATCTATATATCTACATATCTATAGATATATATATCTATAGATATATATATATATATAGATATAGATATATATATATATATATATATATATATATATAATATAGATATAGATATAGATATAATCTCTTACACACACACACACACACGTGTTTATAATGTAATCCGGCACACAGATTCCGCCCTGTAGCAGTAAAACCGCTATGAGATGGAACTGAATGGAGGCTCTAGTACAATCCAATGGCCGAAATTGAGACACACAGATGGAATCCAGGCAAGAGTAGATGGCATAGGAAACCCAAAGACATGATGCATGGTATCTAGTACGATCACATTTATAACCAAATGGTAGTGAGGGTTGTGTGAACACAATGTCCATTTTACCTGCAGGAGTGTAAGTGTGAATGAAGCTGAACTCCTCGTATTGTATTGAGTCGGCAGTCACGTGTCCTGTTCTCTGCTTTCTGTTATAGAATATTGCGGCACCTTCTGCTTCCCAAATGTTTCTCAGTCCCCTTACCTGCGCACAGTCGGTGAGAGGTTGCTTCCCCGGATCGATGTCCTCTGGACAGGTGAGATGGTCGCTCTTCTATACCTTTTTGTAGGTAAATGTCATCGAGAGTTAGTGTCTTCTAGGGATGCACCAAAATTTCGGCCGCCGAAACATATTGGCCGAAAATTGTGTCTTCGACCCATTGCCGAAAGAAAAATCTTTCCCATAATGGGGGCGGGGCCTGGGTGGGCCCCCTGGTGCCACCCATTGTGGGGGCGTATTCCTGGCTCGCCCCAGTCCTCCCCCCCTCCTCTCCTCCCCTCCCCACAGAGCGTCGATCTCCACGTGTCACGGAGCTAAATTGCCCGGACGGCTGCAGTAACAATGTTCCGCGTTCTGTGACAGACGGCACACTGATCCAATGGCGGGAAATTTAATCAGCGTGATGTAATTACAGGAGATGGGACATTGTTACTGCAGCCGCCCGGGCAATTCAATTCACAGCTCCAGGACACACGGAGATTGCCGCTCTGATCCGGGCACAGGTGAGGCTGCATCTGGGGGGAGCAGGTGAGGCTGCATTGATCTCTTGTATTATATCTGCAGTCTCTGACCATCATCTCCTGTATAATCAGATGGTTAGAGACTTGGGACATGATACAAGAGATGGTTGGAGACTGCGGACTGAATTTTCTTGCACCAAAGGTGCCAATGGCTAACAATAAATTCATATTTAAATTGATATTAAAAAGTCAAATATAATATAATACGTGTGTGTGTGTGTGTGTGTGTGTCTATGTATGTGAGATAGATCTATCTATCTATCTGTGTGTGTGTATATGTGTATATATATATATAATGTGTGTGTGTGTGTATGTATATATGTGTGTATATATATGTGTATGTATATGTATATATATATATATATATATATATATATATATATATATATATATATATATATATATATATATATATATATAATTTTACTCCTAATATTTTTTTTTTTTTTTTTTTTTTAACTGTTTTTTGGTTTTCGGCACCAAAAAACCCATTCGGTGCACCCCTAGTGTCTTCTGAATACTGCAAAGTGAGCGCCTGAAAAAGGGGCCAAAGGCTCCACCTGCCAAATGTCAGATTTATTTGGGGGAAAAATAAACCATAATGAACTTTTGCCAACTGCCCACTGCTGGCGGATTTATCGTGGGATCACTTTTATAGGCGCTTCCTGGACATTTCCAAGCTTACGAGAGCCGTCTGTAAACCCGGAAGCGATCCGATTGCCCGTTTTCTGGGCACAAAGTCAAGTGAGACCAAGATGGCCCCCACCCTGATTTATGCCTTTGTAGGACCGGACCCACTTTTGATGTCACTTCCAGTTTTTGGGCATAAACAAATGGGGTGTGTTGTTTATTTTTTTTGTTATAAAATTTTGCAAACAATTTTTATATTTCAAGGATTTTACTGAAAAAATTCACCAATAACAAAAATAGCAGGTACTACGGAGGCCAATTTTTATTCATAAATTTAGGTCAAAATCTATTCTGCTAAATTTCTTTGGTGAAAATAACCCAAATCAGTGTATATTATTTAGTCTGTAGGAAACTATGGGATGTATATCTGAAAAATCGATAAATCGTGATGTACTGATGGCTGACTAATTTCTTGAGGCCTGAAAACACCAGGAAAGTACAAATACCCCCCAAATGTTTATTTTCCAAAAATGCCCCTTTTTGGGAAAATAAGACCGTCCAAGGTATTTGGTAAGAGGCATGTCGACTTCAAAAATTAAGTTGTCGTTTTTTTTTTTTTTTTTTGGTCGCAATATTTTGGAAAATTAAAACCTATATTTCTTTATCATACATCATAGGACACAGAGCCTCAAGTGTTTACTTAGTGGGTTATAGCTACCTTCAGTTGTTGACACTGACACACCCAATACAGGAAGTTGACTCCCCTATATAACCCCTCCTTCCAGGAGTACCTACGTTTAGTTTTTTTTGCCAGTGTCTAAAGGTGTTGGCACGAGTGAAGATGTGCTCTGCGGAGATCCAGGAGGGATCCATGCTGCATTTAAAAGGCCTCCAACAACCGGATCCATCCCGCCACTGTGGCTCCAGTATGGTACCCGGCCCCCGCATAGAATGAGGTTTTGCCTGTAATGCTTCTCTTTGAGGGCAAAAGGGAACCAGGACTCTTTTTGTGGTCTTGCTACGTTACCTAAAGATGTCCTGAGGGGTGCTATACATGGTCCAAAGGAGTGGAACCCCTATTAATAGGGCCACAGCCTTTGAAGGTTTAACCACACTGCCCGCCGTGATGGGTGAAGTTTGGATCTGTCTGTTTACAGCAGTTTCCTGCAGCTAGGAAAAGGTAAGAGACAAGCATAGGAACTGCAAAGTCCACCTATGACTTTTCTTTAAACTATATTGTAATGCCTTAAGGCTTAAGTACTCCTCTAGAGAGAGGAAGAAAATGTAATACCCTGTTTAAAACTGCTTGAAACAGTGTGTGTCTCAGCAGCTGGGGGGGGGGGTCTCTTCTTCCCCTAAATGGGGGAAAGGGCAGGGATATATGTTAAAGCGGGAGTCCACCGGGACTCCGCGTTTTTTTTTTTTTTAATTTTTTTTTTTTTTTAAAAGCCAGCAGCTACAAATACTGCAGCTGCTGGCTTTTAAAATAGTGACACTTACCTGTCCAGCGCGCCCGCGGTGTCGGCACCCGAAGCCGATCGCTAAGTCGTCTGTCGGGTCCTGCCGCCGCCATCTTGGGTATGGGAATCAGGAAATGGAGCCTTTCGGCTTCATTTCCCGGTTCCCTACTGCGCATGCGCGAGCCGCGCTGCGCAATGCGGACGGTCCCCGCTGCCTCTGGGAGCTGTGTGTTTCCCAGCAGGCAGCGGGGCACTTGCTGAAGGGGGCGGGCGCTTGCGGAAAGGGGCGTAACGTACGCCCCTTTACGCAGAGAGCTAGCCCGGAAGTGGGTGCAGTTACCTGGATTATCCAGGTAACTGCACCCCCCTCCCCCCTGAAAGGTGCCAATTGTGGCGCCGGAGGGGGGGGAGGAATCCGATGAGCGGAAGGTCCATTTTAGGGTGGACCTCCGCTTTAAAGACATGGACATGTCTTTTCCAATCCACATATTACTAGAGAAGCTTATTTATGCCGAATGGAATCATCCGGATAAGCATTTTCTCCCTCCAAAGAGATTCTCAGTTCTCTATCCTATGGAGGAAAAATTCACCAAAAAAATGGAAAGTTCCAACAGTAGATGCTGCCATTTCCAGTGTGAATAAAAGTTTGACTTGTCCAGTGGACAATACACAAATGCTAAAGGATCCAACAGATAAAAAGTTGGAATTCCAACCAGATCTGCAAGGCCACAACTTGGTCTTCGGTCCATACATTCACAATTTTGCTATCGCCTTCGGGCACAGTGTGCTGCAGGCAGGAGTATAAGTCCTCAAGTTCTGCGGGTGCCCTACGGGTTGTGTTTCCCTCCCCTCAAGTAGCATTGCTATGGGACGTCCCACTAAGTAAATACTTGAGGCCCTGTGTCCTATGATGTACGATAAAGAAAATAGGATTTTTTTTTTTTAAACGGCTTACCTGTAAAATCCTTTTTCTTGGCGTACATCATAGGACACAGAGCTCCCATCCCTCTGTTTTATGGGGTGCAAGTATATTGCTTGGCTACAAAAACTGAGGTACTCTTGGGAGTAGGAGGGGTTATATAGGGGAGTCAACTTCCTGTATTAGGTGTGCCAGTGTCAACACCTGAAGGTAGCTATAACCCACTAAGTAAATACTTGAGGCTCTGCTCTGTGTCCTATAATGTACTCCAAGAAAAGGATTTTACAGGTAAGCTGTTTTAAAAATCCTATTTTTTTCTATTTATGATCACCAGTGCAGTACAGTGTTAGCTTTCCTTTTTACACACTGTGACCAAAGCAATACAGTGTTAACAGTCACCTGATGGCACCAAGAAAGCAGCATGGGGGGGGGATTATTTTTGAAGTAAATGTAACGTATTTCCTGAACTGTAATGTTACAATTTTATTTAGTGACAGAGGCTTTGATTGGCATCCAGAGCGCTTTTAAAAAGTATGTCCAATGGCACGTTTTGAAACGAGTATAAACGAGCCCCAAGAGACATGGCGGAAAATAACATTTGGAACTTTTTAACTCAAATGTGACCATTTTTCCTTCAGGCCCGAAAGTGGTTTCCAAAGACATTTCTGTGGAATCCATTGAAGAGGTTTCCAAAATCATCAAGAGGTCACCGCTGATTTGGGACAACATACATGCCAATGACTACGATCAGAAGAGGCTGTTCCTTGGCCCTTACAAGGGACGATCCACCGAGCTCATTCCTAGACTCCGGGGAGTGCTGACCAATCCAAACTGCGAATTCGAGTCAAATTATGTGGCCATTCACACACTTGCTACGTGGTATAAATCCAACATGAATGGCGTGAGGAAGGATGTCGTAATGGGTAAGTGTGCAACAGTAAAATATTTTAAATGTGGTTAGGGGAAAAAAATCAATGTACTGTACACACTACAGCATGATTGACAATTAGATTGTAGTGTATTTACTATGGTGACATGGCAAGAGCTATTACACCAACCTTTTGACCATTCAGGGCCAAGCAGCCGGTATTAACCACTTCCCACCCATATGAAGCCATATGACGTCCTTGGATTGAATTAGTCATACAGAGATGATGCCTGCAGCTGCACCATCCCGGTATGCATATTTTCAGCAGGTAATTCCCTTTTTTACCAACAGTCATTATGCCGCCGCCGCATTTTCCAGGGTCTGCCATGTGATTGCAGAGCCCAGGAACGATGTGACCCAACGGCGGCACTACACAGAGAGGAACTGACGTCATTCCTCCATCTTTGGGACCCTAGAAACGGCAGGGAATCAAGCTGATCTGTGTGCGATTGGTTGCATTTGGAATCCAGAGGAGAAATCTGGGGTCTAAAGAGGACCTGTCTTGGCCCATACTTTCACAAGCCATGTTCAACCCTTGTGAAAGCAATAAAGTTGTTCAAAAAAAGTTAGAGACCGTTTAATAAAGTTTTGAGTAACATAAATGTTTTTATTAGAGATATATATAATCTATCTCTCTCTCTTTTATTGCTGTCACAAGAAAATGTAAACTTTCATGTGACAGGTACTCTTTATGGAGAAATCTGGGGTCTAGAATACCCCAAATTCCTCCTCGGCCCTTAAAAGCATTAAAAACTCAAAGATCTATGTTTTCAAATGCCTTTTTTATTTTTTTAATATATATATGGGGCAGTTAACATCTGGGTAAAACGGAAGTGATGTCATGTCATTGCTTCACCATAGCTGAGAGCCAATCCTAGCTTTCTTTGGGTGTTTGACCAGCCGGCGGATGTGTCCAATGGTAGTTCAGGTCTCCCAGTGCGATGGGAGAGCCCGAGCAAGTTGCTGAAGGGGTGGGGGGGGGAGGAAATCCCCCCCCCCCCCCCCCCCCCCAACACACACACACACACACACACACACACACACACACACACTCCTGCTGCTTGTAAAAGCAATTCAGCGGCTAGTTAGCTGCTAGAATTGCTTTTAAAAGAGAGACTGCCGGCTCAATATAAAAAAATAAAAAAGGTACATGGGTGTCAACTGCAGCTGCATATCGTCCCATTACAGCCACTTGAAAACCGATAAAGTACGAGACTGGGCGGCCATGTTTGGTTAGCTTTACTCTATGGCTGCGGCATCCAGGACAGGTCAGAGGATAAATACTGGAATCATTGGTGTTCAGCATTGTGGGGGGCCAAGGCAGTGAGATCTTCCTGTATCTGAGGTCTGTAAGTTGTGTGTAGGTCTTATATTTGGAAAAGGTGCAGCGGCCATTCAAAAATATAGGAATTGTCACCCCCTCCAGCGTTTTGGTACTGACTTATTCATTTTTCTTCTTTTTGCAGCGGATAGTGAAGACAGCACAGTGTCCATACAGATTAAACTAGAAAATGAAGGCAGCGATGAAGACTTGGAGACGGACGTGCTGTACAGTCCTCAGATGGCTCTGAAATTGGCTCTGACAGACTGGCTGCAGGAGTTCGGAGTGCCTCTTCAGTACAGCAGTACGTTACACATTCCATACCGATCATCACATATTAGGAGGGTAAAATAAGCACTTAAAGAGGAAGTAAACCCTGATGGGTTTACTTCCTCTTTCATTCCCTGCAAAGGCAAAGCATAATGGACTACTATGCATCGCATAGTAGCCCATTATGTGTCACTTACCTGACACAGGAGCCAGCGAAGTCGCCGCTGTCCCCTGTAGTCCGCCGCATCCATCTTGCTGGTGGCGTCTCGCAGCTCCGCCGCTGTCATTCGGCGAAGTCGTGATGACGTCACTCCCGCGCATGCGCACGGGAGTCGACACGCGCGGCAGCTCCATTCTTGGAAATGCCGCGCTCAGTGCGCCTGCGCGCCGCTGTCTACGGCGCATGCGCCGTAGACAGCGGTGCCCGTTTTCGGGCAAATATCTCCTAAACCATATAGGTTTAGGAGATATTGCTTGGACCTACAGGTAAGCCTTAATCTAGGCTTACCTGTAGGTCAAAGTGGTTTGTAAGGTTTACAACCACTTTAATGGATGAGTTCACCTGTCCTCAATATGGGTGTAACATGTTCGTAAAGGTGAACCTAGACCTTAAAGCGATGTTAATATTCTTGCTTGCAAGGACAATTAATGAGCAATGAAACTCAAATATCTTTCCTGGAGAAAAGAACAGTGTACAGTGGCTAAGCGGTTAAAACTTCCGACGGGCAGCACTGGGGTCTTCAGTTTCGGTTCCCAGCCAGGGCTCTCCCTGCCTGGCGCCTGTATGTTCTCCCTGTTGCTGCGTGGGTTTCCTCCCAAACTCCAAAGACATGCTGGTAGGGTAATTGTCTAAATTGTCACTACTATGTGTGTGTGTGTAGAAATGTGAGTTTAACCACTTTCAGACCGGACCAATTTGCTGGTCAAAGACCAGACCACTTTTTGCGATTCGGCACTGCGTCGCTTTAACTGACAATTGCGTGGTCGTGCGACGTGGCTCCCAAACAAAATTGACATCCTTTTTTTTCCCACAAATAGAGCTTTCTTTTGGTGGTATTTGATCACCCCTGCGGTTTTTATTTTTTGCGCTATAAACAAAAATAGAGCGACAATTTTGAAAAAAACGCATTATTTTTTACTTTTTGTTATAATAAATATCCCCCAAAAATATATAAAAAAACATTTTTTTCCCCTTAGTTTAGGCCGATACGTATTCTTCTACATATTTTTAGTAAAAAAAATCGCAATAAGCGATTATTGATTGGTTTGCGCAAAAGTTATAGCGTTTACAAAATAGGGATAGTTTTATAGCATTTTTATTAATAATTTTTTATTTTTATTTTTTACTAGTAATGGCGGCGATCAGCGATTTTTTTTTTTTTTTTTTTTTTTTTTTTTTTTTTTTTTTTATATTGTGACTGCGACATTGTGGGAGACCCATCGGACATTTTTGGGACCATTGTCATTTATACAGTAATCACTGCTATACAAATGCAGTGATTCCTGTGTAAATGACACTGGCAGTGAAGGGGTTAACCAGTGGGTGGCAGTGTAGTGGTGTGTTACTAACTGTGGGGGGGTTGGGCTTTCATTTAGTGACACTGATCTCTGCTCCATTAACATGGAGCAGAGATCAGTGTCACTAGTTGCTAGGCAGAATGAAGAAATGCTGTTTACAACGGCATTTCTTCACTTGGCCGCTCCGTGAGACGATCGCGGACTCACGGGGGTCCCGACCAGAGCGGGAGCGCGCCGCCGTCGGCGCGCTCCCGATGGCAGGGCGGCAAATTTAAAGGGACGTACATGTACGCCCATTTGCCTGCCCGTGCCATTCTGTCGACGTACATCGTCGTGCGCTGGTCGGCAAGTGGTTAAGGACCTTAGATTGTAAGCTTCATGAGGGCGGCTCTTATGCACATCGCTGGAAGATTGAGGTCTAGCTCAGGTAAGTATAAGGGGGTCTGGAGGGGGGCGGGGGGTGTTCTGCATGTTTTTTTTTTTTTTTTTACCTTTTTAGGCCAGGTTCACATGGCAACCCGCTGTGGATTGCACAGGAGCGCTGTGCATCCCTTTTTCCTAATTTTAGGGCCGATTCTATGCCTGAATTCGGGCCTGAAACGGAGCCAAAGACTCAGTGTTTCTGCAGTGCGCTCCGCAGCTGCAACGGAGATGTGTGAATCGGCTCCATGGGGAGCCAGTCACATTCTCCTGCTATGCGAATTGGATGCGGAGAAACCCGCATCTAATTCGCATAGGTGTGAACCCGACGTAAAGTGATGCTAAAGGCGCATGTGTTTTTTGTTTTTATACCAAAAAAAAGTCATACTTGCCTGCTCTGTAATGGTTTTGCACAGAGCAGCCCCGATCCTCCTCTTCTTGGGTCCCTCTTTGGCGCTCTTTGCCCCTCCCTCCTGTCTAGTGCCCCCACAGCAAGCAGCTTGGGGCTGAAGGGGACTGCTGCCTTTTTACAACCACTTTAAGGCTAGGTTCACATTGCTGCGATGCGGGAACGCCGCGAATCCGCGGCGTTTTCCCGCATCGCACACCTCCCGCCGGCAGTTCACACTGCCCTATGCGGACGGCTGGGGGTGTCAATGTTATGTTAATGACACCCCCAGATCCGTCGGCATATCGCAGTGCGATCTGCCGACTCGCACAGGAATCGGATCGCATGGTGTGAACCCCCATGCGATCCGATTCCGTTGCGGACCCAAAAAAGGGTCCCGTGCGAGTTTGCTGCGGGACCGCTGCGAGTTCAGCCATACTATCTGTATGGCTGAACTCGCAGCGCTACGGAGATCGGATGTGATTTGCGGTGCGAATCACATCCGGATCTCCCCCCGCAGCAGTGTGAACCCAGCCTAAAGAGGATTTCCAGTCTCCTGTGGGGAAAAAAAAGTCGGGAGCTACAAACACTTAACACCCACCTGTCGCACGATCCAGTGGTGTGCTCACCCTAGTAGGTTTCACTCACTGTCTTCTTTCTTCAGCGCCAGCATCTTCACCATGGACATCCTGCTTTTGTGACTTCACAGCCAATTTCCCACTGCGCATGCGCAAGCAGCGCTGCCCATAGTGAATGCAGTCTTCTGGGACCTGTTGTGTCCAAGGAGACTGCTGCAGGGGCAAGGGAGGAGAACTTTCGCTCCAATCACCTAGCCACAGAAGTCGCAGATCCTCCAGCTGTTGCAGAACTAAAAATCCCGTGAGGTTGGGTTCACATCGCAGCACGGTGCAGCTCACAACAGGGGTCTGGTGTGTCTCCATTCAGTTTCAGGTCCGATTTCAGTCCGAATTTTCGGCTGAATTCGGACCTGAAAATGACCAATAGATGCACAGGACTCCTGTGCAATTCACACCAATTCACACCAGAGCCGCTCCGGAGATATGTGAATCGGCTCTATAGAGAGCCGATCCTTATCTCCTGACATGCAAATTGAATGTGGAGAAACCCGCATCCAATTCACAATAGCCTGAACCCAGCCTGAAGCATTGTAAGGCTGACAGTTGCAAGCATGACTCCCACAGCCAGAGGCATGATGGTACTTGTAGTTCCGCAGCAGCTGGAAGGCCACCGGTTTGACACCCCCGGTGGTCGCAACGGGCACCTATCAAAATCAGTTTATTCTGCAATCCTGTGACCCATTTTTTGCAGACAGTGGACTAAAGTCTGCTGTCGGCTGGTGTCAAAGCCGGTCCTGGCTTGGGCAGGATCGCGACAATGGAGTCGGATCCTGCACACATGCCTGGGAGGTGCTGAGAAGCTGAGCCGATCACTCCCACCCCCCTCCACAGCCCAGCACTGCAGTGAGCACGGGAGGGGCAGAGCAGAGAGCTGCTGACTGATAGTCAGAAGCTCTCTACCCACAAAGCTTTGAGAACCACGCGATCGGTGGTGTTTGCTCGGTTCTCAGTGTTGGAGGTGCCAGGGGACAGATGCAGCATTGGCGGACCTATGCTACATCCACCTAGGTAAGTATAAATCTTAAAAAAAATAAAAAATAAAATGAAAAACTTTTAATGTAAGAGGTTATTGTAGCTGTTTTTTAGACCCCTTTCACGCGCCATTTGCAGGCAATACAGCATTTAAAAATAGCGCTCTGAAACGGCCAAGGGCTTTCACCCTGGTGGTAAAAAAAAGTCCTGCTAGCAGCATCTTTGGAGCAGTGTATAAACCGCTCCTGCCCATTGAAATCAATGGGGCACCGTGGCTATACCGCTGGCAAAGCATCTCTGCAGAGGCGCTTTGTGGTGGTTTTTAACCCTATCTCGGCCGAATAATGCCGGAAATTCGACAGTAAAGCACTGCTAAAAATAGCGGCGATTTACCGCCGACGTACCTCCTGCCCCAGTGTGAAAGGGGCCTTAATGAAAATGTGACTAAAGTAAAAAAAAAGAGAGCGTCTTATTATTATTTATTAACTGTACCTTACCATTTTTCAGGCAGGCAAGTCGCTCACAGCGGGGCCAAGACTGGCGTCGTCGGAATGGCGCCATTAATATCCTCTCCGTCTCTAAATGCTTCAACCATCGTTACTTCCGTTTACCAACAGCCCATAATGAGCCAGGGAACAGCGCTGAGCGCCGAGCCACCCATGCTGGCCAAAGAGGAGGAGAAGAAACAGCTGGAGGAAGAGCCTATGGAAATGGTGGAGGAGAAAGTCGAGGACGTCAACAAGAATGTGAACCAAATCTTGACGGACATTACTGAGGCAAAAATGTCAGAAGAGTTGAAGCCAATGGACACAGACAAAGAAAGCGTAGGGGAAGCCAAGTCCTTGGAATCGTGTATGCAGGATGATGTGTGCGGCGACATCGCTCCCATGCAGACCGACGAACAGATCAGTAAGGAGCCTTTTATCCCTGGGCCTAATGAGAAGCCTTTGTATGCCGCCGAAGCCGTCACCCTGGACGATTTACAATTGCTGGCCGATTTGTTCTTCTTGCCTTATGAACATGGACCAAAAGGTGCTCAGATGTTGAAGGAATTTCAGTGGCTGCGAGCGAACAGCAGCGTGGTGAGCGTTAACTCTGACGACAACGATGCAGATAAAGTAAGTGTCTGGGGGTTTTTTTTGTTTGTTTTAGTTTTTTCGGTCTTCTGTTACAAACGTAGGAAGTTTTCATTTTATTTTATTACTTGAACTAGAGTGATGGGCACTTTGAAGCTTATTGCTTTAGACACTTTACCTTTCCCACGGCCATTGGAGTCTAGTAGAAATTAGGGCTTGTTTTCACTTCATAATGCATTAGAAACGCTTTTTTTTTTTTTTTTTTTTGGGGGGGGGACGGGGGGGGGGACGCGTGTCCTAATGTGAGCAGCAGCGGACGTGTTGGAGAGGAGCTGATTGCAATCCTCCACCATCTGTGCATCTCCTGGTCTGGTGATCCCAGAAAAAGACCCAGACCGTTCCCCCACACCCCCTGCCTTGCCCTGGGCCGGATATTGAGAGGGGTTACTGTCCACTGGCGGTGATATCCAGGCCGCCACGGAACAAACGCACTCGCCATCTTCTGGGCCTTCGTCTCGCCAGTGCGTGCTGATCCTCCTCCATCCTGAGCCCGGGAACAGGGGACTGCCAGTCCATCTATTCCCCTCACTTCCGTGCCTTCCTGCTGTGGTTTATTATTATTATTTAAGGTACTTGTATAGCGCCGTCAATTTACGCAGCGCTTTAAATGTACATTCAGATTGGTCCCTATCCTCGAGGAGCTTACAATCTAAGGTCCCTAACTCACATTCATATAATAGGGCCAATTTAGACAGAAGCCAATAAACCTCCCAGCATGTCTTTGGAGTGTGGGAGGAAACCCATGCAGGCACAGGGAGAACATGCAAACTCCAGGCAGGTAGGGTAGTGGTTGGAATTTCAACCAGTGACCCTTTTTACTGCTTGGCGAGAGTGCTACCTACTACACCACTGTGCCGCCCGTGTAGCAGTCTATTAGGCAGACACTGACTGCAGATATGGCCGCCATCTTGCCAGTCCTAATCTGCCAGAGAAACGCTTTTTTTTTTATTTTTTTTATTTTTTATTCTGAATGCCAATCAAAGCCCCTGTCCCTAAATAAAATGGTCACCTTACAGTCCTGGTCGCACGTAGTACTTTGCTTTCCTTCAAAAATGAATACCCCATGTCGCGTTCTTGGTGCTTCAAAGCATATCCAAAGCAAGCTCGCTTACAGCAACTGGAGCTTTTAAGAGGCTTTTATTCAGAGATGGCGTTGCTTTGTTTTGGAGATATGAGATCTCACAGGATGCACTGGGAACAGACAAGCAAACCGTAAATAACATCATCAGCAGTCACTTTCGGTTCATGTGTATATATCAGGGATATGCAATTAGCGGACCTCCAGCTGTTGCAAAACTACAAGTCCCATCATGCCTCTGCCTCTGGGTGTAATGCTTGTCTGTCAGTCTTGCTATACCTCATGGGACTTGTAGTTTTGCAACAGCTGGAGGTCCGCTAATTGCATATCTCTGGTATATATTCTGGGAGTGTCTGGTGCAGATGTCACATCTGGTGTGCAGCGTGGAGCAGCAGGAAGGTGAGTGGGGGGGTAAGGACTGAAGCAACTAGCAGACGGCAGTTGTGGTGTGCAACATGGGAACGCTATAGCGGAAGGTGATCGGGGACCAAAGAGAGAGGACTGAGTGGCAGAGGCTCAGCAGAGATGGGGGACTAGAGCAGAAGAAACGATCAGATGTTGCACAGCATGGGAGCAGTTGAGTGGGGACTAGAGAGAGGAGGATCAGCAGAGCTGGGGGATACTACTGAGTGGGGGATTAGCTGATACTTCGGACACAGCTGCTCAAAGATCGGGGTAAAGCCCCAATCACAGAGACTCTTTACCACGTGATCAGCTGTTTCCAGTCACAGCTGATCGGGATGTGAACACACTTGTCAGTATCGGCATTCCTTTCCTCACAACTATCACATCCTGAGGAGAGTAGAGAGCCGGTAACCAGCTAGTGGGAAAGGGGATATCTACACTGATAATTAGTGCCTCCTCCCCATTGCCCATTAGTGCCCTCTCTCGGTGCAGCCTCATCAGTGCACGTTATTGAAGAAAAATGACTTGTTTGCAAAAACCATTTCTTTATCGTACATCATGGGACACAGAGCCTTAATTGGTTCTAGGGCACCTTCAGGTGATGGACACTGGTTATACCCAATCAAGGAAGTTCACTCCCTATATAACCCCTCCTCCTTCCAGGAGCACATCAGTTTTTTCGCCAGTGTCTAAGGTCTTGGACACGAGTGAAGATGTGCTCTGAGGAGCTCCACTGGAGGGATCCATGCTGGATTTAAATAGCCTCAATGAAGACCAGATACATCCAAAGTGCTGCTAAGGCCTAAAAGGATAGTACCTGGGGCCTCGTATCCGAAGCTTGAGGTTTTGCTTTCTTTGGAGGACTGGAGCCCAGGAAGCCAGGGGTTAGGTCTTGCTACATTACCTAAAGCTTCCTGATGGGGTGGTTTACAGGTCCAAGAGAGTGGGAACCCCATTTTAGATATCCGGTGCTTTGAAGGTTTGCTAAACGCAGTCCGCCGTGATGGGTGAAGGCTAGATTGTCTGTTGATTCAGCAAATCCTGTAGCGGGGATATGGTAAGGGAAGAAACTTGGGTATTAAAAGCACCTATGTATTTCTTCCATTAGGGGAAAAATTTTTGCCATGCCTTCTCCACTAGAGGAATTCTATGCACATGCCTTACTCTGTTGTCTTCACTGTAAAGCTCAGTCCATGTCTGGTTGCAGCAGCGTGTGGAGGGAGACTTTCAAGGTAAAAGAAATCTGCAAAAATGTCTTTCTCCCCCAATGGGACCAGAGGGTTAGGGGGACAGCAGCGCTGTACCCTCCTTAAATTACACCCCCGGAGGTATCGCTAATTGTTTTAACGGTTTTAAAAGTAAAAAAGGGCAGAATTTTTTTTCTCGGAGCGGGCGGGGCCTAAGCCAGATACCGTGAAAGTCCACAAGGACACATGGCACGCTAAAAACAAATGCAACACAGCTGTGACAGTCTCTCTTCGGCTGACGAGGAGAAAACAAGCAGCTTGCACCACAAGGACCCAAGAGCTGTGGGACATGTGAGGGTTGCAAACTGGCATTCCTGATACAGGAACTAAACACTTCCCAGCACTAGGCTGAATTTCATAGCGGCTTTAAATGTCATGACTATTTTCAGCGATTGAGTGCAATTTTGTATAGTGCCTCTGTTTTTGTACTTGGGACTATGCCTACCAAAAAAGACACCACAAAATCCAAAAACGTAAAGGTTTCGACCCGCAGGCGCTAGGATCCCCAGTCACATTTCCATGCTGTTATCCTTGCCTGAATTGCCAGTTATGGCATGCCAGGGTGAGCCACTGGAACAAATTGATGGTGCAATTGCTTGTCATACCTCAGCCCCTGTATACGTGACTGAAGATGTCTTTTCCTCCTCCCTGCAGGGTCTGGACAAACGATTAGCGGCTTTAATCGCAGTCCTCCATTCAAATGGATAGGAAGCGTGCTAGATCTCCTTCCCCCACTTCAGAACCTTTGCATGGGGAACAGTGGGCGCAGGATGAGGTGTTGCCCTCAGTCGATCAGGAGGAAAAAAACGATGATGATTCCTCTGTGGAGGAAACCATGGTAGATGAGCCTTTTTCAGCCTCTCACTCTGAGAAATCGCTGATACAATTTCTTACGGAGATTGTTCATTCTCCTTTCATGCTACCCCTAAAGGAGTCTCCTGAAAGTTTGGTTTCTTCCTTGGGTTCCTTAAAAACCTCTCAACCTTTGCATGCATTTCCTACACATGCATTACTAGAACAGCTTATTTTTGTTGACTGGGATCACCCGGATAAGCATTTTCTCCCTCCTAAGAAGAGATTTTCAATTCTCTATCCGCTGGGGGAGAAATTCTCCAAAAGATAGAAAATACCAGCAGTTGACGCTGCGATTTCCAATGTGAATAAAGGCGTAACTTGTCCAGTAGACGATGCACAGATGCTTAAGGATTCAACAGATGAGGAGTTGGAATCCCTGTTGAGATCTGCTTTTTCCATGGCAGGTGCCATTACTCAGTCTGCAGTCGCTGCAATAAGCGTCTGTCAATCCCAAAAGGACCAATTTAAACAGGCCCTTAGAGAGCTTCCTGCACAACAAGCTCAGGATTTGGCTGAACTACCAAAAGCATTATGCTTTGCCATAGATGCCATTAAAGATTCTATTCACCAGGCGTCCCACCTTGCGCTTATTCTTGTGCATATGTGTAGAATCCTGTGGTTAAAAAATTTGGTCAGTTGAAGCACCATGTAAAGACCTCCTAACTGGGCTCCCGTTTCGTGGGGAGCGACTATTTGGAGAAGATTTGGACAAATATATCCAAACAATTTCTAGTGGGAAAAGTACTCTTTTTGCCAATCAAAAGAAAGTATAAACGCCCTTCATTTAAACGGGCTCTTTCCCCTATGCCAGGGGCTTCCGCCTCTATACAGTGGTGATGGCCTCCCCAGTCAGACTCTAGAGGAAAATCTTTGAGTCAGACCCAGGCTCAAAAGAAGTCCTGGGTTCAAATCCTAAAGCCTAATAATGAAGAGGCAACCTCCCTCACCAAGGTGGGGGGAAGACTTATGCAAATTTCAGACGTCTGGAAAGAAGAAATTCAGGACAGATGGGTCATCTCCACGGTAACGCTGGGGTACAAGCTGCAATTTTGGGACTTTCCACCGTCTCGCTTCCTGAGGTCAAGCGTTCCCAAATATCTGGAGAAAAGACTGTTTCTGTTTCAGGCACTAGACTGATTAATATCTCAAGAGGTGATCATACAGATCCCCACAAGAGAGCAAGGTCTGGGGTTTTATTCAAACCTTTTTATGGTACCAAAACCAAATGGAGATGTCAGACCCATTCTAGATCTGAGAAATCTAAATTGGTTCCTGAAGACCTGCTCCTTTCGCATGGAGACGATCAGGTCAGTCGTTTCTATCCTTCTATGAGGAGAACTTCTGACCTCAGTCGACATCAAGGATTCATATCTGCATGTACCTATAGTTCCTGCTCACCAAAAGTTTCTGTGGTTCGTGTTAGAACAGCAGCATTTCCAGTTTGTAGCCCTGCCCTTCGGGCTAGCCACAGCATCTGGGTGTTCACCAAAGTGCTGGCCTCACCTCTAGCAAGGTTAAGGGCACAGGGCTTAACAGTCGTAGCGTACCTAGACGATCTATTACTAATCAGTCGGCGGCTCGTTTGGAGCAAAGCGTACGCACTACAACCAACTATCTGAAAAGGTTGGGTTGGATTCTCAACCTAGAGAAATCTTCCTTAATACCGCTAGAAAGGCTGGAGTACTTGGGTCTGATCAGAGACACAGCCCAGGAAAAGCTGTTCTTGCCTCAGGCAAAAATCAACTCCATAAGAGATCTGGTGCAGATGGTCAGGTCATACGGTGATCCCTCCATTCGCCTCTGCTTGAAGTTGCTAGGAACCATGGGGGCTTCGTTCAAAGCAGTTCCCTATGCCTAGTTCCATTCAAGACTGTTGCAAAACAGTTTCCTGTCTACTTGGAATAAAACAATTCAAGCTTTAGACTTGCCAATGTGGCTGTCCACAAGAGTGTGCCAAAGCCTCACTTGATGGTTACTAACCCAGAATCTTCTGAAAGGAAAATACTTCAGACCAGTCATCTGGAAAGTGGTAACGATGGATGCCAGCCTTTCAGGCTGGGGAGCAGTACTAGAAAAGACAACTGTCCAAGGACAGGGGTCAAGAAGGGAAAGAACCTTGCCCATCAATATCCTAGAGATTCGGGCAGTGCGTCTTGATCTAAAGACCTGGACTTTCAGGTTACAGGATTCTCCTGTCAGGATCCAATCCGACAATGCCACAGCTGTGGGTTATATCAATCACCAAGACTGCACCAAGAGTGTCTCAGTGCAGAGAGAGGTGAACCATGTTCTAATTGGGCAGAAAGGAATGTTCCGTGCCTATCGGCAGTCTTCATTCCGGGAGTAGAGAATTGGCAGGCGGACTACTTGAGTCACCAGCAGTTATTCCCAGGGGAATGGTCTCTTCATCCTGACATATTTCGGGCTGTTTGCCAAAGATGGGGACACCGGACATAGATCTTCTAGCATCCAGGTTCAACATGAAGTTATTCAACTTTGTGGCCAGAACAAGGCATCCACTCGCATGCAGAGCAGATGTGTCGGTGACCCCATGGGATCAGTTCTCACTGATCTATGCATCCCCCCCCTATTCAGTTGCTGCCTCTACAACTTCTTTGCAGGATCAAGCTGGAAAGAAAGCAGATAATTCTGGTAGCCCAGAAGGTCATGGTATGCAGAAATCGTAAAGATGGCAGTGGAGGGCCCATGGTCCTTCCCACTATGGCCAGATCTGCTCTCACAGGGACCGATATTCCATCCTTCCTTTGGGTCCGTTCACACAGGGGCAACACGACTTGTAGGCGACTTGAGTGAGGCAACTTGTACATGACTTGAGTTAAGATCACAGCGCGACTTGGGACGACTTCAACACGACTTGTGATGACTTCAACCTGACTTGGGACGACTTACAAGTCGCCCCAGGCCAGGCGACTTTTGCCGTGGCCAAGCAGAGAATGAGCTCAAGGGGGAACTCCACGCCAAATTTCTGAAAAAAATTTGGCGTGGGTTCCCCCTCCGAGAGCATACCAGGCCCGCCGGTCTGGTATGGATTCCAACGGGAACCCCCTACGCCGAAAAAACGGCGTGGGGGTCCCCCCCAGATCCACACCAGACCCTTATCCGAGCACGCTACCCGGCCGGCCAGGAAAGGGGGTGGGGACGAGCGGGCGCCCCCCCCTCCTGAGCCGTACCAGGCCGCGTGCCCTCAACATGGGGGGGTGCCTTGGGGGAGGGGGGGCGTGCGGCCCCCCCCACCCCAAAGCACCTTGTCCCCATGTCGATGAGGACAAGGGCCTCTTCCCGACAACCCTGGCCGTTGGTTGTCGGGGTCTGCGGGCGGGGGGCTTATCGGAATCCGGGAGCCCCCTTTAATAAGGGGGCCCCCGGATACCGGCCCCCCACCCTATGTGAATGAGTATGGGGTACAATGTACCCCTACCCATTCACCTGTGAAAAAAAGTACAAAAAAAAACACAACACAGGGAAAAAATATTTTATTGCACAGCTCCGGGGGTCTTCCGTCTTCGGGGGTCTTCTCGCCGGACTCCTCCGCTATCTTCTTGTAGCTCTTTTGCTAGCGGAGGAGTCCGGCTTTCTTCCTCGCCGCCGGCCTCTTCTCCCGACTTCGGGGGTCTTGTCCCCCTCTTCGGTTCTTCTGCCGGGCCACCGCGCCTTCTTATAGCTCTTTTAGAGGCGGTGGCCCGGTCTTCTGTCGCCGCCGCCTTCCGTTCTTCTCCTTCTTCTCCTGGAGATGTTGACTCGACGAGCTCTCCGGCCGCAATGCCAGGGACGCGCTGCGCTGCCACTTATATAGGGACAATGGGGCGGTGTCACATGGGTTGGTCACATGGGTTGATGTCACATGGTAAGGGGGCGGGGTCACCGTGTGACATCAACCCATGTGACATCAACCCATGTGACACCGCCCCATTGTCCCTATATAAGTGGCAGCGGAGCGCGTCCCTGACATTGTGGCCTGTAGAGAGCGTCATGTCAACATCTCCTGGAGAAGAAGAAGAAGAATGGTAGGCGGCGGCGGCGGCGACAGAAGACCGGTCCACCGCCTCTAAAAGAGCTATAAGAAGGCGTGGTGGCCCGGCAGAAGAACCGAAGAGGGGGACAAGACCCCCGAAGTCGGAAGAAGAGGCCGGTGGCGAGGAAGAAAGCCGGACTCCTCCGCTAGCAAAAGAGCTACAAGAAGATAGCGGAGTCCGGCGAGCAGACCCCCGAAGACGGAAGACCCCCGGAGCTGTGCAATAAAATATTTTAACCCTGTGTTGTGTTTTTTTTTGTACTTTATTTCACAGGTGAATGGGTAGGGGTACATTGTACCTCATACTCATTCACATAGGGTGTTGGGCCGGGATCCGGGGTCCCCCTTATTAAAGGGGGCTCGCGGATTCCGATAAGCCCCCCGCCCGCAGACCCCGACAACCAACGGCCAGGGTTGTCGGGAAGAGGCCCTTGTCCTCATCAACATGGGGACAAGGTGCTTTGGGGTGGGGGGGCGCACGCCCCCCCTCCCCCAAGGCACCCCCCCATGTTGAGGGCACGTGGCCTGGTACGGCTCAGGAGGGGGCCGTACCCTTTCCTGGCCGGCCGGGTAGCGTGCTCGGATAAGGGTCTGGTGTGGATCTGGGGGGGACCCCCACGCCGTTTTTTCGGCGTAGGGGGTTCCCCTTGGAATCCATACCAGACCTGCGGGCCTGGTATGCTCTCGGAGGGGGAACCCACGCCAAATTTTTTTCAGAAATTTGGCGTGGAGTTCCCTCTTGAGAGCTGATAATTCTGTCAGAGTCGCCTCCGTATAGACGGAGATCCGACTTGGAGGCGATCTCCATTGAAATCAATGGGTACCGGTCGCCTACAAGTCGGATAGAAGTAGTACAGGAACCTTTTCTGAAGTCGGAGCGACTTCAGTAGTGTGCATTAAGACGGCTCTCATTCACTTACATTGCTTTTTAAATGTTGTCCGACCTGAGGCGACTAGGGGCGACCTGAAGTCGGATCAGGAGTTGCCCCTGTGTGAATGGACTCTTACGGTCTCTAAATTTAGGGGCTTGGCTATTGAAACCCACATCCTGAATAAACATGGGCTCTCTGGGTCAGTTATCTCTACCCTGATTAATGCAAGGAAGCCAGCTTCCAGAACTATATATTATAAAGTCTGGAGCACTTGTTTCCTGGTGTGAATCCAAGGGGTTGGCACCCTTGGAGATGTATCATAGGCAGAATTCTTGCCTTCTACAATTAGGGGTAGAAATTAAATTGGCCTTGAGGACTATTAAAGGCCAAGTCTCAGCTTTATCGATCTAATTTCAAAAGACCACTTGCTACTCATTCTTTAGTCTGTGGCTTATCCCGCCCGTCAAACCTCCCTTGAACCCTTGGGACTTGAACTTAGTTTTGTCTGTGTTACAAAAAAAAGTTATTTGAACCAATACAACATATTCCCCTAGTCCTTCCGACAAGGAAGTTGGTATTTTTGGTTGCTATATACTCAGCATGGAGGGTTTTCGGAATTAACTGTTCTTTCTTGTAAAGAGCCATATTTGATTTGTCATGAGGACAGAGTGGTGTTACGCCCTCTTCCAGACTCTTTATCAAAAGTGGTTTCTGGTTTCACCTGAACCAAGATATTGTACTGCCATCGTTTTTACCCAAAACCATGTTCCAGGGAAGAAGAGTCACTACATTGTCTTAATGTGGTGAGAACAGTGAAAATCTATTTTAAGGCAACTGCTCAGATTCGTAAGACTGATGTCTTATTTATTCAGCCAGAGGGTCCTAAGAAAAGACAGGCAGTGTCGAAATCCACTGTCGCTAAGTAGATTCGGCAAGTGATAATTAAAACTTATGATTTAAGGGGTAAGCTTCCCCCCCATTTCACTTTAAAGAGGAACTAAACCCTGATGGGTTTTACTTTCTCTGTTTCCCTGCAAAGGTAAAGCATAATGGGCTAGTATGCACTAGCCCGCTATATGTCACTTGCCTGATACAGAAGCCTGCGATGTCCCCGCTGGCTAGAAGCGTCCATCTTCGCCCCTCTTCCTTCCGGGGGGCTGCGAGCTATGGCTCTGTGACTGGCTGGAGTAGCGCAACGTCACTCCCACGCGCAGGAGCCACCAGTCACGGCATGACCCCACCTAGAAACGGCACAGCCTGCCCTTAGTAAAGTGCGCATGCACCGAATACATTGACGCATGTGCAGAACAACTCATCGTACGGGGAATTGAAAATATCTCCTAAACCGTGTAGGTTTAGGAGATATTACCAGCACCTACAGGTAAGTCTTAATCTAGGCTTACCTGTAGGTGAAAGTGGTTGTAAAGGGTTTACAACCACTTTAAGGTGCACTCTACCAGATCGTTTAGTGCTTCTTAGACAGTGCGTCACCAGGCCTCCATGGCTCACATCTGCAAGGCCGCAACTTGATCTTCGGTGCATACATTCACAAGATAGATGTAAGGAGGTATGAGGATATCGCCTTCGGCGAAGTGTGCTGCAGTCCTCAAGTCTGGGGCTACCCTGCGGGTTGTCTCTCCCTCCCCTCAAGTAGCATTGCTATGGGACGTCCCATTAATTACTTGCGGCCATTAAGTAATTACTTGAGGCTCTGCGTCCTATGATGTACGATAAAGAAAATAGGAATTTTATTACAGCTTACCTACCTGTAAAATCCTTTTCTTGGAGTACATCATGGGACACACAGCCTTAATTACTTAATGGGTTATATAGGCCACCTTCAGGTGATGGACACTGGTATACCCAATCCAGGAAGTTCACTCCTCTATACAACACCTCCTCCTTCCAGGAGCACATCAGTTTTTGTAGCAAAGCAATATACTTGGAGGTCCCTCCCCTCTTTTGGGATTAAGTATATTGCTTTGCTACAAAAACTGATGTGCTCCTGGAAGGAGGAGGTGTTGTATAGAGGAGTGAACTTCCTGGATTGGGTATACCAGTGTCCATCACCTGAAGGTGGCCTATATAACCCATTAAGTAATTAAGGCTTTGTGTCCCATGATGTACTCCAAGAAAAAGATTTTACAGGTAAGCTGTAATAAAAGTACTTCTTTTTTTTTTTTTTTTTTTTTTTACTTTAGCATAAAACAGAACCCCCAGTTGTGATTAAATACCACCAAAAAGCTCCATTTGTGTATTTAAAAAAAAAAAAAAAATATATATAGATATATATATATATAGATATATATAGATATATAGATATATAGATATATATATATATATATATATATATATATATATATATATATATATATATATATATATATATATATATATATATATATATATATATATATATATTTGGGTACAGTGTAGCATGACCACGCAATTGTCATTCACAGCGCTGAAAGCCAAAAATTGTCCTGGGCAGGTACGGGGTGAAAGTGCCCGGTATTGAAGTGGTTTTAATACATTCAGGTTATTTTATCACAGATCCCACCAATAATAAACATTGATGTATAACTTTGTGTCGTAGGTGTGCGAGTGGCGTAGACGGGCGACAAAATTTGAGGAGATGTGCAGAGTGGTGATGACCATGTTCACTCGGCTCTCGAACTGCCCCAACCGGACCATCCTGTATGACCTTTACCCCTACGTCTGGGACATCAAGAGCATCATTTCTATGGTGAAGTCATTTGTGCAGTGGCTAGGTACGTACTCTGTGGAATCCTGCAGCCATTCCGTCATTCTTTTACCTCCGTCTCTAGCTCTGTAAGGGGGAGGGGGGAACAAAACGACTTCACTCAAATAAGTGCTGGAGGGTGGACCTTGGGGAAGGTGTGGGGAGGGGGGGGGGCAGTTTCTCAAATTTAGGAACTAAGAGAGTCTTATCCATCCATTGGTCATTTTGGCATTTTGCTCAAGTGGTACAGGCTTCTCTCTCTCTGCCATCCCATCCACATCATGACCCATAGCCTAGTCTTTTGCATTAGAAGTTCCACTTTGTAGAACTGCGGCTTTGTACATAGAGGTCCTCTCCAACCCTTTCGCTGCCAGAGGCTTTTCATTTTTTTTTACTTTTATTTTTTTCATGATGCACTCAATCTAAAATGCATTTTTTTTTATTTTTATTTTTTTAAACAAACATATGCACTTAAAAACCACAAAAGGTTCTAGATCTGAAAGCAGAGAAACCTGTAGAATAAAAGGGTGGCAGTTGCAATTTTGCAACTATTTTTTTCTTTTTTTTTTTTTTCTTTTTGTCAGATGTATATTTTAACCTTATTTGCAGTCAGAGCTATTTCTATTTAATTTTCTGAAAGCAGACACCCTAGAGCAGTGGTGGGGAACCTTGGCACCCCAAATGTTTTGGAACTACATTTCCCATGATTCTCCACTACACCGATGAGTGCATGAGCATCATGGGAAATGTAGTTCCAAAACATCTGGGGTGCCAAGGTTTGCCACCACTGCCCTAGAGAATAAAATATAGCGATAGTTCAAATTTTTAACGCCACGCAATATTACCGCAAAGGTAAAAAAAAGCGCATTAAGTGAATTTTAGGGCACACAAATGCAATAAATTGCACAAATAAAATATGAACGACTAGGTAAATAGATAGTCTAACCTTAAATTTTGTGTACGCTCGTGAAATGGCGGCAAACTTCAGTACCCAATTTATTTTCTGTGATTACTGTGGCTGTGTCGTCATTTTTAAGTGAAGCAGCATACTACTTAAATCCCCCACAGACGCCCCGCCATGTCGGTCCCAGGCCTACAGATGGGCAAATGGAGCCCAGAAAGCGCCAGTACCGTAACTGGAGTGTGTGGAAGCAATCAGGTGGCAGTTAGCCACCCAAATGCTTTCACTTGACTTGGACAGGAGTCTGTCACACACTATCCCGGTGGCTGCAGCTGCAAACCAACAAACAAAAAAAAAAAAAAAGTTTTTTCCTGAGCAGAGAGCTGCTGATTATCAGTCACCGGATATCTGCTCTGTCTAGAAATGAACACTGGTCTGTATGTTCATACCTCACTACCATAAATAACATGTGAGAGTTTTCGCTCCAGCAGTATATAATGAGTTTGGAAATTGTAGTGAAATGTTCACTAATGCATTATAATGTAATTACACCCGTTAGGTTTTGGACGACTAAGATTAGTTTTAGTCGACTAAAATTTACCAGAGATTTTAGTAGGCTAAAACGCAGGACCTTTTAGTCCAGTGGTCATCAACCCTGTCCTCTGGGCCCACTAACAGGCCAGGTTTTACGTATTACCTTGGGGAGATGCAGACTAGAATACTGCAATCACTGAGCAGCAAATGATATCATCTGTGATGTATTTCAGTTATCTTGCAAACCTGGCCTGTTAGTGGTCCCTGAGGATAGGGTTGATGACCACTGTTTTAGTCGACTATAATGTCCTGGAGATTTAGTCGACTAAATACCACTAAAACTAAAAACAATTGCAGAAGACTAAAATGGGACTAAAACGAAATCGAAATTTGCTGCCAAACATTGGAACCGGGTGATGGTCCAGGCATGTGGGTGGATCCCGACTCCATTGTCGCGATCTTGCCCAGAGTCTGGACAGACTCTGTGGCGCCAGACAGCGGGCTTTGGAAAAATAAATTGTGTTTTTATTTATTTATTTATTTTTCCAGAAATTCAAAAATCTGAAGAAAAAGAATCAGTAAAATTTGAAATAACTTAAATTATAGGTATTGGAATTTCCTTTCACATTTGGCCGTTTAGTCAACGCAACGAATACAAATTTATCTGAAGTTACAAATTATCCAAAATAACGCATGTCACTAAATAAATGGAATGGAACAAATTAATGACTTAAATAAAAATAAAAAGGTCATTATTATTATTATTATTATTATTATTATTAGATCGTTGCGTTCCATTTGTTTTAGATAAGGAATTTGTGATTTCAAATAATTCGTAACTTCGGATAAATTCGTATTCATTACTTTCACTAACAGCCAAATTTGAAAGGAAATTCCAATACCTATAATCTCAGATTTTCGAATTTTCAGATTCAGTCTTCTTGGATTTTCACTTTTTTTTTTTTTTTTTTTTTTTTAAATTTATGAAAGTTTGAATTTTTGGAAATTTCGGAATGAACTAATTTTGTCAAAACTAAACAAATTGCACATGTCTACTAAAAACTGGTCACAGAAGTGTAAAATGAACTGCACTCCTCTGATCCATAGGGAGGAAGTACAGTCAAATGAGCTTTCCCTGTACTTTCCGCTTTAAAATACTAACCAAAAAAACCTGAAATATGTACATAAATTAAAAACAGTTACTTATGTGGCAGGATTTTTTTTTATTAAAATACTATAGCAAATAAACATTAAATACGTACATACAGTAGGGTCAGAGTTATTGCAAGTTTAGCTGATGCCGTTAAATTTGGCCTAAGCATCATTGACCTCTGGTCACGAAAGGGTCATATATTTGAGTGTTTGTTTGTTTTTTTCCCCCTCCCCCTATGGGCTTTATACTGTCATGATTTCAGTATTTTGTATATATTTTTTTTTTTTAAATGTTGTTGTTGTGTCGCTGTGAACAGGACTGAAATCAACCGGCCTCTCTTCTATGGGAGTTTTCCAGCCAATGGCATTGACTTCATACACGAACCCAGTTGCCTGCCGCTTGCTGTGTGGCAATAACATCATTGCTATTTTAACAGAACATTCCCGAGACCTCCAATTGACATCCCAGGAAAAGAATTGACGGGTGGCTCCCCACCACCCTGCGCACGCGAGCTTTGCGCAAGGCTATTCTGGTGCGAAAAAGGCCATCAAATTTGCGGGGCTGGGTGGGGGGGGGGGGGGGGGGGTTGGGGGTTGGGCACCTAAGCTGCAGCACAAATTTGCCGGCACAAACGCAGTATGCGCTTCTACGCAAAGTAGTTGCACCAGCTTGTGTTTGCAGGTAGAGACGATCACCCAGGACAACGATTGGGACTTTCATCCTGTGCACCAGCATGGCCTGGGTTACTTGCGTAGCCTCGTTATTTTTTTCGTTTTCAGGTTTCAAAGTCGTTTAAAGGAGCAGTGTGGAAACTTGCTTGTAGAGAACACAGCAGGCGGCGATGCTGGGCTTTCTGTAAAGTCGACTCGTCCACCCAACTCAACGCTCGGCCTTTCAAGGCCGTCGCTCACTCTGTAGTGAGTTTGAAGTTTGCCTAAAGGGCTCCAAATTTAAAATATAATTGAAGAGTTTTGAGCTTTAAAGGGACGCTCCAGTCATACATACAATTTTTTTTTTTTTTTTTTTAAGAGGAACGTTGGTCAGAAAAATAAGTCCTGCTAGATGACTTCATGCTGGCTCCTTTGCAGGGATAGCTTTGGAAAACATTAAAAAAAATAGGCTATACCAGTGATGGCGAACCTTGGCACCCCTGGGGTTTTGGAACTACATTTCCCATGATGCTCATGTCCTCTGCAGTGTAGTTGAGCATCATGGGAAATGTAGTTTCAAAACATCTGGGTTGCCAAGGTTCACCATCACTGGACTATACGGTATAAAATTCAATAATACACGCTCAATTGCTCTCCATTTTTGTCATTCCTGACATGTCACGCTTTAAAATTTGCACACGCAAATGACACCAAATGATGGTACTTAGAAATCTCCATAGGCGACACATGAGCATGGGGAGATGGGGGGCAGTTAAAAATATACCTTTTTTTATTTTTTGCACTGCCCCTTTTATTTTTATTTTTTTATTATCAGTTTTATTGCTTTTACAAGAAATGTAAACATCCCTCATAGTAGGAATACGTCATGACATGTCTTCTTTATGGTCCTTTTTATGGAGACGTCTGCAGTCTATAATACCCCAGATATCTCCCCTACCCTGGAAAGCATGAGATTAAATAAAAAAAAAAACATTGCTCTCAACTTTCCAGGGGTAAAAAAAAACAAAAAAAAAAAAAGGCAGCGTTTACATCTGCCAGAGCTGGAAGTGACATGACGTCGCTCCCTGCTTCTCAGGATCAGAGCTCATCCGGTCCCCAGCCAGCTCTATGGTAACCCGCCGCCACTGGATCGGAATCTCTGACTCCCTGATCGCACGGGAGAGACGCACCCCTCCTCCCGCTGCCTGTAAAAGCAATCAAGCAGCTGATGAGGGAAATCTCTGCACCCATCATCCCAGATATCACCACTTCATGTTACGATGTCCTATAGGTGGGAAGTGGTTTAAAATACTTGCAATGTGCAAAAGTAGAAGAGTTAAAATTCTGCTCCTTATTATTGGGACCCGCTGTGTAGAATCTCGGCAAGAGCGAGCCACCCGATACCTGGAAGTGCAGATATAGAGTGTGTAGAGAGAGAGAGAGAGATGTGTGTGTGTGTGTGTGTGTGTGTGTGTGTGTGTGTGTGTGTGTGTGTGTGTATATGTATATGTGTATATATATATATATATATATATATATATATATATATATATATATATATATATATATATATATATATATATATATATATAAAATAAAAATTTCCCCTTCACTTCCAGGTATCGGGCGTGATTGCTCGCTCTTGCTGTGATTCTACACAGCGGGTCCCAATAATGAGCAGAATTTTAACTCTTCTACTTTTGCATATATATGTGTGTGTGTATATATATATATATATATATATATATATATATATATATATATATATATATATATATATATATATATATATATATATATAATGTATATATGTGTTTTTTTTTTTTTTTTTTTTTTTAATAATATTCCTATTAAAAGGAATGTAAACATCCCTTGTAATAGGAATAAATAAGCATAACAGGTCCTCTTTACAGTGAGATATGGGGGTCAATAAGACCTCAGATCTCACCTCTAGGCTGGGAAGCCTGAAATAAAATAAAAAAAATAAAAAAAAACAATCTCAGCTTCCCAGCCGAGGCCAGACGTGAAGTCATAACTTGGCACCCGACCTCCGAACGATCATAGAGACTCCGGGGTGTGCCAGAAATCTCTATGGTCAGCATCCGGGGCTGGCGGATCCCTTCTCTGGTTCACCGATGGCAGCAACGAGCTGGAAAAGCAGGGGGGATGGGGGAGTCCCCTCTCTCCGCCCATAAGAACGATTAAGCAGCTGAGCCGCTATGATTGTTGTTGTGGTGTGGGGGAATCGCTAGCTGAACAAGATATGTGAATGATGTCTGTAAGGCTACTTTCACACTGAGGCGCTTTACAGGCGCTACAGCTCTAACAAAAGCCTCTCCAGTGTGAAAGCCTGATTTCTTTCACACTGGAGTGGTGCGCTTGCAGGACGGTAAAAAAAGTCCTGCAAGCCGCATGTTTGCAGCGGTATACACATCGCTCCTAAACCGCCCCTGCCCATTGAAAACAATAGGGGAGCAGTGCCAAACCGCAGGGAAAACGGCGCTTTGTGGGAGGGTTTAATTATTTTTCGCCCGCTAGCAGGGGCTAAAAATAGCGCCGTTGCCCGCCCAAGTCTGAAAGTAGCCTTACTGCACCCATCATTCAGATATCACCGCTCAAAGTTAAGGACGTCATGGCGGGCGGGGAGCGGTTAATCACACATTAGTTAAACTTCTGTCATAATATTGGGTGTTTGGCTGAAGTCTTCATAAGGCGCTATGGGGTGGAATTTGTAGCCTTTTATTTTATTTTTTATTTTATTTTTTAAGCGATTTAAAATTGATGTTCTGAGCCCTGGCTGCAAGGGATCATGGGAATATTTGTCAATTCCCTTTTTATCGATTTTTTTTATTTATTTATTTATTTTTTTTAAAGATTAGATTTGACTGAATACATTCCATGAGCATGAAATCAAAGTGGGCTTTCAGACTAAACGATAGAATTTGCAGCTCCCTGATTGATTCCTTGCCTGGAGTCGCCCTTTAAAGCTTTTTAGGATTTAGTTTGACATGAACTAGTTCTGTACAGTAAGAAATCCCAAAAAAAAATCCCTGGTTGATCTCGGTCCTTGTGACAGGAAGTGTGTCTTATTTTTTTTATTTTTTTTTCCTGCTTACTAATGATTCTATTGTGTCTTCCTCATTGTGCACAGATGGGAGAGACCTGAGCACAAGTGTCTTCTACTATTGGATGGAGAAAGCAAGATGCATACTGCGCTCTGCAGCGATTTTATATACTATCTTCTTTAGATAGGCAGTGTGGTCTGTTCTGTGCTGTATGAAGACATCTGAAGTCACATTCGTTCAGTCTTTTGCGCACGTCACGGGTGCAAGCTTGGCTGGGACCCGCGGCAAAAAAACGCATTCTTTTCTTTGGTAGCCTGTCAGGTGCATTAAAATTATTTTATGTCCGCTCGTGCACCATCTTTGTTATGCCGTTGTCACCCAATGAAGTGATGACAGTGTTCTCTGTGACGGACGCCATTTCCCACTTTTTTTTTCACAGCAGTCGCTGGATCTGCTCATATATGGGTGCGTGTTTTTTTTTCTTCGCCGTGTATTTCAGTACTAAAACCTTAGTCGATCCAATGCAGCAGGGGTCTCCAAACTTTCTAAACAAAGGGCCAGTTTATTACCCTTCATAGCGGGGCCACACTCTGGCCAGTGGGAGTAGAAAATGTCCTGGTGTTGGTAAGCATGCCCTATCATTGGTGTCGGTGGCAGGGGTCGTGCCCCATCGTTGGTGTTGGTGGCAGGGGTCGTACCCCATCGGTGGCTTGCCTTGATCCCAAGGGCTGGATCAAGGCAAACAAAGGGCTGTAGTATGGAGATCACTCCAATACGGCATTGATTTGTCTCATCAGCATTAGGATTGGATGTGCTGTGGGGTGAGGGGGTGGGTTAGGTGCATAGATGTTGGGTGCTTAGCTTTGTGTGGTCATATAGATACAGGTGCCAAACATCCAGCCAATCCATTTACTCCATCCAAGGTGTGATTTGTGCGCTTACAGGTCAACATCATTGTCCCCATTTTAAAAAGCCACTAAGCTACAAGCCATAATTCCAGTATTTTCTCTGCTCATTAATCCTATTGAAGGCCTCATTCCCATTGGACGTACTAAAGCTATCCAGACAGTGTGTGTCCAGGGCATTGCACCCACATGGATATCAGATTGGGCACAGCTGCTGTGTCTGTGCAGGCACTGCGTCCAAATTGACATAACGGGGATGCACAGAACACCTGTGCAGGTAAGCATGGGTGTACACTGTAGTATGCCATGTGAACGAGGCCTTAAAAAGAGAAGTGTGGGATTTATTTTTATTTTTTTTCCCCCAATCATACTTGCCTAGCTGGATTCTTCATCTGTCACCAGATGGCTCCAACACTGAGAACCGAGCGGTCAAACACAGTCGAACACTCGGTTCTCAGAGCTCCCTGAGCAGAGAGCTTGGTGACTGTCACGTCACCCATAGGATCTTATGACCCGTCCGTTGTTGGCGCTGCCTCTTCTCCCCTGCAGCCGCTGCTGACTGAACAGGAGGGGGCTGAAAATAGGTAAGTATATACATTGGTTACATCTTTTTCACACAGGTTAGTCAGCATAGGTGTTAGGAGGAGGGAGGATTTTTAAGAGTTGGGTTTGGCCTGGAATTCTACTTTAAAGCAGAGTTCCACCAAGACATGGAACTTCCGCTTTCCGGATTCCCCCGGTGTCACATTTTGGCACCTTTCAGGGGGGAGCAGATACCTGCCCCAGTCCCGCTGTCTTCTGGGAGAGAGACAGATCCCAGAAGACAGCAGGAACCACTCAGAACGCGCAGCGCAACTCGCACCTGCACCGTAGGGAACCGGGCTGTGAAGCCACAAGGCTTCACTTCTGATTCCCTTACTGAAGATGCCGGCGCCCCCACCAGGAGCCGAGGGATGGGTCGGCTTTGGAGGAGGACATCGCGGGCACCCTGGATAGGCAAGTGTCCTTATTTTAAAAGTAAGCAGCTGCAGTATTTATTTTTTTAAGTACTGTACTTTGTTCAATTAACTTGAGTACTTTTATTTTTAATTTTTTTTGTTCTTGAGCTAAACTGTGCAATCAGCACAGTATTTTTTTATTTTTTTTGCACACTATGCCTTTTCTGTAGCGATTTGCTACATGCCTACAGTATTGATGAATGTGACTTCAGATTCCTAATTCTTAGGGCTGTAATAATGCTGACTCTTTAAACTGCTGTAGCCATTAGCGTGCCAGGCCATTTATAATAATGTTAGTCTCATCCCATGCGCTTGGTTTTATCATTTTTGAAAGGGTTATCCAGTCGTTTTTGTTTACTGAGGCAAGGAGTGTCTGTACATAAATGTTGGTCTGGCTCCTAAGAGACTAAAACCTACTTTAGTTGTGAAGTTCCTCTGTTGGTCAGTGACGCCAGTGTTAAAGAGGAAGTAAACCCTGATGAGTTTACTTCCTCTTTCATTCCCTGCAAAGGCAAAGCATAATGGACTACTATGCATCGCATAGTAGTCCATTATGTGTCACTTACCTGACACAGGAGCCAGCGAAGTCGCCGCTGTACCCTGTAGTCCGCCGCATCCATCTTCTTGGTGGGGTCTCGCAGTTCCGCCGCTGTCATTCGGCGAAGCCGCGATGACGTCACTCCCACGCACGGGAGCCGACACGCGCGGCAGCTCCATCGTTGAGAATGCCGCGCTCAGTGCGCCTGCGCGCCGCTGTCTACCGCGCATGCGCCGTAGACAGCGGTGCCTGTTTTCGGGCAAATATCTCCTAAACCATATAGGTTTAGGAGATATTTCTTGGACCTACAGGTAAGCCTTAATCTAGGCTTACCTGTAGGTCAAAGTGGTTTGTAAGGGTTTACAACCACTTTAAGTTAGGACCGTGGTTGAAGAGCCCACTAACTGAGCCCACCCCACCTCTTTAGTTTAATAATGACATTGAAGGTATTAAAGACCCGTTGGGAGTTCTGGAGACCCGTTGGAATGGTGTAAGACCCCACTAGCTTGAGCCAAACCCGTCTGTCTTCTTCCCCAATGATATTGAATGTGTTTAAAGAACAGTTTGAGCTCTGGAGACCAGTTGGAACAGTTGAAGACCCCACTAACTTGAGCTTACTCTCCCAATTCAATGTCATTGGGAAAGAAAAGAGATGGAGACCCTTTGGGAGCTCTGGAGACCCCACTAACTTGAAGGTGTTAAAGACCAGTTGGAGCTCTGGCGACCTGTTGGAACGGTTGAAGACCTCACTGACTTAAGCCCACCCCATTTCTTTCTTTCCCAATGACATTGAAGGTGTTGGATACCAGTTGGCACTCTGGAATATGGAAGCCTCCAAAGATGCGTTTGAGCCGTATGAAGCCATGCCAAAGGCCATTTACTGGCTCTGCACTCAAATTCAGGCTTATTTTGGTTGAGGTTTAATATGATAACTTAAGTTTTAAAGCAACTTGGCCTTGCATGTCCATTTCAGCATCAAAAGAATGCATTGCCATTGCCCAAACCCTGCTAGCAAAGCACAGGACACCATTCTCTTGGGGGCTAGATAAACATTTATGTGCAGTCTTTTCGTACCTCATCAGCATGTAACTGGAAGACCTCTGTAAGCCTTTCCAAGGGGGTACTCTTGAATTTTGACAATGCACAGGATTATTACAGCCTGGAATGCGCAAAAAAGACTTGTCAGAAGTTAGAGAGCCCTCTCCACGTCTTAAATATATTGCTGGACACGTAGACTCTCAAACCCCCTTCATGTAACGTTCTCCGCTTGGATCTGATTTCAACAGGGTGTCGTAGTCAATCTTCAGCACAGTTCTTAAGTGGAGACCAAGAGCCCTGGGCCTTTAGAGGAGGTCTAGCTGGAGAGTTCCAGGTATCAACATGAATTCAAAACTCAATAACTTTATTTTCACACTTTATGTTCAAACCAATATTTCTGTGCATCTGAGGAAGTGAAAGGCTTGGTCTGCTGAAGGCTTTGACTGTAACAATCTAATTTCTTTAAGAATTCATATATATATATATTTTTTTCCTCGTTTACTTAACCATCCTGTTTTTTCAGGTGGAGGAGATGTTGTGTTTCCAAAAGTGCCAGGGGTTGCGCTGCGAGTAGTTGCATTTCACATTGTTCCTTTGCAGGTCGCGCAGCGCCTGTCCTTTTTGCGCCTGCGAGCGCGCGTGTGCGCATGCTTGGCTAACCGCCGAAATTCCATGACCAAAGAAGTGCTGAAGACCAAAAATAAAAGTGACAAATTCCTATTTGTAAAAATTAATCCGTAGCGGTGATTTTGGGGTGACCACTAATAATTTGTTCATGGAATTTCACGCGCTAGCATTTTTTTTCCCCCTCTCACAGGTGCCGTTGCGCGCTGCATGTTGCGGTAATGCTGCGAGGTAAGGCGACACACCTCCTCTTTGTCACAGTTAACCCTCTTCAGACCAATCCTCTCTGCTACCCGGCAGTCTGGGCTTATCTTGTGCAAAGTGGTGCGTAGCTGCTGCCCAGAACACCCTCGATGTACCACCTTTTGCTGAGAACCACCTGCAGTGGTATTTTTTGTTTTTCGTAAGTTTTGCTTTCTTTATCTGATTTATTTCCTTCTTATTTTTCACAGCGTTTGCTTCCAATTGAGGCAGCAAATGACCTCTTTTTTCAGCCTCCTCCCCTGACACCCACCTCTAAGATGTACACGATACGACCGTATTACCCAAAAGATGAGGTGAGTAGAAATAAACAGCTGACCTAGTGGGGCCTATTCATTTAAAGTAATTGTAAATGTTAGATTTTTATTTAATTTTTTTAAATTATGGTTTTGCAAACATCCCTTGTACTAGAAATAAGCATGACGGGGTCCTCGCAACATCCCTTGTACTAGAAATAAGGATGACGGGGTCCTCGCAACATCCCTTGTACTAGAAATAAGCATGACGGGGTCCTCGCAACATCCCTTGTACTAGAAATAAGCATGACGGGGTCCTCGCAACATCCCTTGTACTAGAAATAAGGATGACGGGGTCCTCGCAACATCCCTTGTACTAGAAATAAGCATGACGGGGTCCTCGCAACATCCCTTGTACTAGAAATAAGCATGACGGGGTCCTCGCAACATCCCTTGTACTAGAAATAAGGATGATGGGGTCAGAACCCCCCCCCCCCCATATCTCCTGTACCTTTTGCTTTAAAAAAAAAAAAAAAAAGATAGAAAAAAAAAAAGATAGAAAAAAAAAAAGATTTTTGATCTTTTGCTTTAAAAAGTAAACGGTCTCTCTGCTCCACCTAGATCAGGGGTGTCAAACTCCAGGTGTTGTGGAACTACAAGTCCCATCATGCCTCTGCCTGAGGGAGTCATGCTTGAAACTGTCAGCCTTGCAATGCATCATGGGACTTGTCGTTTTACAGCTGGAGGGCTCCCAGTTTGACACCTATGGCACTGGAGGGTGGCCAGGTTGACATGACGTCACTCCAGTCCTCCAAGCCCCATAGAGGCGATAAGACGATCTAGTAGTCTATTGCCTCTGTGGCAGGCCAGCCTAGTGCGCCTGCATAAACAGTAAGCCTGAAAAACGCTGGCGAGCGGCACAGGGGGAATGGGGAAAGCCATCCAGTGGCTAATGAGCCGTTCTGACTGCTTTTATGAGAAAACTGGCTGAAGGAAAAAAAATACATAGATCAGGGTTATGGCTGATGGCTTCACCCTTAATCCATAGCAAACGCAAACTGCAACGTGTATATCCGTATTGCGGTTGGCAAGTGGTTACAGGCTGCTGGACTCTGCTGTACACACACACACACCCACACCTGTGACTCCAAGGAGCAGAAGTATGCACAACCCTCTGTGGCTGTGTGAATGAGGCCTAAAGTTAAGAATATCTGTAGCATTAGAATTTCTAATAGAGCCGCAGTTCTGAATAGTAGGGGATGGAAATACAGGGACACACCACAAGCTTTTCCTCTGATGTAGTTCACTTTTGAAATCCTTTACTAATGAGCACCAGGCGAAGTATCAGGATGATGAGCAGCGATTGTGAACAATGATGTTGGTCAAAGATAAACGTTTGCTGTTTTTATAGGCCTCGGTGTACAAGATCTGCAGAGAAATGTATGATGATGCCATGGATGACTTACCGTTCGAAAGTCAGCCTGACCTGATTGGAGATAAGTAAGTATCTATCTAAAGCAGGGGTGATGACTTATGCCGGCCAAACACGGTTCGAATTTCGAAAGAATTTTCTTTCGAAAATCGTATGTAAGAATTTTCGTATGAATTTCGCACCATTAGTGGGCTGCAGCAACAGCCGATTTTCGTTCAGAAATAAAATTTGAGGAATCGGACATGTTGGAAATTTTTAGAAAAACGAACGATTTTCTAATCAATGATGGGAGAATCGTGCGAGAAACATAATAAGAAAAGAAAATGTACGGAGATGAAAGAAAATTTACAGAGAGAAAAGAAGATTCCCAGCCAAGAAAATTCTTTTCTGTAGCAACATGAGGTGAAATTGAAGGCTAGGTCGGCCGAATTTCGAAAATCAATGGTGGCGTCATCGGATCACAAAAAAAAACGAATTTTCTGATTTTGAAAAGAAAATTCGTTCGAAATTCGACCGTGTATGGCCTGTATTAGTCAAGGAGGTCCAGTCGCTAAAAATTTTCTTCCAGACTAGGTCCAAACCTCAATTTTGTGCTATGGCTTAGGTCCCTTTCACGCTTGTGCGACTTGTCCTGCGACTTAGGACTGCAAAGCCGCATTGACAAGTCGTACCCCATGATTACCATTCATATCTGTGCGACTTCAAATCATACAGATTTCATAGTAGTCCCTGTACTTCTTTGGTCTGACTTTGATGCGAGTTGTGGTCCATAGACCAAGTTTACACAGGTATTCCTTAAAATTGCAGCCAAGTTGCAGCAAAATCGCACAAACTTTGAAGTCGTGGTAGTGTGAAAGGGCCCTTAGATTGTAGTTTTATGTCTATTCAAAATATATCAGGTTCTCTCATCAGAGTGCCCCCCTATACGTGGGGGCTGGGCCCCAGTTGGGGTTGCCCCCCTATACGTGGGGGCTGGGCCCCAGTTGGGGTTGCCCCCCTATACGTGGGGGCTGGGCCCCAGTTGGGGTTGCCCCCCTATACGTGGGGGCTGGGCCCCAGTTGGGGTTGCCCCCCTATACGTGGGGGCTGGGCCCCAGTTGGGGGTGCCCCCCCTATACGTGGGGGCTGGGCCCCAGTTGGGGGTGCCCCCCTATACGTGGGGGCTGGGCCCCAGTTGGGGGTGCCCCCCTATACGTGGGGGCTGGGCCCCAGTTGGGGGTGCCCCCCTATACGTGGGGGCTGGGCCCCAGTTGGGGGTGCCCCCCTATACGTGGGGGCTGGGCCCCAGTTGGGGGTGCCCCCCTATACGTGGGGGCTGGGCCCCAGTTGGGGGTGCCCCCCTATACGTGGGGGCTGGGCCCCAGTTGGGGGTGCCCCCCTATACATCTGAGTGGACCCCTTGTGGATTAGTAGAGCCCATCAAAGTGAACAATGTACCTGATGGATATGTCCCTGGGACCCTCTTTGCTGCCCCTGTGGGTTGTGGGCAAGCCCTCGCCATCCTTGTGTACGTGATGTTGGCAGAGTGACGGGGGGGGGGGGGTCAGGTCGCACAGCACTGTGGAAGCCTGCCAGAATGAGGACCAAGGTAAATATTACAGCTTATTCCTCCACCCCTAGACTTACCAAGCATTTAACCCTTGCAGTGCAGGGAGACATCACTAAAAGGGTGATTCTTCCTGCAGCCCATAGCTGGGGCTTTAAACAGGCGATAAATCAATAGCGTTCTAACTTCTGAAGAAATGCATTGGCAGCTAAAATGTTCTTCTTTTTTTTTTTTTTCTCATGTAGGCTCGTCGGTGGGCTTCTGTCTCACAGCCTGGACTATTGCTTTGTGCTGGAGGATGAGGATGGTATCTGTGGCTATGCGGTGGGAACTGTGGATGTCACTCCATATCTCAACAAGTGCAAACATTCCTGGATCCCCTTCATGCAGGAAAAATACAGCAAACCCAAGGCGGATAAAGAGTTGTCAGCAGCAGAGGTACCAGAATGATATTGTTTGTGTCCCCCTTACCCCTCCCCCCCAGTTTGTTTACTTGGTTTTATTGTTTTGCCATGGCGTTAAGACTGCTGACTGCACTTCAGACCCAAAGTGTTACTAAACCCAGGAGCCTTGAGTCGCTATATCTGGTCTCCCACAGTACACAGAACATGGAAATGCAATTATTTTTAGTAAATATAAACCGCTAAATACCTTTTCTCATCAGCAGTTTATAGCAGTCTTAAGACTTCTATTAGTGTCTGGTTAAAGCTTGTAGGGGGGGTTTTCAATCTCCTTTTGACTGTCGTCGCCCCCCCCTCTTGCTATGGCGGCACTTGAGCAAGCTTGCTCCTGAGCCACGCTCCTGCTTTCATTCACACACTGAGCGCGGCCCCTGGAGGGCCGAGGATACCTGCCACTGACCTAGGTTTTTTACCTTCATGCATAGAATGGATTAAGGTAAAAAGCCTTCCTCCTTTTTAGAACCACTTTAAGTAGGGTATACTTGTAGTGTTTTTGTTTTGTTTTTTCATTCAATCAACAGATTGAACAAAAAGTAACCAATCCCTGCCTTAAAGTGGTTGTATACTCGATTTTTAAACTTTTACCTACAGGAAAGCCTATAATAAGGCTTACCTGTAGGTAAAAAAAATATCTCCTAAACCTGTACGGTCTAGGAGATATCCCCCTCGGTATGCGCCCTGCTGACTGCAGCGGCGCATGCGCACAAGGGGATTCTCGGCCTGAAAATCCGGCAGTGGCCGGCGGCCGGAATGAAATCTCCCGCACGCATGCGCGGGAGTGACGATATCGCGGCTCCGGCCACTCACAGCGCCGGAGCCGCGATACCCGGAAGAAACGCAGAGGGAGCATGTCAGCTCCCTCAGCGTGGATCGGGCCAGATGTCGGGGCCTCGTTCTAAGGTAAGTATTTCATAATGAGCTAGTATGCGGTGCATACTAGCTCATTATGCCTTTTGCTTTGCAGGTTTAAAAAAAAAAAAAAAAAATGTGCGGGTTTACTACCGCTTTAACACAAGCATTGCTGATGCAGGGATCTCTCCCGCTCTTCTATGGCATTCTGACAAGGTGGGACTCTTCCCCACCCCAAAGAATACACAGATCAGCGCTCAGACATTGGCTGCAAGCACTGATCGAAATCTGGTTTTCCAGTGGCACAACGTGTTCGGAGCGTGTGTATTGAGCTTTAGACCACGGAAGACGCTGCTCAATACAGCAGGGCACTATTTGGGGGTCACGCACAGGCTTGGAAGTATCTGACTTGGTTAAGTGGCATCAATTTAATTGCCAACTTCACAGCAAATGATCTTGTTTGGAGTGGAGTTAGTATGTTGGAGCTTTGTTGGGCTGATATATAAGCAGGAAAGGGGAATGTTTGTAGCCAGCAGCAAATGATTGTTTTAGATTAAAGTGGGCATGAGTTAGAAACTTTAGACTTATTTTAATGCCTGTGTCCTCCTTGGGGATGCTTCCCATACTGGTGGGAACCTGTAAATAGCAAGCACTGGGTCCAAGATCGGTCAGGAGGACTCTCTTATGCCACATTACAGCAGCACTTGGCAGGCTTTTTTGTTCTCTCTAGTTGGGAAACTGAGAACAGCAGAAGCAATTTTGGTAGGGTGGGGAAGGATTAGAAACGTCTATCTGCTTTTTTTTTTTTTTTTTCCCCATGACCCCCTGCTTTCCCTTTGTCCTGAGAACCTCTAGTTTTCTCTTTCGTTCATCGACGGACACAGGACCTTTAATCTTGACCTTAGGATTATATCGCCACCTTCAGGAGAGGACTAAGCAGAACATGTAAAAACAGCAAAACTGCACAGTACCACCCAAGGGGCGATCCTAGTGGTTATAACCCCTCACTCTGCTTCCAGCAGCTCATTTTTTTTCTGCCTCTTGTAGAAGGATCTGGCTCCCGGTGGGGACCATTTGCCCTGGGAATTTTTTCTTTTCTGCTTTTTGATTACTGTGATCTGCAATCAACAGCCAGGTTGGGTGACAGGCTGGATAATATAGATCCTGGTAGTCTCCCCAGCCTGGCCATTGAGCGTGAGCAGACCTTAGCTACATGCTGGGTAGGCCACAACATGCCCGTCTGATCCAGGGGCGGCCAGTGAGCTATATGCTCTGGGCCACACATGATCGGGCTACTTATGTCCGTGTCGCAGTGTGCCGTGGCCGCCAGCCTCCCCGTACTGCTCGGGTGATGGGTCTGTCCGTGGAATGCGTCCAGCAGTCCCTGCTGGAGGGGTAAATATGGTTCCACCTGTCTTGGCAGGATGGAGCAGCTGGGCATTCCATGGGAGGTCGACTAGGAGGTCTCTCACTCTCCCTTTCTTCTCTCCCTCTCCCTCTCCCTTTCTCCTCTCCCTCTCCCTTTCTTCTCTCCCTCTCCCTCTCCCTTTCTTCTCTCCCTCTCCCTTTCTTCTCTCCCTCTCCCTTTCTTCTCTCCCTCTCCCTTTCTTCTCTCCCTCTCCCTTTCTTCTCTCCCTCTCCCTTTCTTCTCTCCCTCTCCCTTTCTCCTCTCCCTCCTCCCCATGTTATGGGCTGCTGCGTGACTGGGCATAGGGGGGTGCGGTGCACGTACCTGGCTAGGGGTCCTCTGGGGGGGGGCTATGGGTCCTGGCACGGGGCTGCGGTGGTTGGTACGCGTGTCTTTTTCACTGGTTTTGGTTTGGGTATCTGTGTGTATGACATATGGGGTGGCCGTGGCCAGTTTTATTAATCGCCCATTTTCTGGAAGTCCGGCTGCCATTTTCTTGGCGGCCGGCAGCCATTTTTTAGTAGCCTCAGTTTTTTTACCTTGGCGCTGGGAAGCTGGTTCATTCTGGAACAGCGCAAAACTCGCACAGAACACCTCGTGGCTGGCACAGGGGAGAGTGGGTGGCGTCAGCGCAGTACCTGGGTCAGGGTGGTGAGTCCTGCGGGGGGCCCCTCAGTCTGTGGCAGCTTGGAGGGTGGGCATTTTGTGTGGCTTGCCTTAGGTCCCTAGTAGTGACAGGTGAGAGTGGGTCAGCATGGCATCAGAAGCTGGCTCTTCCTCCCCCAGACAACTGTTATCGCAACTGGTTCCCCTGCACCTGCGGTGCCTATGGACGCTCTGTCGGCGGTCCTGGAGTCCTTTGTTGCTAGGTTGGGGGTGGCGTGCGGGCACAAGGGGGGGGTAAAAACGCCCCATCACCCCACCGTCTTCTGGGGAAAGCTCTGATTCAGACTCGGGTCCCGCTGTGGCAGGCGGCCCCTGTGCTGTCGTTTGAGGATGTGGACCAGGACCATTCGGACAGTGAGGATGACTCCATGTCTGGGTCAGCGCAGGAAAAAGCACTAGTAGGAGCACTCATTACAGCGGTGCGGGATACCCTAAAGATGGAGGATATGGCGTGGGCTTCTTTAGAGGTGTCTGTCCCTTTTTGGGTCCCACAAGCCGGCCCGCACTGTGTTTCCCTAACTAACTTATTTTGATAAGTTTGTTTTACAAGGAGTGGGGAAGCCCGCAGCGGGCCTTTTCAGTCCCGAGACGGATGGTGGTGCTTTACCACTTTGAGTTTCCTGGAAAAAAATGGACATCTCCTCCGGTCGTTGACCCCCCTGGCTAAATTGTTGCACCGTGAGTTGGAGAAGCGACAGGTTTCCCAGTGTCTGCGTGGAACTGGCAGACCAGTTGGTGCAAGTCCTGAAGTATGTCTGTGATGCGGCCTTAGATACGGCCCCCTTGCTTTCTAGAGCCTCAGTATCAGTTGTGGTGCTATGTCAACTGATTTGGCTAAAATGCTGGTCTGCGGACCAGGCTTCTAAGAAAGCACTGGCGGATTTGCCCTTCCAGGGGGAGAGGCTATTTGGTACCTCGCTGGATGACATTATTAAGAATGTTACTGTGGGAAAGAGTACTTTGCTCCCACAGTCCAGGAAGGGTAAGGAGCCATGTCGTACGCAGGGGCCCTCCTTTTCAGAAGTGTGCCTGGTTTTGCAAGCCAAACAAACCTGCGAGCAAATCTGTTGCTGCATGAAGGTTTGCCCCCACCCGACTCTCGGGTGGGAGGTGGCCTTCGGGAGTTTGCAGCCCGGTGGACCTCCCTCCTTTCCTACCAGTGGGTCTGTGAACTGGTTTCATTAGGATACAAGATGAATTCTTTCTTGTCCACCAAACAGATTTTTTGCCCTCTAGCCTTCATCTTTTTCCGGCTCGTCGGGTAGCCCTGTTCCGGGCAGTACAGGACCTGCTGCTGCATGGAGTGATAGTACCTGTTTCAATGCCAGAAAGGTTTCAGGGATTCTCCAATCTGTTTGTAGTCCCAAAGAAGGAAGGGGTCTGTCCGGTCCTGGAACTCAAGGCCCTCAATGGCTTTGTGAAAGTACCAAGGTTCAGGATGGAATCGGTTCCCTCTGTGGTAGCTGCACTCCATCGGGGGGGATTTCTTGGCGTCCCTGGACATCAAGGACGCATACTTGCATGTCCCCATATGCATCAGAGGTTTCTACGATTTGCGGTCGGGGACGAGCACTACCAATTTGTAGCTCTCCCTTTTGGCCTAGCGTCAGCACCAATAGCCTTCACCAAGGTGCTCGCCCAAATTCTGTCATTGCTAAGGTAACAAGGGATCGCAATCGTGGGTTACCTGGACAACCTCCTTCTGAGAGCAGCTGCCGCCTCAGAATTAAGGGAGGATGTGGTGATCACCATACAGACTCTTCGGGAGTTGGGTACTGAACCTCCAGAAGTCGTTGTTGGTGCCGACAACGCCTGGAGTACCTAGGCTTGATTCTGGACTCCTCAGAGGCGATAGTCTTTCTCCCTTCAGACAAGCCGCAGACTCTTCAAGCTGCAATTAACTTTTTGGTGTCCCGCAGGTGGTTGTCGCTGCATTTTTTTTGCATGCGAGTCCTGGGTCTCATGGTAGCCACTTTCGAGGCTGTACCGTATGCTCAATTCCACACTTGAGTCTTGCAGAAAGAGATCTTGTCTAAATGTGAAAAATCTCCGACATTTCCGGATTGTCCAATTTCGAGTGAGCCAGCTAGTCAGGGAGTCTCTTCTCTGGTGGCTGAGGTCTCCGGCCCTTCGGCCCCGGAAGTCGCTCTTTCCTCTTCATTGGACGGTGATCACAACGGATGCCAGCCTGACCGGCTGGGGGGGGGGTTTGGGGTGTATTGTCAGCCCAGGGTTGCTGGATGCATGAAGAATCCCGCCTGCCGATCAATGTGCTGGAGCTTCGGGCGATCAGGCCGTGCCTCTCCACATGGTCACACAGGCTGCAGGGGCGTCTGGTCAGGATCTAGTCAGACAACGCCAGTATGTCGATCGAGAGACAGGGAGCTTGGCTGCAGCACTGGCGGTCGCTCACATCCTGCAGTGGGCAGAGCAGCGTGTTTCTCGGCAGCCTTGTCTTGCAAGTCTCCCCATTTGATCCTCCTCAAAGATAAGGCGGGGCTGTGTCCGCAACCTTTGTTTCTTCCAGCGGTTGTTTTGGCCTTTCATCTAAATGAGGACATTGTGCTTCTGTCCTTATGTCCTCAGCTGTCACATCCAAAAGAGGTTGTCTTGCATTCTTTGGACGTGGTCCGGGCTCTGTGGGTGTATCTATCTGCTACGGCTCCTTTCCTGAGGTCGGACTCGCTGTTTGTATTGGCGGCTGGTCGGAAGAAGGGCCTGGTGGTCTCGTCGGTCACCATTTCTCGGTGGATAAGATAGATCGTGATTCAGGCTTATGTCATAAGGGGGCCCCCTTTCCTGTCACGGCACATTCTACCAGGGCAATTGGTGCCTCCTGGGCTTTCTAACATCAAGCGTCTGTTACCTGGTCTGTTCAATTTCAGTAAATTTTACAAGGTTAATGTGAGCGCATCTTCAAATGCATGCTTCGGCCTCAAGGTTTTGCAGGTGGCTGTTTAAGGTTGCAACTCCTCTGTTGAGGAGTTCTGGTTGTTATGGGTGGAGTTTATTTTCTTGCTGTTCCCACCCCTTGTTTTTTGACACTGCTTGGGGACGTCCCTAAGGTCAAGATTAAAGGTGCTGTGTCCGTCAATGAATGAAAGAGAAAATAGGATTTTTGTACTTGCTGTAAAATCCTTTTCTCTGAAATTCATTGACGGACACAGCACCCTCCCCTCCTATTTATGTTTGTACTGCTTTTTGACGAACAGAGCTGCTGGAAGTAGAGTGAGGGGATTATAGCCAGTAGGACCTCCCCTGGGCGGTACTGTGCAGTTGTTTTGCTGTTTCTTACATATTCTGCCTAGTCCTCTCCTGAAGGTGGCGATATAACCCTAAGGTCAAGATTAACCCTTTCATGACTAAGCCTATTTTTGGAATTTGGTGTTTACAAGTTAAAATCCATATTTTCTACTAGAAAATTACTTGGAACCCCCAAACATTATATATATTTTTTTAACAGAGACTCTAGAGAATAAAACGGCGATTGTTGCAATATTTTATGTCACACGGTATTTGCGCAGCGGTGTTTTAAATGCAACTTTTTGGGAAAAGGGACACTTTCATGAATTTAGAAAAAAAAAAACAATAAAATGATCCCTTTTTTTTTTTTTTTGCATAATGTGAAAGATAATGTTACGCCGAGTAAATAGATACCAAACATGTCACACTTTATAATTGCACGCACTTGTGGATTGACGACAAAGTACGGTACCTAAAAATCTCAATAGGCGACGCTTTAAACATTTTTTACGGTTACTAGGTTAGCGTTAGAGGAGGTCTAGTGCTAGAATTATTGCTCTCGCTCTGACGATCGCGGCGATACCTCACATGTGTGATTTGAACACCGTTTACATACGCGGGCGCGACTTCAGTATGCGTTTTCTTTGCTTTGCGAGCTCGCGGGAACGGCGGGCGCTTAAATTTTTTTTTTTTATTATTTTATTTATTTTAAAATGACTAAATTGTTTAAAATAATAAAAAAAAATTTGATCACTTTTATTGCTTTCACAAGGAATGTAAACATCCCTTGTGACAGTAATAGGCGGTGACAGGTACTCTTTATGGAGGGATCGGGGGTCTAAAAGACCTCCCACCCCTCCTTTACACTTCAGTGTATTCAGATCGCCGAAAACTGCGATTCTGAATACCGGATATTTTTTTTAAACCGGCGCCATTGGCAGCCGATTAAACAGGAAGTTGACGTCATGACGTCGCTTCCGTGTTTACTATGAGGAGACTGGAACGAAGCCGATTACGGCTTTGTTCCAGTTCCTCCCCAGCAGCCGGAGGCATCTCAGCAGGAATCGGTGCTCCCGATCGAGCGGGAGCACCGGTAACAGCGGCGGGAGGCGGCGGGAGGGGGGGGACGTCCCCTCCCGCTCCTCCGGCATAACAGCCGAGCGGCTTTTAGCCGCATCGGTTGTTATGCCTGGATAGCCAATCGCCCGCTGAACAAAACGGTACCGGGATGATGCCTGCAGGTGCGGGCATCATCCCTGTATACCCCCCGGAAGCCGAGTACGCAGATCTGCGTACGCTCGGCGGGAAAGGGTTAAAGGTGCTTTTGTCCGTCAATGAACTTCAGAGAAAAGGATTTTACGGTGAGTACAAAATTTCTTATTTCTGGGGACCCTCTAGTTTTCTTAGTCCTTGGGACGCCCTGATTCCGTGTCCGGTCTGATCCCATGTTTTGATGGTCAGTCCAGCCAATATTTCCATTTATTTCCTATTTTTTGCTTTTTTGTGGGGTTTTTTTTTGGTTTAAGTATTGTTTACAAATACTTATCTGGTTGTTATATTGTATTTGTATCTTCTAGTTCTGATTTTGATTTGTGATTTATTTGTGTAGAAAATCATGCTAAGTTTTCATGAAGAGCAGGATATCTTACCGGACACATTCCTCGCTAACTTTCCCTCATTAATAAAAGTGGACATTCACAAGAAGGTGACGGATCCCAGCGTAGCCAAAGGGATGATGGGGTGCCTCCTGTCTTCTCTGAAAGCCAATGGTAAGTCCAGACAGCAGATTTTTTTTTTTTTTTGATTTTTTTTTTTTTTTGATTTTTTTTTTTTTTTTGATTTTTTTTTTTTTTTTAAACCCCAGATAGTTTTTTTTTTTTCTGTTTCTTTACACTGCTTGTTTTTGCTGCACTAAAATCCCAAGCGGTGCTGTCAGCCCTGCCCAGTAACTTCCCGGTTTTACAAAAAGTGTGTTGGGGGAATTTGGATCCAAATGGGAAAAGCAGATTTGATCAGGAGAGGGAGCTCTGTTAGACCCCTTTCACACTGGGGCACTTTGTAGGCACTAAGAGCCCTTTCACACAGAGCCGCCCATAGCATCGGCGGTAAAACGCTGCTATTTTTAGGGGTATTTGACCGCCGGATTTGCGGCACGTTTCAGCCGCTAGCGGAGTGCTTTTAACCCCCACTAGCGGAGTGCTTTTAACCCCCACTAGCGGCGGGGAAAGGGTTAAAACCGCCCGCCCTCTGACTTTCACACTGCAGATAATGGAGCAGCTATTTGAGGGTGGATTGCAGGCAGTATTTTTAACTCCCTCGGTGTGAAAGGGGTCTTAAAATAGTGCCTGCGAAGCGCCCTAAAAGAACTGCTCCTCAGACTCCAGTGTGAAAGCCCCAAGGGCTGTACCCATATGAAACTTGGCATTTTTTTTTCACACATTTGGTGTGGAGCTTTCATTTGGTGGTCATTTTTTTGCTAAACAAATAAGACCAAACATTTTCCAAATAAAACAAACTTTTTTTGTTAGGCTGTTCTAAAATTTTGCAAACAGGAAATTTTTCTTCTTTAATGAGGCTGCTCTGATGAGGGCTGATTATCAGTGTGGATGTCCCCTTTTACACTAGCCGGTTTACCGGCACTCTCCTCGCACTGTGACAGTTGAGGAGAGGAATGCCTGTGAACTGGAAAGTGTGTTTACATCGTTATCAGCTGTGATTGAGCACAGCAGATCACTTGGTGAAGTGCCACTGTGATTGGCCGTTTACGCTGAAGGACACAGCAATCGGAGCGCGCCATGTGCGATCACAGTAGAGCGTTGATGCTTTGACGCCCTCCCAGAGTCGACTGCGCTGTAGCCGCCATTTTGCTATAGCGTGGTCGGCTAGTGGTAAAGGAGTTGTAAAGGCAGAAGGTTTTTTTTATCTCAATGCATTCTATGCATTGAAATAAAAAATCTGTGTGTAGCAGCCCCCCCTTATTACTTACCAGAGTTCCTCCTCTCTCCAGCGATGTCCACACACGATCTCCTCAGCCATCCAGTACACTTCTCCTGATTGGCTGAGACAGAGCATCGGCACAATTGGCTCCCGCATATGTCAGTCAGCCAGTCAGGGGAGAAGGGGGGGGCCGGGTCGGGGCTCCATGTCTGAATGGATACATAGAGCTCTGACTCAGCTTGGGTGCCCCCTGTAGCAAGCTGCTGGATGAGGGGCACTCAAAAGAGGAAGGGGCTGGGAGCAACAAAGAGGAAACCGAGAAGAGGAGGATCCAGGCTGCTCTGTGCAAAACAAACTGCACAGAGGAGGTAAGTATAACATGATTTTATTTATTTTTTTAAATGACAATGGCTTTTCATTGTCACAGCTATGTAGCAAGTAAAGACTTGAACACGTATGTTTGAGTTGCTGGCTCTTCATATTGTGTTTGCTTTCTGTATTAACTGCTTGGAGGACACCTGGAACCAGAGCACCAAATAATCGGATTCCTTGTTTGGACATTTTAGGAGTGCGGGCAGCCTATAGAGGTGGATGCAGCAGCTGCATGGACACAGCCAAAATGTTGACATGCGGTTGCATGGGTCTGAACACGCACCATCTGAGTTTCGGACCCATGCACCTGCTCCTGCCTGCGTTTCAGACGGTGTGTGTTCGGACTCCCTCCTTCCTGCATGTCAGATGGCTTGTGTGTTCGGACCCTCTTTCTTGCATGTCAGTCGTTGTATGTTTGGACCCTCTCCTTCCTGCATGTCAGTCGTTGTGTGTGTTCGGACCCTCTCCTTCCTGCACGTCAGTCGTTGTGTGTGTTCGGACCCTCTCCTTCCTGCACGTCAGTCGTTGTGTGTGTTCGGACCCTCTCCTTCCTGCACGTCAGTCGTTGTGTGTGTTCGGACCCTCTCCTTCCTGCACGTCAGTCGTTGTGTGTGTTCGGACCCTCTCCTTCCTGCACGTCAGTCGTTGTGTGTGTTCGGACCCTCTCCTTCCTGCACGTCAGTCGTTGTGTGTGTTCGGACCCTCTCCTTCCTGCACGTCAGTCGTTGTGTGTGTTCGGACCCTCTCCTTCCTGCACGTCAGTCGTTGTGTGTGTTCGGACCCTCTCCTTCCTGCATGTCAGTCGTTGTGTGTGTTCGGACCCTCTCCTTTCCACATGTCAGTCGTTGTGTATGTTCGGACCCTCTCCTTCCCGCATGTCAGTCGATGTGTGTGTTCAGACCCTCTCCTTCCCGCATGTCAGTCGATGTGTGTGTTCGGACCCTCTCCTTCCCGCATGTCAGTCGATGTGTGTGTTTGGACCCTCTCCTTCCTGCATGTGAGTCGTGGTGTGTGTGTGTGTGTGTGTGTGTGTTTGGACCCTCTCCTTCCCGCATGTGAGTCGTTGTGTGTGTGTTTGGACCCTCTCCTTCCCACATGTCAGTCGTTGTGTGTGTTCGGACCCTCTCCTTCCTGCACGTCAGTCGTTGTGTGTGTTCGGACCCTCTCCTTCCTGCACGTCAGTCGTTGTGTGTGTTCGGACCCTCTCCTTCCTGCATGTCAGTCGTTGTGTGTGTTCGGACCCTCTCCTTCCTGCATGTCAGTCGTTGTGTGTGTTCGGACCCTCTCCTTTCCACATGTCAGTCGTTGTGTATGTTCGGACCCTCTCCTTCCCGCATGTCAGTCGATGTGTGTGTTCGGACCCTCTCCTTCCCGCATGTCAGTCGATGTGTGTGTTTGGACCCTCTCCTTCCTGCATGTGAGTCGTTGTGTGTGTGTGTGTGTGTGTTTGGACCCTCTCCTTCCCGCATGTGAGTCGTTGTGTGTGTGTTTGGACCCTCTCCTTCCCACATGTCAGTCGTTGTGGGTGTTCGGACCCTCTCCTTCCTGCATGTCAGATGGCTTGTGTGTTCGGACCCTCTTTCTTGCATGTCAGTCGTTGTATGTTTGGACCCTCTCCTTCCTGCACGTCAGTCGTTGTGTGTGTTCGGACCCTCTCCTTCCTGCACGTCAGTCGTTGTGTGTGTTCGGACCCTCTCCTTCCTGCACGTCAGTCGTTGTGTGTGTTCGGACCCTCTCCTTCCTGCACGTCAGTCGTTGTGTGTGTTCGGACCCTCTCCTTCCTGCACGTCAGTCGTTGTGTGTGTTCGGACCCTCTCCTTCCTGCACGTCAGTCGTTGTGTGTGTTCGGACCCTCTCCTTCCTGCACGTCAGTCGTTGTGTGTGTTCGGACCCTCTCCTTCCTGCACGTCAGTCGTTGTGTGTGTTCGGACCCTCTCCTTCCTGCACGTCAGTCGTTGTGTGTGTTCGGACCCTCTCCTTCCTGCACGTCAGTCGTTGTGTGTGTTCGGACCCTCTCCTTCCTGCATGTCAGTCGTTGTGTGTGTTCGGACCCTCTCCTTTCCACATGTCAGTCGTTGTGTATGTTCGGACCCTCTCCTTCCCGCATGTCAGTCGATGTGTGTGTTCAGACCCTCTCCTTCCCGCATGTCAGTCGATGTGTGTGTTCGGACCCTCTCCTTCCCGCATGTCAGTCGATGTGTGTGTTTGGACCCTCTCCTTCCTGCATGTGAGTCGTGGTGTGTGTGTGTGTGTGTGTGTGTGTGTTTGGACCCTCTCCTTCCCGCATGTGAGTCGTTGTGTGTGTGTTTGGACCCTCTCCTTCCCACATGTCAGTCGTTGTGTGTGTTCGGACCCTCTCCTTCCTGCACGTCAGTCGTTGTGTGTGTTCGGACCCTCTCCTTCCTGCACGTCAGTCGTTGTGTGTGTTCGGACCCTCTCCTTCCTGCATGTCAGTCGTTGTGTGTGTTCGGACCCTCTCCTTCCTGCATGTCAGTCGTTGTGTGTGTTCGGACCCTCTCCTTTCCACATGTCAGTCGTTGTGTATGTTCGGACCCTCTCCTTCCCGCATGTCAGTCGATGTGTGTGTTCGGACCCTCTCCTTCCCGCATGTCAGTCGATGTGTGTGTTTGGACCCTCTCCTTCCTGCATGTGAGTCGTTGTGTGTGTGTGTGTGTGTGTTTGGACCCTCTCCTTCCCGCATGTGAGTCGTTGTGTGTGTGTGTTTGGACCCTCTCCTTCCCACATGTCAGTCGTTGTGGGTGTTCGGACCCTCTCCTTCCTGCATGTCAGTCGTTGTGTGTGTGTGTGTGTTCGGACCCTCTCCTTCCCGCATGTCAGTCGTTGTGTGTGTTCGGACCCTCTCCTTCCCGCATGTCAGTCGTTGTGTGTGTTCGGACCCTCTCCTTCCCGCATGTCAGTCGTTGTGTGTGTTCGGACCCTCTCCTTCCCGCATGTCAGTCGTTGTTTGTGTTCGGACCCTCTCCTTCCCGCATGTCAGTCGTTGTGTGTGTGTGTGTGTGTGTTGGGACCCTCTCCTTCCCGCATGTCAGTCGTTGTGTGTGTTCGGACCCTCTCCTTCCCGCATGTCAGTCGTTGTGTGTGTTGGGACCCTCTCCTTCCCGCATGTCAGTCGTTGTGTGTGTGTGTGTGTGTGTGTGTGTGTGTGTGTGTGTGTGTGTGTGTGTGTGTGTTCGGACCCATGTAGCCGCTCCTGCCCACATGTCAGGTTTTGGCGTTCGGCTGTGTTCGTGCAGCAGTTGAATCTGCATGCACCTTTTATAGGCTGCCATCTCACCGCCTGGGATGGATACAGGCCCAATAGCAAAGGAAACCTGCACGCCGTACGGGTGTCATCGCCCGCCTTAATGCACCCCAAATCATACATTTTGTTCTCCCAGGTCTCCCTGCTCTTATACCACCACCATAACAATCTGACACGGTAGAGAGATGACCGCAGGTCCAAAAAGCTTTATTTAAAATCAAAGTGTACAGACAAGCACAGATCAATGAGTAGGCAATAACATTGACGCATTTCACGCAGGAATGCACTTAATCATAATCACTGTAGCAATTTCCAGGCAGTCAAATGTGAAAAAAAAAAAATGTACCTGTGCCTAATGCGTTTTTTTTTTTTTTTGTTTTTTACCCTCCTCCGGTCTCAGGATCACGCGGTGCTTTTTGTGAAGTCAGACCAGACGACAAAAGAATCCTGGATTTTTACAGCAAGCTCGGCTGCTTTGAAATTGCCAAAATGGAAGGATTTCCTAAAGATATTATTATTCTCGGAAGAAGTCTTTAAATGTGTTTTCCTGCAAAAATAAAATTTAAAAACTTGTCCGGATTTGTTCTCAGATTTCTTCAAACATGGAAGATTCCAGGTTTTGCTCTGCCGGATCTTTGAACAACTCCTATGCATAACTACAACACGGTGACTCAAATCTTTAATACGAAGAAAAAGGAAAAAAAAAATGTTTTTAAACTGTCTAAAGTCTTCTCCATGATGCTGTTTGTTCCTTTGCATGGGGGGGGGGGGGGGGGGGGAGTTCTGTGCTCCTGGGTGTCATTATTGAAGGATCTGCATTGGGTTTTCTTATTCTGCGTTACGGATTGCGTATTTGACAAACGTCTCATTTAATAATTGTTTCAATTTAAAGAGCTCCTAAAACATGCGTCATCTTGTGCACAAAGGCGCCATGATCTGTTTTGGTTTTTTTTTTCCCCCAAAGAGGGAACCCCAATTCCCCTCCCCCCAGGGACGATGGACGATGTAGCACATCTCAAGGCGGATTGAAGGGTTGCATAGAATGGAGGGATTCTAAAAAAGCAGCAAAGTAATGATTCTGTAAATGTATTTGTAGGATAATCTATGTACAGACTGTTTACCATTGTTCCTTTTTTTTTTATTTTTTTTTTTTTATTTTTTTTTTTTTGTTCTTGTATATTATGTTCAGGTTACTTTTTGCAAGCTTTGATTAAGCATGCTTCATTTTAAAAATTAACGGTTGAAACTATAAGGTAAAAAAAGTGCTTTAAACCTGCCTTTTCCTGTTCCGTTTTACACGTCTCATTGTGGTATAGTTATTAACACTGCCCTCGGTGCATTTCATATGAGGTTTATGCATTTTTTTTTGATGTTGCCCCATAAGCTTTATTGGTACTTTAAGGGAAATTCCACTTTTGATAAAAAAAAAGGAAAAAATAAATAAAACGTGTGTTTACTGAAGAGACCACAAGGGGGAGCTGTTTTGCAAAGATACATAGTTTCCTATAGGCACTTCCCAGTCTTCAGAATTTATACTTCCTTAAAGAAGTCATCTCATGAGCAATGAAAAGTTCATTTGTGGCCTCATAGATTCATATTGAGGTACCTGAAGGTGAAAATGTTGAAAGATTGTCTAGTAACTTCTTTGATTTTTGATTTTTTTTTTTTTTTTTTTTTTTTTTTTTACAGCTCAGCAGCTCCTCCCCTGTCAGAAGCCCAATTTGTGGGCTTTGCTATTGATGCCAACACTTTTCTCCTCCTGCATGACTTATTCACTCACTCCTATTGTGGAGCTCAGACAGAGATGAGTTAATTCTGGCCGCTGTGCCGTGACACGCCCCCGCTCTGCTGTGACACGCCCACTCCATGTTTATTGACCGCACATTTATTGTGGCGCTCAGACTGAGTGGACTTGCTTCCATAACCTCCACTGTGATGCCCCCGCTCTGCTGTGACACGCCCACTCCATGTTTATTGACTGCACGTTTATTGCGGAGCTCAGACTGAAATGAGTTCTGCCCCCGCTGTATTGTGGCACGCCCCCTCCATGTTTGACCGTACATTTATTGCGGAGCTCAGACCGAGATGAGTTCTGCCCCCGCTGTACTGTGACACTCCCCCCCCCCCCCCCCTTTCCCTACACTCTGATGTGGCACGCCCCCTCCATGTTTGCTCACTCATTTGTTGTGGAGCTCAGACTGAGCAGATTTGCTTCCATTACCTCCACTGTGACACTCCCCGCTCCGCTGTGACACGCCCCCCTCCCTGTGCACTTGTTGTGACGGCACTGGCCTTGGGCAAGCGCCTGGTGCTGAAAACGCTTTTTTTTTACCTCTCATCAATTCTACTTCAGAACAGTGTGGTTGGATAGTGGTAGAGACGGGGGTGGGGGGGGGATTAAAGCAACCCCAACTAATGCAGCTCTGTATTCATTCAAATGTATTAAATGTATATTTTTTTTATTTTTTTTTGTTATTAGATCGTTGTATCAGCATTTTTGTCTTGTTCTGAAAACTTTGTACAGCCACACTCAGGCTCGGAGATGGAGGGGCAACATTAGGGAGCCCATAGGAATAGAGAATTTTGGGGAGGGTTTTGCCCATGTGTGTTTTTTTTTTTTTTTTTTTTTTTTTTTTTCCTTTCAAATGTAGTTTTCCAAACAAGTGACGTTTTCTTCGATGCATCTATATAGCACAGCGGGGTGAGCTCAGTAAAAGATGTAAACAATCTGCAAGCCAGATAGGTGTCCCATCCGGGATTTGACTTGGGTCGCGTGACTGGGTATCTGCTATACAGCCCGGCAATGCCCAGGTGGAGGGCCAAGCTAAGCTGCAGCAGATCACGTGTCCTGGTGACAACGGTTCAGCTATTTCATGCATCCCCGACCCCCACCATGTTTCAATTTAAGAGAGAAAATGATATAGTCTATGACTTTCTTACTTGGTGACCTTGTCACTAGACCATTTCAGTACAAATCTTCACATAGGATTATATGTGCATTAAATGTATGCATGCTATATACCTGTAAAAGCCTCCTCCTTGTAGTCATTCAAAAGGCCTCAAACTACTTCTGGGTGCCGCCATCTTGGATGTGATTTCAGCAGACTCAGAGCTGTCACCCAGGTGACACTCTCTAGTAGCGGCCCCCAACCTCCCTGGCCTCAGGGACTGGCCTCGTAGACGTCAACCCATCCACGGATGGCCTATCGCCTTGAGGGGGTGTGTTTGTGTATTAGGGGTGTAGCTTGCTGCACTCTATACCAGCAATCCCCAGCCTGCCAGGGACCAGCTGTGCAGAAGTCACCCCCGCCACGGATGGCCTGTCACCTTGGGGGGGGTGTTTGTGTGTTAGGGGTGTAGCTTGCTGCACTCAATACCAGCAATCCCCAGCCTGCCCGGCACCAGGGACCGGCCAGCTGTGCAGAAGTCACCCCCTCCACGGATGGCCTGTCACCTTGGGGGGGGGGAGAATATGTGTGTGTCTGTGTATTGGGGGGTACAGCTTGCCACACTATAGCAGCAGCGGTCCCCAGCCTCCCTGGCACCAGGGACCAGCCACGTGGAAGTCAACCCCCTCCACGGAGTGCAGCTTGCCACCTCGGAGGGGTATGTTGGTTTGGCCTGTGACCACCTAAGGATGGGGGTTGCAGCTTGGATCTCCCCAGTGTGCGGAGATCCTGTTCCCAACCTGGCTCTCCTACCTCCTCTTCTTGTTCCTCCTGACCACAGAGAGGGAGGGGAACTTGTGTCCTTTGGTTGGAGGGTGGCTCTGCCGGCTGCCAACCCCCGCCACGTAGGCCACAGACCAGAACCCGTCCGCAGCCGGAGGGGGGGGGGGGGGGGGAGTTGAGGGGACTCCTGCCCTATAGTATTCCCCCTTTCCTGTTCTCCAGCAGGGTGACGGGCTTCTTTTAATTTTTCCATCTCAAGCACAGAGTTCCTTCCCAGTATATTTTTAGAATAACCCGGTGCTACTTTAATCCCCAAGCTTGGGGTTAAATAGTTCTCAGCAGGAGTAGCTCTTGCTGCAATACTCTCCCCTTTTCCTGGACTGTCATCTGTTCAGGGGGTCAGACTCAACCCACTTCCTTTGAGCCCAGAGGGCATCAAGGGCTAAAAAAAAAAAAAAAAAAATAGAGGGAGGGGTCTAAACACACAGGTTGGGTTTTAATTTCCTAAGGAATGTATAAAGGGGTGAATGGGGGAAAATCCCAGCAGCACAACAGCTCATTTAGGCCGATATCCACCCCCCTCTTTTAACCCCTCGTTATCCGAGTTGTGGGTCATGCACAATTAAGTTAATCACCCAGCCAGTGGTTTCAGCATTGTCCTGCTGAGAGCCGCTTCTTTTCTGTCCCCGCACTGCTGCCATCTTCAGTGACGTCGCCTGGAAGCTGTCGGCTCTTCTGGGCTCAATCGGCGGTTGCATGAAGATGCGCCGCCTGGCCCTGCCCCCCCCCCCCCCAATCACCTTTCAATCAAGGACTATGCCATCTGGGATATGTGACATACATATCCCAGAAGGCACAGCAGGCAAAGTGCCTGACATTCACATAGGCAATGGATGTGCATGGGGTGGGGGCAGGCCAGAGAATTTTCATTAAAAAAAAAAAAACGTAAAAAAAAAAAAAACACTAACAAATGCCCGATTTGCACAGCTGAGGGGAGAAGGGTGGAGATCTGCTTTAATAGCCCAAACGTCCAGGTAGGTGACACAGGAAGCTGCAGTAGCAGTCACCCTGCTGGCTATGCAGTGTGGCAGAGGTGTTTAAATCATAAGAGTGACTAAACGGGATTATAAATCATTTGGCAGGTAAAGCAGATCACATATGAGGCTACTTGCCTATAAGTAACATGTACAGTAGGCCTTGGGTCTATGGAAAATGTTGATATCTCTAAGCACTTGTTTTGAAATGTTCTATTACTTTCATTCATTTTACGATCTAGAACAGTAGTAGCCAATTTGCAGCCCAGGGGCCGGATTTGAGCCTTTGCAGGCCTATATCCAGCCCTTGAGGTACCATTCCTCCCTCAACTGACGCCGGTGGTGGGGCACCATTCCTCCCTCAACTAACGCAGGTGGTGGGGCACCATTCCGCCCACTAAAACTATTGATGTGGCATTGTTTAGTCCCACTTGCCACTCCAGCCCCCCCCCCCCCCCCCCTAAAATCCGACAATGGGTAAACTGGCTCTTTTGTTTTAGAAAGTTGAGACCCCGATATAGAAGATTTGCATTTAATATAAACTGATCACCAACCTGGTCAACTCGGATCCTGCATAGGATATAAAAATGCATAGCTGAGCTTATCACCGATCAAAGCCGCGTGTCCAGACGATCAGTTGATGCAAGCAGCTTAAATATACAGGTTTCCTGCAAAAGTTGAGCTTTGTCAGTGAGGCCACCCACCACCAGGGGGAGCAATAGGGACATGGGAATTGGCTGAGGCCAAGCTTTACCCCTGCAGTAGAAACTGGCCTGATTTTTGGGTGATTGTTTTGAAGCTTGGTCTTCACCGAGGGCCTGTTCTCCCTATACGGTGCAATTGTGAATGGACTGGTGGTGTTCATACATGGCATGCACGCTTTTGTAGTTACCGTTCTTTATTCCATAAAAGATCAGCAGAAGGGAGACCACAAGCAATATTGGTGACTAATCCTTTGCCCTCTGCCTGGCTTTTTTTGGGCACATTTTCGAGTTCAGTTAGTAGTGCAGGGATATCAAACTCCTCTTTTATCGGTGGCCTCATTGTCCTCAAAGGGCCAGTTGTATCTGTAAGACTAGATGTCCAGAGCACCCCTCCCACTTACACCATTACATCAGATGTTGAGCTCCCCCACCTTCAGAAGTCAAAAGCCCCCCCCAACCCTTCCTTACATCACATCACAGTGCCCCCCCCCCCTTACCATGTGCTGCTGCTGAGTAGCAGATGGAGGCAGCGGTAGAAAGAAGTGCAGGGTCTGGAGGAGGGCTGCAGTCAGCTGCGTCTACTTTAAGCTCAGACCAGGGGGTGCTGCGGCTGCAAAGAGAGACACAGGATCTGCAAAGGAGATCTGTCATCCTCTTTGCTGCCAGCTGCTGAGATGGGAGGGTTGAAGAGACAAGCCTCTCTGCAGCTGCATGCAAAGATAGGATCTGGCAGAAGAGTTCTGTTCTCCTCTCTGCAGCTGACTGCTGAGACTGGGTGTGCAAAGACACAGCTGCATGGAGAGAGACCCAGAATCTGGTGGAGAAGCTCTGTCCTCTTTGCTGCCAACTGCTGAGATGGTCAGGTGGCAGAAACGAGCCTCTCTGCAGCTACATGGAGAGGCAGGATCTGGCAGGGTGAGTTCTGTCGTCCTCCTCTGCTGAGAAGGGGTGTGACAGAGATGAGCCTCTCCGCAGCTACATAGAGAGAGAGGGGGGAATCTGGCAGAGAAGTTCTATCCTCCTCTTTGCTGCCAAGATGGGAGGTGGAAGAGACAAGCTTCTCTGGATCTGCTGAAGGAGTTTTGTCCTCTCTGCTGCCGACTACTGAGGCAAAGTGGGGGTGGAGACGAGGAATGCTGCAGCTGCCGGAGAGGTACGAGGGCCACATGAGACGGTCTGGAGGGCCGGATTTGGCCCTCGGGCCTTGTGTTTGACGCACAGAAGTTAGAGCAGTGGTTCTCAACTCCTGTTCTCAGGACCCCTCTAACAGGCCAGGTTTGCAAGATAACTGAAATACATCACAGGTGATAGCATTTGCTGCTCAGTGATTGCAGTATTCTAGTCACTATGGGCCCATTTATACCTATACTCACATGAACATGCGACTTGTGCTAAGGTAACTCTTTCACTTTGAATGATACCTTAATTGGCTACAAAAAATGTATCCGCCCTTCACTTGGGAAAGCAATGTGCAGAATATTTGCACCTTTGCTTTGGGCTAAAGCGAGGGGGGGGGGGTCTCCAAACGTTCAAAACAAAGGGCCAGTTTATGGTCCTTCAGACTTTAGGGGGGCCGGACTGTGGTTGAGAGTAGGAAAGGTCCCAACGTTAGGGGGGGGGGGGGGTTTAATGCCCGATCTTTGGTGTCAGTGGAAAGAATTGTGCCTCATTATCGGTGTCATTCGGATGAATTGTGCCCCATCCCGGTTATCAGTGGGAGGAATAGTGGCCCATTATTGGTGCCAATGTAGAGAATTATGCCCCATTGTTGGTATCGGTAGATGATGTAGTACCCCAGGGGCCGGATAAAGGCAAGCAATGGGCCACAGTTTGGAGACCACTGGGCTAAAGGGCTGGTGTGTTTACAGTGTGTTGGGGTGCCAGTCAGCATAATGGCATCCCAGGGATATTGTGCTTTTTGTAGTGGGCACACCTAGGTGGTAATCCAGCCGGGACATCCCAAAAATGTTTTAGGCTTTGATGACAAAATCATCATAGATCAGATATCGCTATCTGCTCTTAGTTGTTCACAACACCCCCATCCCATTCATGAAAAATCAGGCCATGGTATGTAGCTGGCAATTTTTGGTTTACATGGTATGTAGCTGGCAATGCCCACAAAGTTCTTTCTGCTCCATATAGGAGAAAGAGCCGTGGTTGGAGGAGAGGCAAGCATGTGACTTTGACAGGTCACATGGCCAGATCTCCTCCCAACTTTTGCCACCATAACGCTGTGCTTGACACGAGCCCCTTAGTTAGGCATGCTGAAGGGTTAGTTTATGTTTTATTTTCTATTTTATAAAAAGTCGAATAATTTTCCTTGAGAACAAAGCAGCTCTTTATTCTAATGCGCTTTTATTTGGAGTGAGAGTTTCAATCTCATCCGTCTCCAGCCGTTTCAGCGATCGCTTTTTTTTTTTTTTTTTCAATTTTAAATGCAACACAGCAGAGCAGAGCAGCCAATCCAATGAGGAGAGACTGCGGTCCTCAGTAACTATCCTGCCTGTCTCTATGGCCAGGTTCCACTATACAACACAATTCTGATGTGAATATACATTGCACACCTTTTGTAGAATGTTAAGATTTTGTTTTATAATAAAAGTGGTAAAAAATCGCCATTTGTCTGTGTTTATTTGCACTTTTATTTTTACTTTTATTTAACCACCTCAATACAGTGCACTTACACCCCCTTCCTGACCAGACCAATTTTCAGCTTTCAGCGCTCTCACAGTTTGAATGACAATTACTCAGTCATCCAACACTGTACCCATATGAAACGTGCGTCCTTTTTTCCACACAAATAGAGCTTTCTTTTAGTGGTATTTAATCACTAGTGAGTTTATTTTTTGTGCTATAAATAAAATAAAATGTAAATTTTGTGAAAAAAATGCCTTTTTCTTTGTTTTTGTCATAAATTTTTGCTAATTAGTAATTTTTCTTCATACATTTTGGCCAAAATTTATACTGCTACATATCTTTGGTAAAAATAACCCACATTAGTGTATATTATTTGGTCTTTGTGAAAGTTATAGAGTCTACAAACTATGGTGCCAATCGCTGAAAATTGATCACTTCTAATCCTCAGTACATCAGGTGAGTCTCATTTTCTTGAGACACTAACAAGTCAGGAAAGTACAAATACCCCCCAAATGACCCCTTTTTACAAAGTAGACATTCCAAGGTATTAAGTAAGTAGCATGATGAGTTTTTTTAAGTTGTAATTTTTTCCCACAATTTTTTGCAAAATGAAGATCTTTTTTTTTATTTTATTTTTTTACAAAATTGTCATATTATCAGGTTATTTCTCACACACAGCATATGCATACAACAAATTACACCCCAAAATACATTCTGCTACTCTTCCCGAGTACGGTGATACCACATGTGTGAGACTTTTACACAGCCTGGCCACATACAGAGGCCCAACATTGATGTAGTACCTTCAGACATTCTACGAGCAAAAATTACGCATCTCATTTCTCAACCACCTATTACACTTTTGAAGGCCCTGGAGTACCAGGACAATGGAATTGCCCATAAAATTACCCTATTTTGGAAAGCAAACACCCCAACGTATAATCTGTGAGGCATAATGAGTCTTTTGAATGGTTAATTTTTTTCCAGAAGTTTTTGGAATATGTGGAAAAAAATGTAAATGCATTTTTTTTTACACAAAATTGTCAATTTATGAGATATTTCTAACAAATTACACCCCAAAAACACATTCTGCTACTCCTCCCGAGTATGGCGATACCACATGTGTAGGACTTTTACACAGCCTGGCCACATAGAGAGGCCGAACATTGAAGTAGTACATTCAGGCGTTCTAGGAGCATAAATGACACATCTCATTTCATTCCTACATATCACACTTTTGAAGGTCCTGGACCACCAGGACAGTGAAATTACCCACAAAATGACCCCATTTTGGAAAGCAAACATCCCAACGTATATTCTATGAGACATGGGCTGCAAATAGGTACTGGGGTACTCTGATGGGCTGGAGATAGGTACTCTGATGGCCTGGTGACAGGTACTCTGATGGCCTGGTGACAGGTACTCTGATGGTCTGGTGACAGGTACTCGGGTACTCTGATGGCCTGGTGACAGGTACTCGGGTACTCTGATGGCCTGGTGACAGGTACTCGGGTACTCTGATGGCCTGGTGACAGGTACTCTGATGGCTTGGTGACTGGTATTTGGGTACTCTGAAGGGCAGTGACAGGTACTCGGATGAACTGTGACAGGTACTCGGGTACTCAGATGAACTGTGACAGGTACTCGGGTACTCAGATGGACTGGGACAGGTACTCGGGTACTCAGATGTACTGGGACAGGTACTCGGGTACTCAGATGGGCTGTGACAGGTACTCGGGTACTTTGATGGGCTGTGACAGCTACTCGGGTACTTTGATGGGCTGTGACAGGTACTCGGGTACTTTGATGGGCTGTGACAGGTACTCGGGTACACTGTTAAACCGTGACAGATACTTGGGTACCATGATGGACTGTGATAGGTACTCGGGTACCCTGATGGACTGTGACAGGTACTTGGGTACCCTGATGGACTGTGACAGGTACTCGGGTACCCTGATGTGCCGTGACAGGTACTCGGGTACCCTGATGTGCCGTGACAGGTACTCGGGTACCCTGATGTGCCGTGACAGGTACTCGGGTACCCTGATGTGCCGTGATAGGTACTCGGGTACTCTGATGGGCCGTGACAGGTACTCGGGTACTCTGATGTGCCGTGACAGGTACTCGGGTACTCTGATGGACTGTGACAGGTACTCGGGTACCCTGATGGACCGTGACAGGTACTCGGGTACCCTGATGTGCCGTGATAGGTACTCGGGTACTCTGATGGGCCGTGACAGGTACTCGGGTACTCTGATAGGCTGGGACAGGTACTCGGGTACTCTGATGTGCCGTGACAGGTACTCGGGTACTCAGATGGGCTGGGAAAGGTACTCGGGTACTCTGATGGACTGTGACAGGTACTCAAATACTCTGATGGACTGTGATTGACAGGTACTATGAGGAGTGGTGACAGGTCCTCTTTATTGGGGGGGGGGGGGTGCAATCAGTGTGATTGGTGTACACTAGGCGTTAACGAGATGTTACCGCAATCTTCTCCTCACACACGATCGGCGTGTGAGGAGGAGAACAACATCTTGTTACCGTGGTTTGTTTACATTTTAGTGATCGGCTGTGATCCTTTCACAGCCGATCACGTGGGTAAACAGCCGGCCAATGGCTGTTTACCAGCGTCGGTGACGAGCAGTGTTCCCGGGGAACACGCCGCCACCGACGTGCACGCGCAGCGCGATCGCGCGCATGCGCCGTGCACAGCCGGGGTGTGACCATCTGTGATCGCCCGTGACTTCATCACGGCCGATCACGTGGTAAACAGCCATAACCAATGGCTGTTCACCCCCTTCGGTGGCGAGCGGTGTCTCCGTGACACGCCGCCACCGAAGAAACAGGGATGCGCGCGCCCGATCGCGCGCATTCCCTGTTTAAATGGGAGGCCATCATATGACGGCCTCCCGCCACAATAGGTGCGCCGCCTGGCCGTCATTTGACGGCCGGCGGGCAGCATCTAGTTAAAGAAAAAAAATGTAAAATTACACTATATGGCCAAAAGGTTGTGAACACCCCACCTTCACCCCTATATGGGCCTCCCATTTGAAACCCATGGTCAATAATAATATGGAGATGGGTGTTGCCCCCTCCCCTGCGGACCTGAGCGGACACTCCATTCACCTCTATGGAGCGCCAAAACCAGACCGATGGAGGTCCTATTTTCCATCTGTCGATCTGATTGGATGAAAACAGACAAGCGGTCCGTTTTCATCCAGTCTTCCCATAGAGGAGAGTGGTAATCTGTCCATCTCTGCTCAGTAAGTGAAGACGGACCTGTCATCTGCCTGCTCAGTGGGGATCAGCAAAACGCAGGTGCCCGTGTGAAAGGGGTCCTAAATCTACCCCTGTGTGAGGTCAGGCATTTGACAAGGCTGTAAACGTCTGACTTCAGGCGACCTCTGACCTTATTACTGAAGTAGAATAGTCCGTTTATAGACCATGTCAGTTTAACCACTTGCTTACTGGGCACTTAAACACCCTCCTGCCCAGACCAATTTTCAGCTTTCAGTGCTGATGCACTTTGAATGACAATTGCGCGGTCATGCTACACTGTACCCAAATTAAATTTTTATCATTTTTTTCCCACAAATAGAGCTTTCTTTTGGTGGTAGTTAATTACAGCTGGGAGTTTTATTTTTTGTTAAACAAACAAAAAAAAGATGCAAAATATAAAAAATCATGTTTAATAGTTTGTTATAAAATTTTGCAAACAGGTAATTGTTCTCCTTCATTGAAATACGCTGATGAGGCGGCACTGGTGGGCACCGATAGGCACAGATAAGGCGATATTGATGGGCACGGAAGGGTGGCATGGATGGGCACTGATAGGTACCACTGATAGATGGGACTGATGGGCACTGATAGGTGGCACTGGGCACTGGTAGATGACACTGATGGGCACGGATATGTGGCATATGAGGTGCAGCACTTTTGAGGCAGATTGTGGGCACTGATAGGTGGCACTGATGGGTGGTACTATGGGCACTGATGGGTGGCACGCTTCCTATAATTAGGTGGCACTGGCAGGGGGCAGGTGGGCACCGATGATCTGGCCGTGATCGGGACTGAAGTCCCTCTCACGGCCGCCGGTGATCGGCTTTTTTTTTTTTCTCCTCGTGCTGTCAGCGCGAGGAGGAAAAATAGCCGATTACCGGCTCTGTTGTGATCACATGTCAGAGCACTTTTTGCGATTCGGCACTGCGTTGCTTAAACTGACAATTGCGCGGTCGTGCATCGTGGCTCGCAAACAAAATTGGTGTCACCCCCCCCCCCACACACACACACACACAAATAGAGCTTTCTTTTGGTGGTATTTCATTACCTCTGCGGTTTTTATTTTTGCGCTATAAACAAAAAAAGTGACCATTTTGAAAAAAAAGCATTTATTTTTATTATTTTTTACATTTTGCTATAATAAATATCCACCTAAACATTATTTTTTTTTCCTCGCTTTAGGCCGATACGTATTCTACATATTTTTGGTAAAAAGAAAATCGCAATAAGGTTTTTCGCAAAAGTTATAGCGTTTACAAAAAGGTTTTTTTTTTTCTTTTTCTTTTTTTTCTTTTTATCGTGACTGCGACATTATGGCGGGCACATCGGACATTAAAGTAAACTGCATCAGACGCCGGCCACACGTGGAGGAAGTATTTTAAGCTATACAGGAAAAGTTGGTGGAGGGACAGAGCAGAGTGGTTGCTGGTCAGGTTTGGTGACACAGGCATCTCCCTTTTGTTGACAACATTGTACTGTATAGCTAGGATTAATAGCAGTTATTGTACTGTACTATAGCCTAGCAAGTGAAACATTCTTTTGCTGGTACTGCCTCTGCTTTGTACTGTAAGCTATGAGTGACAAAGATACCAGGAACCCCTCTAAGGGGTTAATGATATGCAACAAACTAAAAACCCTTCCAAAAGAATGTCTGTCTTCCTCCCCTGAGAGGTAAAAAGAAAAATACGGCCAGTCAGATGAAGCCGTCAAGGGTAGAACACTTCTGTCCCTGTATTTCATACAAACAGGTTTTTCTTCTACCATTTAAAAGATTATTGCTATGATGCCTCTCCATAGTAGGACTAAACATAGCAGATTCCCATCTAGTCCTCTGGGCCCCTTTGTTGAGGTACAGGAGGCTGGAGATCAGGTAGATCTTCCCAAATATTGGAAGATGCTTATTTTTCCTCTTCAGAGGATCCTAACAGGGAGGGAGTAGCCGCACAAGTCAGGCGTTAGTCTACTCCCTTACTTAACCCTTTTATTGCCTGCCACAGGCTCTTGAGGTATCTACCTCTAACAGGGTTCGTTTAACATGGTGTCCTATTGAACAAGTTCTGTAGTGCAAATCTGCAAGATGGAAAAAGCACTAAAAATGCATATAGCTTTGTATTCTGAATGGGAACATTTTTATGATAGAAATGGGGGGGGGGGGGGTTCCAGCTATTAATGCCGCAATCACCTCCAGTGAGCAGAGTCTCACATGTCCAGTGGATAATGCACTGATGTTAAAGGATCCAGCAAGTTAAGGTTGGACTTTCCTTTTAAAGACGAGATGTCTTTTGCAGTTCTGGCTGCAATTGGAGTAGCTCAGTCCATTAACCCTTAAAGTGGTTGTAAACCCTTACAACCAACTTTGACCTACAGGTAAGCCTAGATTAAGGCTTACCTGTAGGCCAAGAAATATCTCCTAAACCTACACGGTTTAGGAGATATTTGCTGAAAGACAGGCACCGCTGTCTACGGCGCATGCGCCGTAGACAGCAGCGCAGGCGCACTAAGCACGCCGCGGTCAACGGTGATATGCTGCGAGTGTTGGCTCCCGTGCGCATGCGCGGGAGTAACGTCATCACGGCTTCGCCGAATGACAGCGGCGGAGCAGCGAGACCCACCGAGAAGATGGATGCGCTGGACTACAGGGGACAGCGGTGACTTCGCTGGCTCCTGAGTCAGGTAAGTGACACATAATGGACTACTATGCGATGCACAGTAGTCCATTATGCTTTACCTTTGCAGGGAATGAAAGAGGAAGTAAACCCATCAGGGTTTACTTCCTCTTTAACGTCTGCTCCACTATTGTGGTGGAGCACATTTTGAGTCGCACCAATGCATTGGAATGTGGACTCCAAGGGGTTAAGGAACAGGTGTGAGATACCTGAAAGTTCTGCCTGATCAGCAGGCCCAGCAAAGGGCTGGTGTATTTGATGCACAGATGCTATGAAGGACTCCATCATTTAAGCCCTATGGCTTATACTTGGACTAGTGCATTTTTGCAGAGGTCCGTGGCTGAGATATTGGTCAGCTTGAAGCACCAGGTGAAAACCCTTAGCCCGTCTGTGTCCCTTCCTGGGGTACAACTATTTAGAGTGCATAAGTACATCCAAAAGGGGTAAAGCTCTCTTTACCAGTAAAAGGAGGCTCAAACAGTTCTTTAATCATGCAGCCTCTCCTATGCCTGGGGTATCTGCCTTTAGGCAGTCTCGACGGTCTCAATCGTCAGGTTCAGGAGAAAGTTCCCAGGGGCAGCACCAGGATCTTGGGGGCAGAAAGCCCATGAAGCAGAATGCTAAGGCCTTCTCATGAAGGAGCACCCCCACTTGTTTGAGTGAGGGGAAAGGTCCTGCGATTCTCAAAGTCTGGCAGGAACAATGTTAAGAGCAGAGTGATTTCTGCAATTTTTTTTTTTAATTATTTATTTTTTTCTCTAGGTTACATCTAGAGTTTCAAGAGCCCGGATGGCCCAGTCGGCTTTCGATCCGAGGGTCCAGGGTTTGGGTGCTGCCTGTGGGGTCCTTGGGGTTGCTGATGCGGCAGTCTTATGCAAGAGTGTCCGTCTCCTCAAAGAATGCTCCTAAGGTTCCAGAAAAAAAAAAAAAAAAAAGAGAAGTGTCTCTCTCTGGATCAGCTGTTATCCCAGTCGGTGATATCAGAGATTCCCTTAGTGGAACAGGAGTTTTTGGCTCAAATCTTTTAAGGTCCCAGAGCCAAGCAGAGAGGTAAGACCCGCTCTAGATCTCGGAAAACTGAATCGGCACTTAAACATCCGATCCTTTCGTAATTTGATCGGCTGTGTCCATCTTGCAAGGAGGGGAGTTGCATATCTCCATGTGCCAAAGTTTCCCGCTTACCAAAAATCTCTGCGGTTTGAAATATAAAATTTATTTTTATCAATTGTGGCACTGCCATTCGGCTTAGCCACAGCCACTACGAGTGTTCTGAAAGATTCTGGCACCTCCTTTAGCCAGGTTAAATACTCAAGGCATAGCGGTCCTAGCCTATTAGAAGATCTACTTTGAATAGATCATTCAGCCTCAGGTCTAATGCCAGAGTCTGATCTCAGCTGTAGATAGCTGAAATCTAGGTTAGATTCTCCTTAAAACCATCAAGGGGGTTACTTGGGGGCTGGTTATAGATACCATACAGAAGAAGGTATTTTTACCCCAGACGTGAATCGGTTCCATTGTAGGACTAATTCAACTTACCAGGAAAGGAAAATGCCTTCATTTTGGCTGCAGGAGATTTTTAGGGGAAATGGTGGCCTCCTTCAAGACCGTTCCTTACGTGCAGTTTTATTCAAAGACTGCTTCAAGACACCATCCTGTTGGTCTGGAATAAAGAGGATGCTTGGCTCCCGACATTGGTCACAGCCTAAATTGGTGGTTGTTGTCCAGCAGGAGGGAAAATCTTTATCCTGCAAGGCGTTAACAGATGCCAGCCTTCTAGGCTGGGGAGCAGCCCTGGAAGAAGATTCTGTCCAGGGGAGATGGTCCAGGTTAGAGGACCTTGCCTATCAACTTTGTTGGAAGCTTCAGGCAGTACATCTGGCCATAGAATCTTGGCGGTCAGATTACAGGACTGTCCTGATAGGATTCAGTCTAAAAGAGCAACGGCGGTGGCTTACATCAAAAAATAAATAAATACATTTTAAAAAAAGGTGAATAATGTTCTACCTTTGGCAGAACACAACACTCCTTGCCTATCGGCAATTTTAATATTTCAGGCGTACTACTTGAGACGCCAACAATTATTTCCAGGAGAATGATCTCTTCACCCCATCTTCCTAGCAATATGTCAGATTGGGTACTCTGGACATGGACCTATTCGCGTCCACATTCATTAGTAAGGTCAACAACTTTATGTCAAACAAGGGGTCCGCTAACAGGCGGAACCGACGCATTAGTCTTCCCAGGGGATCAGTTCTCGCTGATCTATGCATTTCCTCCGGCTCTGCTACTTCCGCTCCTTCTCCACAGGATTAAGCAGGAACAGAAGGAGGTGATTCTAGTGGCCCCAGCGGGTCCCAGAAGATCTGAATTTATCGAGATCATAAGGAGGGCAGTTGAAGTCCTTTGGACTCTGCCATTATAGCCAGACCTTCTTGCACAAGGTCTGGTATTTCATCCTACTTTACGGACAAGGAGTTTAACAGGTTTGACTGTTGAATCCCACTCTATAAAAAAGCGTGGGTGATCTCTTTCAGTAGTGTCTACTTTGACTAATGCCAGGAAGCCGGCTTCCAGAATCACTTACTATAGAATCTGGAAGGCATAGGTTTCTTGGTATGGCTCCAGGGGTTGGCACCCAAGGAGGTATGTCAGTATGCCTTTTGCTTCCCACTCTTGGTGCATAGCTTATTCAGGGGGTAACGCGGTTTATTTCCCCTATCAAGGCACCTCTAAATCCTTAGGATTTAAGATTAGTCTTGTCGGCTTTGTTAAATCAGCCGTTTGAACCTTACGAGAAATTCTCTTGGTTCTTTGACAAGAAAGATAATCTTTTTGCTTGCCATTTATTCTGCTAGAAGAGTATTGGAACTAACGGCTCTGTCTTGTAAGAGCAATATTTTATCGTGTATAAGGACAAGGTGATTTGATGTCCTCATCCTGAATTCTTACCAAAAGTGGTAACAGGTTTTAATTTAAACCAAGATATTATTCTTCCTTCTTTCTCCCCAGAAGCCTTAATCTGGGCAAGAGAAAGCACTGCAGTCTCTTAAAGTAGTAAGAGCGATCAGACCTGTTCAAAACCTGCGTTTTGCGAACCGCTCAGGTTCCCAAAACATATGTTTTGTTTGTACTGCCAGAGGGTCCAAGATATGGACACGCAGCGTCAAGATCCACTATTTTCCAAATAGATTTGTCAGGTGGTTGATCAAGCTTCAGCTTCAAGAAGATTCTTCCTTCTCATGTTAGGAGCACACTCATCCAGGGCGAGTAGTGCCTCTTGGGTGGTGCATCATCAGGCCTCTATGGCTCAGATCTGTAAGACCGCAACATTGGTCTTTTGGTTCAGATGTTTATCCGATTTTTTTTTTTTTTTTTTTCAAATTGATATTAAAGGTCATGAGGAGACTATCTTTGGGCACAGCATATACTGCTGGCTGCAGTATGAGTCCTCTGGCCTCCTGTTTCCTTGAATCTGTCTCCCCCCTTCAGTTGCCATTGCTATGGGACATCCCGCATAGTTATTACTATGGCGCTGTGTCCCCTGATGTAAGAAAAGAAAATAGGATTTTTAAAACGGCTTATCTGTAAAATCCTTTTCTTTGATGTACATCAAGGGACACAGAGGTCCCTCCCTTCTTCTTCTTATACACTTTGATTGCTTGGCTACAAAACTGAGGACTCCCAGTGATGGGAGGGGTTATGTGGGGGAAGTTCACGCCTTAAGGGGCGTGCCAGTGTCCAGCACCTGATGGTCCGATATAACCCACATAGTTATTACTATGGCGCTGTGTGATGTACATCAAAGAAAAGGATTTTACAGGTTAGCTGTTTTAGAAATCCCATTTTTTTTTCTAGAAAATTACTCAGAACCCTAAAACCTTGTGTGTGTGTGTGTGTGTGTGTTAGGGCTGCAACAATTAATTGATGATGAAAATCGTTGTCAACGATTTTCATTATCGATTGGTTGGTCCAACGTCACCTTCCTCCCTGTACATACTGCCCACTGTCTTACCCTCCACACTACTCTCCATAGTGCTCACTGTCATACCCTCCACACTCCTCTCCTGTACATACTGCCCACTGTTATACACTCCTCTCCTGTACAATACTGCCCACTGTCTTACCCTCCACACTCCTCTCCTGTACATACTGCCCACTGTCTTACCCTCCACACTCCTCTCCTGTACATACTACCCACTGTCTTACCCTCCACACTCCTCTCCTGTACATACTGCCCACTGTCATACCCTCCACACTCCTCTCCTGTACATACTGCCCACTGTCTTACCCTCCACACTCCTCTCCTGTACATACTGCCCACTGTCTTACCCTCCACACTACTCTCCATAGTGCTCACTGTCATACCCTCCACACTCCTCTCCTGTACATACTGCCCACTGTTATACACTCCTCTCCTGTACAATACTGCCCACTGTCTTACCCTCCACACTCCTCTCCTGTACATACTGCCCACTGTCTTACACTCCACACTCCTCTCCTGTACATACTACCCACTGTCTTACCCTCCACACTCCTCTCCTGTACATACTGCCCACTGTCATACCCTCCACACTCCTCTCCTGTACATACTGCCCACTGTCTTACCCTCCACACTCCTCTCCTGTACATACTGCCCACTGTCTTACCCTCCACACTCCTCTCCTGTACATACTGCCCACTGTGATATCCTCCACACTCCTCTCCTGCACATGCTGCCCACTTTCATACATTCCACATGCTTCTCCTGTATATACTGCCCACTGTCTTACCCTCCACACTCTTCTCCTGTACATACTACCAGAAAAGCAGGGGGGGCAGATGAGCCGGAGGTACATTGGTGGGGCAGAAGAGCAGATTCGGTGTTAGGACAGATGAGAAGATGGTTCAGTGGTGAGACAGAAGAGTATGGGGGTACGGCGGTTGAGCAGATGTGCAGGGTGGGGCAGATGAGAAAGGGGAAACATTGGTGGGGTAGATGAGAAAGGGGAAACATTGGTGGGGCAGATGAGCAGGGGATTACAATGGTGGGAAAGAAGAGCTAGGTGGTACAGTGGTGGGGCAGATGTGCACTGCAGATGTACTTGAAAAGGACCTGAGTGCTCCACCTACTGGCTGAAAAGGGGAACACAAAACAATCACATCCACACCTGCAAGAAATCTGTTATTCAAAAACGTTTAATAAAATCCATACAAACATACGACACATTCACTTCATTAGTTTTGGTTTAAATTTTATTCATATATATTCAGCACTTAATTTGTATAGGCTGATATCTTGGAGATGGCGTTGGCTGGTCATCTGCGTAGAAAGCAGCTATGCTCACCACTGCACCACCAACGCAAAAGTAGCATGTCTTATAGTGTGGGAGGAAACCGGAGTCCCCGGAGGAAACCCACGCAAGCACAGGGAGAACATGCAAACTCCATGCAGATAGCGTCCTGGTCAGGATTTGAACCAATGACCCCAGTGCTGCAAGGCTAACCACTAAGCCTCTGTGCTGCCCATATATGGCCTCTGTTCTCTAAGGCTGGATTCACACCTATGGTAGTTTAAGTGCTTTTTGCATTTTGCATTACAGAACTTGTTCCATAGGAAACCATGTTAAATGGACTGTAGTGCAAATCTGCAAAATGCAAAAAGCATTAAAACTGCATTGGTGTGAATCCAGCCTAAGGCCCGGCCCCCGCTGAGCAGGGTAAGTTAGTGACCAATATGCCGCGTACACATGATCGGACTATCCGGCGGACTTTGAAAGAAGGCTTGACTAAAAATCCCCAAAGCACCCCCCCCCCCCCCATGTTGAGGGCATGCGGCCTGGTACGGTTTGGGGGGGAGGGGGGCACTCGCTCGTCCCCACGCCCTTTCCTGATTGACCGGGCTGCGTGCTCGGATAAGGGTCTGGTATGGACTTTGGGGTGGCCCCCACGCTGTTTTTCGGCGTAGGGGTTACCATTAAAACCCATACCAGGTGACGGGGCTCGCAAGGTGTCAATCTCGCCGATGGAAGCAGCTACATTGACTTCCTTCTGCAAAGTCCGACCATGTGTACGCGGCAACAGAGATCAGAGATGATGCCAAGGGAGAGAGAAGGAACGAGAAAGAAAGATGGAGGGGGAGAGAGGCAAGGAAAAAAAGAGGGATGGAGAGAAAGAGGGAGGGAAATAAAGAAAGAAAGAAAGAGGGATGGGGAGATCGAAAGATGGAGGGAGTAAGAAAGAAAGACCAATTCACACTGCCTGCTGTGTGAACTGGTCTCTCTCTCTCTCTCGATGGATGGTGAGGTGGTTCAGAGGGTCACTTGACTGGACTTGCCTCCCAGGCCTGTCTGCCAGCCCTTCCCCCACCATGATTGACTGTAGACAAGACAAGCTTGTCTTGTACTCCTCACCTGGTTGCCACCACACACACTTGACACCATCTGACACCAAATAAGTTTATCTTGGTCTCATCAGACCACAGGACATGGTTCCAGTAATCCACGTCCTTAGTCTGCTTGTCTTCAGCAAACTGTTTGCAGGCTTTCTTGTGCATCATTTTTAGAAGAGGCTTCCTTCTGGGACGACACCCATGCAGACCAATTTGATGCAGTGTGCGGCGTATTGGAAGGACCCTTGAAGTCACTTGATATATATTGTGGTTGGCAAGTGACTTCAAGGGTCCTTCCAATCTGATGAAAACCTCTCCAGGGTTGTGATACCACAACTCCAGCGCTGTGCAGCCGACCCACACCTGTGCCCTCACCTGTGTCATTGGTTGATGTTCATATTTCTGCTCTCCAGGGAAGAGTGATCTGACGGTAGACGCTGTAATGACCTGCAGGCGGGTTTCCTGTCCATACAGAAGCGGTTGGAGGAGGAAATGGCCGTCACAGAAAGATCCGGGGCCACCTTCCTCAATAGCCTCTCCGACTGCCCCTACCGCACCTTCAGCAAAGTCCAGAGATTCTGGGAGTCCAACTCAGCCGCTCACAAGGAGGTGGGTGACAGTTCTACCCCCCCATACCTCCCGCACCCCCCCCCCCCAGGGGCAGACAATAACTGAAGAGCAGGAGCTCTCACCAGCGCCCTCACACTTCATTGAGAACTACAAGCTGACTGCAACCATGGCAGACGGGACTTGTAGTTCTTTCATCCATAGAATAAATGATGCAGCTGTGTGGGCGGAGCCTTTTTAAATGATGACAGTGGGTAGAGCAAGCGACCTACCGGTATGTCTCTGCCTACTTCCGGGTTTAGGGCACTGCACATGGGCGACCCCCCCCCCCCGCTATGATTGTACACAGCAGGCCTATCAATAAGTCCTGTCGAATGATTGATGTCTGGGACCTGCTGATCGGCTGTGTCCAATCACAGAGCTTACAGAGCCCTGTACAGAGGGGGGGATCTGTCAGTTTCATTGAGAGATTTATTGGTAAAAAGCAGCACACATTGCTAGGCTCACATTTAACCCTTTGGCTACCCTAGGTGTTAAACCCTTCCCAGCCAGTGTCATTAGTACAGTAACAGTGTATAGTATTATCACAGATTACTGTCAGTTAGTTCACCCTCCAGAGTTAATTAGTGTCAGATTGTCAGCCGCACTATCGCATATTGGCCAAAATGTATGAACTCCACCTGCCTGTGTTGTCTAACCCCATTACCACCAATGCCTGTGTCTAACCCCATTACCACCAATGCCTGTGCCTAACCCCCTACTACCCCTGCATGTGTCTAACCCCCCCGACACCCCTGCCTGTATCTAACCCCCCTACCACCCCTGACTGTGTCTAAACCCCCGTCACCCTTTTCTGTGACAAACCCCCGCCACCCTTTTCTGTGACAACCCCCCCCCCCCCACAACCCCTGCCTGAGATTGGTACCTTGAGGCCACCTGGCCAAAGCTGGCAGTGGCTCTGGGACACCATAGCGCTGGAGCGCTATGCAAAGTAAAGATCCGGTTTAAGACTCCTGGCCATGCTTCTTGGTTGGCCTACGATTCTTCACTAGCTGGAATAATTCCCGTAGGTGAAGACGGGTTTCATCACTACGAGTTTCGACGCTGGCATCGACAGCCAGTGATGTCCTTTGTTGACTAATGAAGTCCAATAGCATATTGATGTCATCAGTCACTGGTGACATAAGTGAACTCGGTAATGAGCGGATACCACCATTCTGTGGGATGATGTTGCTATGATCCCTAGGAGGCGTGACGCTGGGAATTTGAACGTCAGTCTTGTCCATAGCCCTGTTCACATTTCTCCTACGACGTGCGATGCTGTGATGAACAGTAAATGTACTCTTCCGTTGCCTAAGGCCGGAACCCATTGCTGGGATCATGGATTTGCTTGGAAAGATCTCATTACTCCAAGGCCTTGTGGTATTCCTGGTAGGTTCGACTCTGGGAATATTAACGTCCATCTCCTTCATGGTTCTCTCTGCATTTTCTCTTGTTGGAAGGATGTCCTTGTTTGTTGGGATTATGTTGCCATCGTTGGACACTTTGGTTGGCCGGTGCTTCCTCTTTCGTGGAAAGAAATATTTGCGCCTGACCACCATTGGTGGTTTACATCTCTTCATTTGCAGGCGTAGCGGGGCACGTAGGTAATCCTTAAACGCGTTTCTATCCCTAAACACTTTGGATAGTCTGTGCTTCTTCGCTGGCCGGCATGATTCCTGTATGCGAACCCAGATGTTAACCCTAGAAGGTGCGACTCTGGGAATGTGAGAGTCAGTCCCCTCCATAGCACTCTCTGCATTTGTGCTTGGTGGAATGATGACAGCATTTGGAGGTAGAATGACATCACTAGGTGGAATGGTGTCATCCCGCAGTGGGATGATGGCACGCTTTCGTAGGAAGATACGTTTTTTGCGCCTTCTTACCAATCGTTGTCTGCGTCTCTTCGTTTTCCGGCGTAGCTTGGCACGTAGGTAATCCTGATTTTCACATGGTGGTCGGATGGTGTCATCAGTGGTTGGTAGAAAGACGTCACTTGGTGGGGTGATACTGCTACTTGTTGGTGGGAACAGACGGTAGAAATGCTTGAAATATATTAGGAGCAGTACCACCAGCATGGTGATAAACCCCAAAAAACATTCTAACCGGTGCTCAGTAACAATATTTATAAGTACGGGTGGGACTGTGTTCTCTAAGGTCACCCACCCCTTGGACCAGACTGACCAGAGCCCAGCGACCACCCATTGGTACCATTCACCAGCATTCATAGCCAGGGGCAGGATTAGGTACTCAAAGGCCAGCCCCCTTCTGTTCCATATATCGATCAGTAGATAAATGAATTCATTCAGCTGCAGGAACTTCAAATAGTGTCCCAATATTCTAGCCAGGTTATCTTGGCGCAGGATGTGCTTCAGAATCACAAAACTTGTCAGGACTGTCAAGCTAAACCACAATGGAGTGCGGGTCAGCAATAAAATCCAGATGATGGATTCTAGAGGCTCATTATCAATGCTTTTCACCGTTTCCTCCACTGGCTGCTCAGTCCTCTCCATGTTCTCCTCCCCCTCCTCTATAGGGGTCTCTGGGGGACCTCTGATGACATCTCTGGGTACAGCCCATGGGTATAAGATCCTATATATCATCGGAATCTTCGCGGGCTGCTGCTGTATTGTCTCTACAATCCCATCTTCCTGATCCACATGGACCTCTGGGGATTGTGTGATGTTATTTCTGTGTACTCCCCAAGGGAGCAACAGAACAATGATCACGGCGAGAATCTCGCTTCTCATTTTTTTAAATTTAAAAAAAAAAAAATTAAATACTGACAATAAATGCCAATTACTATCAATAGATTACTCAAATCCAATAACGAGATAATTTGACAAAATACGAATCAATCGCTCAGGAGCTCTGCAAGAGACACTCTCTGTGTGAAGATCAACTGTCAACTGACCGTGTCTCTCTCTGCACAGGTATTTATAGTTGCAGGTCATGTGACCAGCACTGTGACATCATAGCCTCCAGCCAATCACTGGTCTCCTTTGCAGCTGCTTCAATCTGATCAATTCGTTTTATTATTAGATATTATTTTATGTATTTAAATTCATTATTGTCATTCATAGATAATCCTGCATTTTATATTAGTATGATATTAATGAAAATTTTCATATTTTCATATTTTGAATTTTTTTTTATTTATTTTAGTATTCTAAATGAATATGAAATGGTGATATTATTATTGTAAATATGAATACACTTGAAGTGGTTGTAAAGCCCCCTTGATAAGTTCCCCCGGATGTAATCATTGATAAGCTCTGTACACATTGCTCTTTATGGATCGATCCTGAGCCGCTCAGTCCGCTCGTCATCTGTCAGGATGGTTTCCATGACGTCACTGCCGCATGCGCAGATTTCATTAACGGCTCCTTGTGGCGTCAGGCCGTTGATCAATGTGCCTCTTCACTGTGCAGCACTGATCACAGATCTCACCACATTACAGCCTCATTCAGCTCCTCAAACACCCCACGTGACCGACAACGTCACAGACGGGGGAGGGGGGGTGGAGACATCAGCACATTACAAAACATCCCAGAGCAAGAAGATCAGCTGCATTATATAATCCATTGCATTTTACAGGGTTACAAAAAATAAAAATAAGCCCTACACAGATAACAAGTGCTGAAATATTTGCCTACTTGCCTGTGCCTCGATAAGCAGGGGACGGTTGCTATAGCAATCTCGAGTGAAAACGAGGCTTGGCTGCAACATAACTGAGCATGTGGGAGATAACGGCCGAGAGAATGGAAGGAAGGGCGGAAGTGACCTACACGGCGGCCTCGGGTGACAGCAGCTAAGATGGCGCCGGCTGCTTGCAAGGAAGCGAAGATTTCACAACCACCTGGGAGGACAGCAAGAATCATCTGAAGGGGCGAAGAGTAATGCGGAATGTTATGGGAAGGTGGAGCAGACAGGATTTATTAAAAAAAGGAGCATTTCAGGTGATGAGTTTATTTAATACATGTATTTTTTCACCTATAATTATTATTATAAATCATTATTTAATTATTAATCTTATTTTTTAAAATGAGGATTATTCATTTAATGTTATTATTTTTTAGATTATATTTTGTTATTTTTATTAGGTAAAATTATAAAAAAATAAAACAATCCTGATCACCTTCTCAGAGTAGTGTGGGCTATGGTGTTACCATGGTAACATTGTATTATTCTGGTTACAGTATGAAAAATAAAAAATAAAAAGAGAAAAAAAATAAAAAACTTTAAAAATAGTTTTTTTTAATTATTCTTAATACTGTTATTAATATATTATTAATCTTTTTAAAACAAGGATTATTCATTTAATGTTATTATTTTTACATTATATTTTGTTATTTTTATTAGGTAAAATTATATATAAAAAAAAATCCTGATCACTTTCTCAGAGTAGTGTGGGCTATGGTGTTAGTATGGCAACACTGTATTGTACTCTGGTTACGGTTATTCGTTTTTATTAGGTAAAATAAAATAAAAAAATCCTGATCACCTCCACAGAGTAGTATGGTGTTACTATGGTAACACTGTATTACTCTGGTCACAGTGTGCAAACAAAAAATAAAGAAATAATGAAATAAATTGACTTTTAATTATTTTTTATTATTATTCTTAATATTGTTATTACTATGTATTTTTTTCCCCCTACAATTATTATAAATCATTCATTTTTAATATTATTTTTAAAATAAGGATTTAATATTACATTTTGTTTTTTGACATGATATTTTCTAATTTTTATTAGGTAAAATTGAAAAACAAATCCTGATCATTTCCTCAGAGTATAGTACGGTATTACTCTGTTTACAGTATGCAAAAATAAATAAATAACCTGCTCATCTCCTCAGCATAGTATGGTGTTACTATGGTAACATTGCATTACTCTGGTTACAGTATGCAAAAAAATAAAAAAGCAACTCGCCCCTCCAGGTCTTTATGGACCTTGCTTTGTGCATTGGTGGGCAGCCATGTTGAAACAGGAAGGGGCCGTCCCCAAACTGTTCCCACAAAGTTGGGAGCATGAAATTGTTCAAAATGTGTTGGTATGCTGACGCCTTAAGAGTTCCCTTCACTGGAACTAAGGGGCCAAACCAATCCCTGAAAAACAACCCCCATACCATAATTCCCCCCCCACACCATAATCTCCCCTCCACCAAATGATTTGGACCAGTGACCAGGCAAGGCCCATAAAGACAAGGATGAGCGAGTTTGGGGTGGAGGAACTTGACTGGCCTGCACAGAGTCCTGACCTCAACCCGATAGAACACCCTTAGGATAAATTAGATCCCTTTCACACCAGGGCGTTTTTCAGGCGCTATAGCGTTAGAAATAGCGCCTGCAATCCGCCCTAAAAAAGCTGCACCATTGTGTGTAGTGTGAAAGCCTGAGGGTTTTCACACTACAGCAGTGCACTGGCAGGACGTCAGGGAAAAGTCCTGCCAGCAGATTCTTTGGAGCGGTGAAGGAGCGGTGTGTTTACTGTTCCTCCACTGCTGCTCCCCATTGAAATCAATGGGGCAGCGCTGTAATACCGCCGGCAAAACTGCGCTGTTGCGGCATATTGCCGGCGGTTTTAACCCTTTCTCGGCCGCTAGCGGGGGGTAAAAGCTCCCCGCTAGCGGCCGAAATGGGCCGCAAATCCGGCGGTAAAACGCCACAAAAAATAGCGGCGTTTTACCACCCACGCTATGGGCGGTGTGGTGTGAAAGGGGTCTTAGAGCCAGGCCTTCTCATCCAACATCAGTGCCTGACCTCACAAATGCTCTTCTGGAAGAATGGTCAAACATTCCCACAGACACATCTCCTAAACCTTGTGGATGGCCTTCCCAGAAGAGTTGAAGCCGTTATAGCTGCAAAGGGCGGAGCCAACTCAATATTGAACCCTACGGACCAAGACTGGGATGTCATTAAAGTTCGTGTGTGTGTAAAGGCAGGTGTCCCAATACTTTTTGGAAAAATAGTGTAAAGTATCTCACATAAGTAAGTACACCTCTCACATTTCTGTAAATCTTTTGATGAAGAAATGACACTTGTCTACAATGTAAAGTAGTGAGTGTACAGCTTGTATAACAGTGTAAATTTGCCGTCCCCTCAAAATAACTCAACACACAGCCATTAATGTCTAAACCGCTGGCAGCAAAAGTGAGTACACCCCCTAAGTGAAAATGTCCAAATTGGGCCCAAATTTTGTGTGGTCGCCATTATTTTCCAGCACTGCCTTCACCCTCTTGGGCATGGAGGTCACCAGAACTTCACAGGTTGTCACTGGAGTCCTCTTCCCCTCCTCCATGATGACATCACAGAGCTGGTGGATGTTGGAGACCTTGCGCTCCTCCACCTTCCGTTTGAGGATGCCCCACAGATGATCAATAGGGTTTAGGTCTGGAGACATTGCTTGGCCAGTCCATCACCTTTAGGCCCCTTTCACATTTGTATGACTTGTCCAACAATTTGGGACTGCAAAGTCACATGACAAGTCGCTCCAATGACAACCATTCATATTAGTTACGACTTCAAAGTACTCCCTGCACTACTTTGGTACGACTTTGATGAGGGTCACACAGGCATTCCCTGAAATCACGGCAAAAATCACATCCGCAAAATCGGGCAACTTTGAAGTCACGGTAGTGTCAAAGGCGCCTTACCCTCACCTTCTTTAGCCAGGCAGTGGTGGTCTTGGAGGTGTGTTTGGGGTCGTTATCATGTTGGAATACTGCCCTGCAGCCCAGTCTCTGAAGGGAGGGGGTCATGCTCTGTGAACTGTAGCCCCCCCCCGGCAGTGCCAACAACACTCCTGCAGCCCCAGACAATGACACTCCCACCACCATGCTGGGGGGGGGGGGGGGGGGCTGTGATGCAATTGCCCCCTGGGCCTCTCTGATATGCTGTACGAAGGCCGCTGTATCATCAGCTCAGAGCCGCACATACGCAGTTCTTGAGCTGGACGAGTCCAGCACTGTGAACCAGCGATGTCTTCTTGTCAGGGCTGACACTGACAGTCTGTGGTTATAGAGCACAGCCCCGCCCAGCCCCTCTCTCCTACACTGGCTGGCAGAGGCTGGACCTGCCCTCTCTTTCCCCCGCCCACACACCGGGCAGCCCGTGTGCTTTCTGTGAAGAGGATGTGTGCAGGGCTGGTGCTACCACTAGGCAAACTAGGCAGCCGCCTAGGGTGCACTGCTGCCTAGGGGCGCCCGGCCGCTGATTCCCCCTCCACGCCTGCAGGCTGCAGCATGTAACTAAAACTCCCAGGCAGCTGCCCCGTCCAACCGGTGGTGTAATTAGAGGCGCATTGCAGCACTGGAGCAGAGCCAATTCTAGCGCTGTCTCCTGTCACATGGGTAGGGCAAAGGTGGTGGGTCCAATGAGGTGGGTGGCAAAATTTAGATTTCGCCTAGGGTGCCAAAAATCCTTGCACCAGCCCTGGATGTGGGTCGTGCGGTTGTGGCTCCCAAACAAAATTGACGTCCTTTCCCCCCCCCCCCACAAATAGAGCTTTCTTTTGGTGGTATTTGATCACCTCTGCGGTTTTTCTTTTTTGCACTATAAACAAAAATAGAGCGACAATTTCGAAAAAAAAAACACAGTATTTTTTGCTATAACAATTATCCCCCAATAATACATAAAAAAATATTTTTTTTGCCTCGGTTTAGGCCGATACGTATTCTTCAATATATTTTTGGTAAAAAAAAAAAATCGCAATAAGCGTTTATTGATTGGTTTGTGCAAAAGTTATAGCATCAAGATAGTTTTATGGTATTTTTATTAATATTTTTATTTTTTTTACTAGTAACGGCGGCGATCAGCGATTTTTATAGTGACTGCGACATTATGGCGGACACATCGGACACTTTTGACACATTTTTGGGACCGTTGGCATTAATACGGCGATCAATGCTATAAAATTGCATTGATTACTGTGAAAATGTCACTGGCAGCAAAGGGGTTAACCACTAGGGGGAGGGGTTAAGTGTGTCCTACGGAGTGATTCTAACTGTGGTGGGGGAGGGGCTAGCTAGCAATGACAAGATACTGATCGCTGCTCCCGATGACAGGGAGCAGACGATCGGTGTCCTGTCACTAGGCAGAACGGGGGAGATGCTGTGTTTACATCGGCATCTCCCCGTTCTTCAGCTCCGCCTCCAGAGTTAATTAGTGTCAGATTGTCAGCCGCACTATCACAGTCCCATTATATGTCGCTGATCGCCACCATTACTACTATAAAGAAAATGAAAAAAATTCCAGTATAAATAGTTCCAGTTCCAGTATACATAGTTTGTAGACCGATAACTTTCACGCAAATCAATCAATATACACGTATTGGGGATTATTATTTTTTATTTTTTTTTTTTTTACCAAAAACATGTAGCAGAATACATATTGGTCAAAATTTTAGATTTCTTTTTATATTTTACTGGATATTTTTTTATAGTAGAGCTGCACGATTTTGGATGAAATGAGAATCGCACATTTTTTTTGTGCTTAGAATAAAGATCACGATTCTCGCGGCGTGACATCATCTTTCACATTATACAAAAAAATTGGGCTAACGTTACTGTTTATTTTTTTTTAACCTCTTGCTTACTGGGCACTTAACCCCCCCCCCCCCCCCCTTTCTGCCCAGACCAATTTTCAGCCTTCGGCGCTTTCACACTTTGAATGACAATTGCTACACTGTACCCAAATTACATTTTTATCATTTTTTTTTTTCCACACAAATGGAGCTTTCTTTTGGTGGGATTTAACTGGTTTACGCCCGCCCACTGTCAAATGAAGGCGGGGCGGCACTTGTTATGGGACGGCGTCCCAGAACGGCCGTGCCGTGTTGCTAGGACACGGCGTGACCCCGATCTGTATGAACACACGATCTGCCTGTTCTCCCCTCAGAGAACCGGAAACTGTGTGTTTACACACGGAGATCCCGGTTCTCCGTGTGCCCCGAGTTTAAAAAAATGTCCTGCTGATTTAGTCGACTAAATACGATTAATACTAAAACAATTGCAGAAGGCTAAAATGGGACTAAAACTAAAATGCCATTTTAGTCCTAAGACTAAAACTATATTGAGATTTGCTGCCAAAATTAACACTGATCATGAGGGATGCAGGAGATGCAGAGTGAAGTGTAATGAGGGATGCAGGGGATGCAGAGTGAAGTGTAATGTGGGATGCAGGAGACGCAGAGTGAAGTGTAATGAGGGATGCAGGAGATGCAGAGTGAAGTGTAATGAGGGATGCAGGGGATGCAGAGTGAAGTGTAATGTGGGATGCAGGAGACGCAGAGTGAAGTGTAATGAGGGATGGAGGAGACGCAGAGTGAAGTGTAATGAGGGATGCAGGAGATGCAGAGTGAAGTGTAATGAGGGATGCAGGGGATGCAGAGTGAAGTGTAATGTGGGATGCAGGAGACGCAGAGTGAAGTGTAATGTGGGATGCAGGAGACACAGAGTGAAGTGTAATGAGGGATGCAGAGTGAAGTGTAATGAGGGATGCAGGAGACGCAGAGTGAAGTGTAATGAGGGATGCAGAGTGAAGTGTAATGAGGGATGCAGGAGACGCAGAGTGAAGTGTAATGAGGGATGCAGGAGATGCAGAGTGAAGTGTAATGAGGGATGCAGAGTGAAGTGTAATGAGGGATGCAGAGTGAAGTGTAATGAGGGATGCAGAGTGAAGTGTAATGAGGGATGCAGAGTGAAGTGTAATGAGGGATGCAGGGGATGCAGAGTGAAGTGTAATGAGGGATGGAGAGTGAAGTGTAATGAGGGATGCAGGGGATGCAGAGTGAAGTGTAATGAGGGATGCAGAATGAAGTGTAATGAGGGATGCAGAGGGAAGCGTAATGAGGGATGCAGAGTGAAGTGTAACGAGGGATGCAGGGGATGCAGAGTGAAGTGTAATGAGGGATGCAGAGTGACGTGTAATGAGGGATGCAGGGGATGCAGAGTGAAGTGTAATGAGGGATGCAGAGTGAAGTGTAATGAGGGATGCAGGAGACGCAGAGTGAAGTATAATGAGGGATGCAGGGGATGCAGAGTGAAGTGTAATGAGGGATGCAGAGTGACGTGTAATGAGGGATGCAGGGGATGCAGAGTGAAGTGTAATGAGGGATGCAGAGTGAAGTGTAATGAGGGATGCAGAGTGAAGTGTAATGAGGGATGCAGAGTTAAGTGTAATGAGGGATGCAGGGGATGCAGAGTGAAGTGTAATGAGGGATGCAGGAGACGCAGAGTGAAGTATAATGAGGGATGCAGGGGATGCAGAGTGAAGTGTAATGAGGGATGCAGAGTGAAGTGTAATGAGGGATGCAGAGTGAAGTGTAATGAGGGATGCAGGGGATGCAGAGTGAAGTGTAATGAGGGATGCAGAGTGAAGTGTAATGAGGGATGCAGAGTGAAGTGTAATGAGGGATGCAGGGGATGCAGAGTGAAGTGTAATGAGGGATGCAGAGTGAAGTGTAATGAGGGATGCAGGGGATGCAGAGTGAAGTGTAATGAGGGATGCAGAGTGAAGTGTAATGAGGGATGCAGAGTGAAGTGTAAGAGGGTGCAAAATATGGGGTAGTAGGTGATGCAAGGGTTGGGGTATTTGGGGATACAGAGGGTACAGAATGTTGGGGTACCGGGGTCGCAGACTGGGGGGGTGTATAGGGAGACACTAAGGGGGTGGGGGGAACGAGTGAGGCAGACTGTGCAGAACTCTGATGATTTCTTATGGCATCCCTGACCATGATATGTTTCCTTGTAGCATAGTAGAAGATATCGGTGACGATAATAATGACAATAATCAGATCCTCTGCATAGCAATCTTGGTTTTTATTCTTGGTTTTTGTACAAAATAGACATATCTGAAATGCAAAGCAGCTATTATAGGCTAACAAACCAGACACATTTATATATAAGTGGGCGAGTCTCTATACACAGCTCATGCATGTTTTTAGGTCAGTGCGGTTCAACTTCCATAATCGAGATGAAACAAGCATCCAGTCCATGGAACACAAGGAAAGTTTTCATAGAACATTCCTCCGAGTCATGTAGAAAGATGAGGTTATAGAAACTTTCAGTCCATACCTGTCATGCTGGAAATCTTTGACATTCCCCAAAAAAAAAAGAAAAAAAGGAGGCATTCCAATGTTAACATCATGGAAGCCAGCTGGAAGAATGGAGGGATTCTTTTCAGTTCCAGCGCTGGGATATTGCTAACTGTATTTTTCGTTTCTCAGCTTTTACATACACAGGCTGAGTTTCAAGCAATCATACATAATCTCTGTATTTTCTAAAGCATGCTACTAATTTTATTTTTTAATTTTTTTTTATTTACCCACCCGATATAAAAAACAACAATGGAATAGGGCACCCCTTACAATTTCTACGTCATAGAAGATTATTGCACTTTGCAAAAAAAAAAAGAAAAAAAGAAATGACTGTGCATAGGATTTCTGTACCAATCGTAATTGATGTTGTTGTCACATTTCCGATGAAACCTCTACAGTGCATTCCCTGGAATGGAAGACACCCTCTGTCCTCCATATATAATGTCACCAACATCAGTTCACACCTTCAACCGCGTAAGTCGAAGGATTAACAAGCGTGCAGACAATACTAACGCAATGGATAGAATTATGTACTTGGAACAGGGTGGTACCACAGCTTTCACGTCGCCTTTTCTGTTCTTGGACTATGCCAAAGAGAACCTGTCCTGAACATATTTATGGGACTGCTCATTTATCCAGGTCATGGTATGGCTAGTAGTAGTTGGTCACATTCAACTGGACTTGTTCTCTAAGGTTTAAGATGTTTAGTAGCTTCTTCAAACCACTTCTACAGTTCTAATGATTGAAGACACTATATCTGTTCTATAATTCCATCCTTGGTGTCAGAAAGGACTCAAGGAAAGGGGACATTCTTTTTAAGGTACACAATTTGGACGAAAAATGGAAACTGGTTCCCAAGTGGTGTGAAAGAGGCCCTTTACGTCAATGTGCAACAACCATCTCCAAACAGGGGTGGAAGCATTCAAAGCCATCTGTCCTCCACATATGATGGAGCTTTAACATCTCTTCTACCCAAGCGGCTTGGTAGTTCCCACATTTAGCCACGTACAATGGAGGAATTTGCATTTATGAAGCTTTCCTGACACCAGGGCTGGACTGGGAAAGAAATTTGGCCCTGGACTTCATCCAGACCGGCCCATGTACATTTTGAGTGTCCCATCAGCACCCCCTTACATCAGAGTGTCCCATCATCAGCCCCCTTACATCAGAGTGTCCCATCATCAGCCCCCTTACATCAGAGTGTCCCATCACCAGCCCCCTTACATCAGAGTGTCCCATCACCAGCCCCCTTACATCAGAGTGTCCCATCACCAGCCCCCTTACATCAGAGTGTCCCATCAGCACCCCTTACATCAGAGTGTCCCATCAGCACCCCCCTTACATCAGAGTGTCCCATCAGCACCCCCTTACATCAGAGTGTCCCATCAGCACCCCCTTACATCAGAGTGTCCCATCAGCACCCCCTTAAATCAGAGTGTCCCATCACCAGCCCCCTTACATAAGAGTGTCCCATTACCAGCCCCCTTACATCAGAGTGTCCCATTACCAGCCCCCTTACATCAGAGTGTCCCATCACCAGCCCCCTTACATCAGAGTGTCCCATCACCAGCCCCCTTACATCAGAGTGTCCCATCACCAGCCCCCTTACATCAGAGTGTCCCATCACCAGCCCCCTTACATCAGAGTGTCCCATCACCAGCCCCCTTACATCAGAGTGTCCCATCACCAGCCCCCTTACATCAGAGTGTCCCATCAGAACCCCCTTACAACAGAGTGTCCCATCATCAGCCCCCTTACATCAGAGTGTCCCATCACCAGCCCCCTTACATCAGAGTGTCCCATCAGCACCCCTTACATCAGAGTGTCCTATCAGCACCCCTTATATCAGAGTGTCCCATCACCAGCCCCCTTACATCAGAGTGTCCCATCATCAGCCCCCTTACATCAGAGTGTCCCATCATCAGCCCCCTTACATCAGAGTGTCCCATCATCAGCCCCCTTACATCAGAGTGTCCCATCATCAGCCCCCTTACATCAGAGTTTCCCATCAGCACCCCTTACATCAGAGTGTCCCATCAGCACCCCTTTCATCAGAGTGTCCCATCAGCACCCCTTACATCAGAGTGTCCCATCAGCAGCCCCCTTACATCAGAGTGTCCCATCAGCAGCCCCCTTACATCAGAGTGTCCCATCACCAGCCCCCTTACATCAGAGTGTCCCATCAGCACCCCTTACATCAGAGTGTCCCATCAGAACCCCCTTACAACAGAGTGTCCCATCATCAGCCCCCTTACATCAGAGTGTCCCATCACCAGCCCCCTTACATCAGAGTGTCCCATCAGCACCCCTTACATCAGAGTGTCCCATCAGCACCCCTTATATCAGAGTGTCCCATCACCAGCCCCCTTACATCAGAGTGTCCCATCAGCACCCCTTATATCAGAGTGTCCCATCACCAGCCCCCTTACATCAGAGTGTCCCATCACCAGCCCCCTTACATCAGAGTGTCCCATCACCAGCCCCCTTACATCAGAGTGTCCCATCATCAGCCCCCTTACATCAGAGTGTCCCATCATCAGCCCCCTTACATCAGAGTGTCCCATCAGCAGCCCCCTTACATCAGAGTGGCCCACTGAGCCATCGGCCCACCGGGAAACTCCCGGTTGTCCCAATGGCCAGTACATGCCTGCCTGACACCAAGGATAAGATTATGTAACTAGAACTTGGTGGTTCCACAACTTTCATCCCTTCCATTATGTTTTTCTTCAATTCCGAGCATCAGGAACTTACCCCAATATTTATATCCACACAGGGAGCATCAACACCCGGTCATCGTGAAATGTGTAGCTATTGATTGCCCAATAAAAGTATGGGAGGTGTGAAAGTTGTGGAACCACCCTGTTCTAGTTACATACTCCCATCCTTGGTGACAAGAAGGACTCTTTGGCCTTTCTACACCTTAAAGAAAAGGAACATTCTTTGAGGACAGTAAAGTGCACATTTTAGGGAAATAAAAAGGGAAGCTGGTTCCCAAGAACCATGTATGAAAAGATGCCATCTATGTCAACTTAGAACAACCATCTCTGAACAGGGGTGGAAGCCTTCAATGCCATCTGTCCTTCACATATGATGGCGCTTTAACATCTCCACTACCCAAGTGATTTAGCCACATGGAATGTAGAAGTTTGCACCTGTGAAGCCTTCCTGACACCAAGGATAAGATTATGTAACTATAACTTGGTGGTTCCACAATTTTCATATCTCCAATTATGTTCTTCTATGTCAGGAACTTACCCCAATATTTATATCCACACAGGTAGCACCAAAAACCAGTCACCATGGAATGCGTAGATATTGATTGACCAAGAACAGGAAGGAGGTGTGAAAGTTGTGGAACCACCATGTTCTTGTTACATAATCCCATCATTGGTGTTCATTTTGTATCTTATCCAAGCCAGTTTTCTGGAAGGCGGAAGGAGCTGAGAGTCCCCACCCCTGCTCAGGGATGGTTGTTTCAGTTTGATATCCCCGAACAGGGTGAAGGCCTTCGACCCCCATCTGTCTTCTACTTATAATGCTCATTTATTATCTCTGCCAGGCAATTTAACAATTCTATATAATTGAGGGCCAACACCTATGTACACTTTCTGACACCAAGGAACCAAAAGAGGGTGGTTACACAACTTCCACACCTCGCCTCCTGTTCTTGGACAATCAACATCTGCCTTGACATCTTCCATGGTGATTGAATTAGGGTGTCTGTACTACCTGTATGGATATAAATGCTGGGGTATAGTGAACTTATTAGAACTGAAGAAATTACTTGGAGAAACTACGAAGTATCTTCAGCATTACGGAACGAGTCCAATTGAATATGGCTATTTCCAGCTTACTCTTTTACTTATGTGACTGTGGTGTAAAGTTCGGGCCCTTTGATGCTGCCCTGTACAGTGCAATCTTTCTGCCCAGAACTGCATCTCTGTTTCTCACCCTCGGTGATGTCACCTGTGGAAGCCACCAGCTTCTGATTGGGTCCCAAGAGTGGGGAAGAGCTGAAGTAGCCTTAAGAAAGAAGCAGGGCTACAACTCTGAGGTGCCAAAAGCATCGTTGGGACAAGATCATCCAGTGCCCAGGGCTAAGATACCAAATTTTACCCCCCCGCCCCCTTTCATTATGTGCAAGCCTATGAGGAGGATGGGGCGAGAAACACAGCCCGCACCTCCTCCCAGCTCTCTCCTTGCTGCTTCCAGCACTGAGCTGACAGAAGTAGTAATGCTGCTGTCACTACTCCTGTCAGCCTTATAGTAGTTGGAATGCACACTGTGCCCTGCGCAGCCGCTCATTCTGCCCACCCCTTGTTCCAGCCAAAAGTATGGTGGATCACCTAGTCGAGCCCGGAATTTGGACCACATAGTCCTCAAACACATTATTATAACATTTTAATGAAAAATAAAAATGCAGCATAGTGTCCACTTTTGAGAAGTCTGCACCAGGGAGAAGGTAGTGCCCCAACAGAGACCTTCACCAAGGGTTGTATTTATAAAAAATTTGCATAGCTATTGGTCCATCGAAAACTTCTGGTACGTTCGTTTTGTGCAATTGGAGCAAAATTTAATGTTCTATTTCCTAATACCTATACTCATTCATAAAAAAAAAAAAAAAAGAAGTGGATTGTGAAAATGCCACATTATGGCCACTAGATGGAGATGAAGATCCTAGAAAACAAGTATGATCCTCTGCTCCATCTAGTGGCCATAATGCAGTACTTCCCAAACCATTCTATATTTCAAGAATGAATAACATTCAACCTTGCAGAATGAAGGTACCAGAGGTTTTTCTGGGTGAATAGCTATTCTTTTTTTTTTTTCTTCTTTATTTTATAAATAAACCCGAAGTGTTATTTTACTGAAAGCTAAAAACTCAAATGTATTGATTAATTTCATTACATGTTAACGTATTGATTTCAGTTATTTGGTTATACTGTGCTAAATGGGAGTAATGACCTAAAATGGACATGTCTGACTCTCACCTGAAGGTCGGACCAACTGCTTAGAATATTGTTAAATTCTCCTAATGCTCTTGGTGACAATCCAAGTGTCCAAGGATAAGATCAGAAGAATCTCCTAAAAGGAATATTTTCTTTGCCCAGAGCAACCGGACAGCTTATCCCATAGGTGTATCTATTACAATATTGCAGGTAGCGTCCCATTGGTCGTTAGACCACATCTTCCCTCACATGAATTCTATTACAAGGGCCAAAGTCATTTCCTATGATCAACAGCTCCATCTAGTGGCCACCATGTGGTATTTCTCTGATCGCGCTATTTCAGGAAAATACCACATTATGCCACTAGATGGAGCTGACGATCAAAGGAAATCATTATTTAGACACATTACTGGGATTATTTGCAACAACTGTGCGAACCCTAAATTTTTCCTAAAATTATGTTTTTTGGTAACTTGCGGAGGGAAAACAACTCGGGAAATCAGTCATACCACACTGGGATATTTCATCATTGGGTGAAAGAGAGCAACTGCCCCACAACAGAAGGAATAATTTTGAGCCGGCGTTTGAGACGCTAGAAGTCGAACCCTTCCAGGATCATGGTAGATCAGCAAAGCTGTCGTCGTCACCAGCCTTAAAGTCAACCCACGGCAAGAGAAGTATGAGGGCCTCCTGAAAAATGCTGGCTACCTGGCTGCTTTGCTGGCCCTTTTTGACTTAATAATTTTTTTTTTTTGAGGCACCGACCCAGCATGAGTATGCTGATCAGAAAAAAAAAAGTCAGAACTCCTCATCTGCCTATTCATTTCTAGGTTGTTGACTTGAAACTTTGATGAGCTTCGAAATAAATTCTCACTAGGGGGCGCAAGGCACAGAGATGCCGTATTTGCCTTCCAAAGGGACTCTTCATAGGGATGTATAGGGAACTCAAGGAGTGCTGATACAAGTAGCTTGGCTGAAAAACCCAGCTTGTTACAGAATCCACGTTTCACGCCACTCAAAAATAGAGGAACCCGTTTTTGGGGTGTATTCACTAAAGAGGACCAGTCACAATTAGGCGTTTGCAATAATATTATAATGATACAAATTCACTCGTATCTTTTCTGGGAACTCAATGGACTTTTTTTTTTTTAAACCTATATAATTATAATATAGTAATAATAATGATGATATATTAATATGTAAACCCAACACTTTTTTATTCCTGATGTGTGGCTGCTGTACCACGTACTCATATGAAAAAGCCTACCGTTCCCTCTGTATTGCTCCCTTTGTGTGAAATCCCTGGTGATCCCGCCAATCCCTCTGCTGTCCTATTTAAAACTGACCACACTAGGCATCAGAGCACAGCATGGTCAGCTCTCTGAGCGCCTTAAGCAGCAGAGAACAGAGGTTATGTGATCACCTATTAAAAAATAAAAGGGGGGGGGGGAGGGTTTTTATATGTTGTTGTACCTATACACATACATATACTTTAACCATTGTCACCAGAACAGTAAGTGGGAGGGGAGAGGTGATAGCGGTTTAAACCTGACAGGGGTTTTAACCCCTCCTAACTATAAGCAAAACTAAAAAAAAAAAAAAAAAAAAAAAACATTTTGGGTTGGACATACCTTTTAAGTCATTGAATTTTTGTTTCTTGCTACGCCCGTTTTGGGACAGGTTCTCTTTAAGCCTAGCATACATGAAAGGATATAAAAATACAGTTTATGGACATGGTCCCTCATAGCTCGTACCTAGAATGCTATCATCTAACATCCAACAAAGATCTACAAACGCCTTGCGAGTCTCTAGCCAATTCCTACATTCTAAAATAAGCAACAAAATAATCTAATGATATAAGAAACATTGTTTCGGGATTAAAATAACTTTTTTTTTTTGGTCACGTGACCTGTATAATAAAACCGGAATTCTAAAGCGTTGTATTATAGCGCAGGCTTGTTGTAGTTACAAATAAGGACAATGGGGCGGTGTCATCTGGGGGCGCAGTTCCCCTGGCTGCGGACTCATTACATTTCCCAGCATGCCTTGGCTGGGTTTATATATTTAGGGGGATATTATTTCCATCTTTGGGGGGGACAGGGGACAGGGCTAATTTTTGGGTCCTATTATAGCTTGACTTCAGATCATTAACTTTAGATAAGTATTTGTTTTAAAATAATGAGATGTAGTTATACATAAACTAGCACAAGTATATGAAAGCTGTACTAGCCTGTTTCCCCGAAAATATGACCTAGCGTGATTGTCAGTGATGGCTGCAATATAAGTCCTACCCCCCAAATAAACCCTACCCTGTTTCCCCCAAAAATAAGCCCTACCCTGAAAATAAGACCTACAAGGAATTTAACTAGGGCTTATTTGGGGGGTAGGGCTTATATTGCAGCCATCACTGACAATCACGCTAGGTCTTATTTTTGGGGAAACAGGGTAGCATCTGCTTCCTGTTGCTATCCTGCCCAGCAACATCCGGGGCTCTTTCACATTTTGTGCATTGTACCAATATGCCACAATGCATGGGTTTTCCTGAACCTTCCTGCATCTTGGTTCTCTGTCCCGCCTATGCTGTGTCCTTGGCCATGTCCCGGGATCAAAGAATGAACCCTATCTTAGTTCCTGCTTGTGTGCGTAACTCAGAAAGGCATTAATTGTGGAAATCAAGGGCTATGTACACATTTGGAGGCAGGACCAACCCATCAAGTGGGTGTGATGGGCAGTTTCTGCATATTTAAAGGTGAGATCTTAGGTGGTGTCTAGGTGGGACGTAACCATGGGTTTTCCTGGACCTTCCTGCATCTTGGTTCTCTGTCCTGCCCATGCTGTGTCTTGGGCCATGTCCTGGGATCAAAGAATGACCATTTTTATTTTAGTTCCTGCACATGTGCAGTAACTCAACAAGGCATTACTTGTGGGAATCATAGCCACTCACATATTTAGAGGCAGGGTCATGGTGGGACCAACCCATAAAGTGGGTGTGATGGGCAGTTTTTGCACATTTAAAGGTGTAGTCTTGGTGGGACTTAACCATGGGTTTTCCTGAACATTTCTCCATCTTGGTCTTCTGTCCTGCCTAGGCTGTGTCCTGGGCCATGCCACGGGATCAAAGAATGGACCTTATCTTAGTTCTTGCATGTGCGCATAACTCAAAAAGGCATTCATTGTGGGAATCAGGACCAACTCATGAAGTGGGTGTGATGGGCAGTTTTTGCATATTTAAAGGTGGGATCTAAGTGGGACGTAACCATGGGTTTTCTTGAACCTTCCTGCATCTTGGTTCTCTGTCCCGCCCATGCTGTGTCCTGGGCCATGTCCTGGATTCAAAGAATTAACCTTATTTTAGTTCCTGCACATGTGCAGTAACTCAAAAAGGCATTCATTGTGGGAATCGGGCCACTTACATATTTAGGGGCAGTGTCTTGGTGGGACCAACCCATAAAGAATGAACCTTATTTTACTTCCTGCACATGTGCAGTAACTCAACAAGGCATTATTTGTGGCAATCATAGCCACTCACATATTTAGAGGCAGGGTCTTGGTGGGACCAACCTATAAAGTGGGTGTGATTGGCAGTTTTTACATATTTAAAGTTGGAATCTCAGTGGTACTTAACCATGGGTTTTCCTGAACATCTCTGCACCTTGGTCCTCTGCCCTGCCCATGCTGTGTCTTGGGCCATGTCCCAGGATCAAAGAAGGAACCTTATTTTAGTTCCTACACGTGTGCAGGAACTAAAAAAAAGGCATTCATTGTGGGAATAATAGCCACTCACCTATTTAGAGGCAGGGTCATGGCAGGACTAACCTATAAAGTGGGTGCGATGGGCAGTTTCTGCATATTTAAAGGTGGGGTCTACATGGGACGTAATCATGAGTTTTCCTGAACCTTATTGCATGTTGGTCCTCTGTCCAGTCCATGCTGTGTCCTTGGGCCATGTCCAGGGATTAAAGAATGAACCTTATGTTAGTTCCTGCACATGTGGAGCTAATTGTGGAAATCGGGGCCACACACATATTTAGAGGCAGGGTCTTGGAGACACCAACTTATAGGGGATGTGGTTTCTGGAGGGGACTGGGGAGCACTGTGGGAGGCTGAGAGGCACTGTGGGAGGATTAGGGGCATTGTGGAGGTTGAGGGCTCTTAGGGCGGCCTGGGGGCACAGTTGGAGGTTGGGAGTCACTATGGGAGATGGAAAGCACTGTGGAAGTTTTAAGGGACCTGCATCTTGCTGGAAGCCTGGGAGAGGGGGGCATGCACAGACAGTGATTGAGAACCATTGCTTAGATTATACCCCACAACTTTGCATGCTTTTCAACACTCTTGGAGGTTTGGGGCACTGTGGGGGACTGGAGGCTCTGTAGCAGGCTTAGTGGCACTGTAGAAGGCCGAGTGGCACTATGGGACGTTTTGGGGCATTGTGGAGGTTGAGGGCTCTTAGGGGACCTATGGGTACTGTGGGACACTATGGGAGGTTGTGGGGCACTAAGAAGCACTGTGGAAGTTTAAGGGACCTGCATCTTGCTGGAAACCTGGGAAAGTAGAGGCCATGGGCTGACAACAGTTGAGTACCATTGCTTAGGGGACTCTCTGACATTGCACACTTTTTAACCTGGGTAAGTTTAATGGTCACCCTAGCAAATGTAATAATTGAGTTTAATGTGGATACTGGAAGGCTAAATAATCCAGTGGTTCCTTATATCTCTTGGGGACTCCTACTCAGAAACCAGTGGCGTAACTAGAACCTTCAGGGCCCCGATGCAAGAAACCATGAAGGGCCCCCCTGAACCCCAGCCAGGGCCCTTCCCTCCGAGTCCGGTGGTGGAACTCCAGGGCATGGTCACAGGTATGACCTTTGTGAGCCCTGTAGTTCCACCACTGGTTGGGGAAAACAGACATCGGACTGAGCGGCAATGCATGGAGCAGGAGAGGGGTACTCTGAGGAGCCGGCCGAGGTCATGCGGGGAATGCACAACTAAAGAGCAGCCAGTGCGATTAGTAGAGCATGGAGCTCTGCTAGTCACCCTCCACCTCCAGCCACCCGTGTGCATGGTGCACTGGTACCCCTAGCTGCCTATGCTGCTGCCGGCCATATGTAGAGGGGGCTGCATGGGCCCCCTGCATCACAGGGCCCGGTTGTGGTCGCGACTGCTGCACCCCCTATAGTTACGCCCCTGTGAGAAACCCCTGCACCTGAGCTCTGCCCCAATGCCACACCAATTACAAGAGAGTCTTCCTGCTGGATTTTTATTTGGGTTTTATAATAAGAAAGCAGCCAGGAGTGCAAATCTATGATAGATTTTCAACCCATCAGATGCCATCCCTAATCAAGATATCACTTTGGGGGTGGACAGGCCCTTTAAATGAATTCCAATCCACAGAAAGTGTATATATTGATGGGAATAAGGAAATAAGACAGTATATCCCACTAAGGACTGCTGTGAATATTCTCTGTAAAGTGCGTCAGAATTTATAAGCTCCATATAAATTAATAAACCTAATAAATATTGGTGCGTGGCTACAGATGCAGTAACATTTTTATGTTTCACAAAGAAAGGAAGATTTTACGTCATGTTTTCCCCGTTCTGGACAAAAAGTTCACCACGCTCTGTAAAAAGGTTTTCAGAAGGTTCCCATGATATTAAAAAAATAAATTAAAAATAAAATAAAAAATATCCCTGAACCACCATCATTTTGAATGAGAACATCTTTTCTTTTCAAGGGCAAATCTAATCGGTGTTCTGGACGGATCCACTAGGTGGCAGTGGGCTAACGTCAGGAAACTGGAGCTTTGGAATCTTCAACGGTAGGGTTTGATTTTTCGATGGTAGGGTTTGGTTTGTTTTCTTCCTTTTTTTTTTTTTTTTTTTTTTTAGGTGTTTACAACAGCCGTAAAATAGTACAGAGATTATAATTGCATTTTAGTTTGCATCAGACAAACTATTCTGTAATTGTGCAGCCAGAAGAATGTCTATTCGTAAGTGTGATGCCGAAATCCGTTCAGACGCAGCTTTTGCTAAATGACGTTGTCGAAGAGCTGCATGGATCTCATAATGTTTTCATCCTGTAGTCAGAAAAGGATACAATTTGACATTATGTAACAAGAAATGTAAAGAATTATTGTACATTTAAAAAAAGGGGGACTTCTAACCTCTACCTTATACTAACCTTTTAGCATCAAACAAGTATGCAGACACCGTATGACCAACAGTTTGAGGACACCTGACCATCAAACCTATAAGAGCTTGTTGGACATTCCATTCCAAAACCATGGAGTTGCCGACCCATCCACCCATCATTTACAGCTATAACAGCCTCCACTTTTCCGGGAAGGCTTCCTACAAGATTTTGGAGTGTGTTGGGAGAATTTGTGACCATTGAGCTAAAAGACCATTTGTGATGGTGGATGAGAGGACTTGGCTCGAAATCAGCATTAGATTCCTTCCCATCATACCAATATAGTTAACATAAAGTTGTGAATGTTAACACAAACCAATTTGAAGTCAATGCAACCAATTGAGCCCCACTCAGGGGTCATTGGTTACTAGGTCTCTGGCACCTGCTGGTGCCCTAGCAACCAATGACGCATCCCCCAGCCATATTTGGTCAATGATGGCTGCTAGCATCCCTAGCACCTTTGTTTACGCTCAGCCCTCTGCTGGGGAACCCCAGCAGCCAGTTGATTGGGATCAGAGATGCATCCTTGGTTACTAGGACACTGGCAGCTGCTGGTGCCCTAGCAACTAATTAAGCATCTCCAGACATATTTAGTCAATGATGTCAGCTAGCATCCCTGGCCCTTGTATTTACATTCAGCTCTCAGCCAGGGAATCTCCCAGCCTGCAATTGATTGGGGTCAGGGATGCATCATTGGTTGCTGGGGCACTGGCAGCTGCTGGCGCCTAGCAGCCAATGATCAATGATGTCCGCCATTTTTGAGCAATGATGTCAGCTAGCATCACTGGCCTCTTTGTTTATGCTCAGCCCTCCACCGGGGAATCTCCCAGCAGCCAGCCGATTTATTGGGGCCAGGGATGCATCGTTGGTTACTAGGACACTGGCAGCTGCTGTTGCCCTAGCAACCAATGCCGCATCTCCAGCCATATTTGTTCAATGATGTCAGCTAGCACCCCTGGCCCCTGTATTTACGTTCAGCTCTCAGTCGGGGAATCTACCAGCAGCCATTTGATTGGGGCCAGGGATTCGTCATTGGTTGCTAGGGAACTGGCAGATGCTTGTGCCCTAACAACCAATGGGGATCCCCAGCCATATTTGGTCAATGATGTCAGCTAGCATCCCTGGCCCCTGCGTTTACTTTCAGCACTCAGCTGGGGAACCTCCCAGCAGCCAGTTAATTGGGGCCGGGGATGTGTCATTAGTTGCTAGGACACTGGCAGCTGCTGGTGCCCTAGCAACGAATGATGCATACCCAGCAATATTTGGTCAATGATGTCTGCTAGAATCGCTGGCCCTTTTGTTTAAGCTCAACTCTCTGTTGGCAAATACTTGCAGCCACCAGCGTTCTAGCAGCTAATGAGTCCTGAACATGAAACCCTTACATTTAGTGGTGGTAATATTACCACCACCGATTAAATGCTTTCCCAGCAACCAAAGGTTTGGTTCGGAGAGTGGGGCGAACAGACCATCTAGTTAGGCCTCTCTGTGTCACTTGGAACTCGTACACCATCCCTAATTGGTACCCTATTAAGCATGTTAAATGGAATTTATGTGGGATGTTTGTTATAAACATCATTGTATCGGCATAATTTAGCTATATTAACCTCTTCCTGCTGGCCATATGCATATATATGCAGCACAGTGGTGGGCTTTACCACAGTGCCTCCATACCTATGCATACAGTTGGTGCTGCTGTTGTGTAGTGAGAATGTGCTCGCTCCCCACTACCAGCACTGTGATTGTGCTGTCACCAACAGCTCCCATCACTGTGTGTGGATCTTCTGGCTCCAGACAGCCAATTAGAGTGACCCATGATAAATGGTTAAGGATCTCCACTCAGGCTATCAAGGTCTGATGAGTTGGATGCCATTGACTGGTGAGGGTGCAGGCAGGCTGAGGAAAGGTCCATCCAGACCCAAAGCACGCTGCAGAAATGGGAAGAAATAGCCACAACCCCTGCACACCTCACCCGGCCCAGATGGTTAGCAGGTAAAAGCAGCCTCAGCTCAAATCATCTACACCACGTCTCCAACATGTTTTGCCCCACCCTAGGGCTTAATCATGGAGCTTATGGAGATCTCAATGATTAACCCCCAGAGCGGGGTGGCACATGTTGGGGGCATGGTCTGAATGAATCCAGCTGAGGCTGCTTTTGCCTGCTAAAAACTCAGGTGAGGTGTGCGGCGGTCGGGCTATCTCTTCCTATTTCTGCAGCCAATCACAGTAATCACACGATTAAGAGTTTGCCAGCCTGCTTCCAGAATTAAGATCGCCCAAAAGGGTCAGCTCCTGCTGGCAGAGAAGGGTCAGCAAGCCCCCCATGACATTACATTTATTTAGTCTTGGTGACCATTGTCCACAAAACTTTGTTTAAGCTCAACTCTCTGCTGGAGAATCTCTCAGCATCCAGTTGATTGGCACCAGCGATGCATCATTGATTGCTAGGACATTGGCATCTGCCAGTGCCCTAGCAACCAATGACGCATCCCCACCTATTTTTGCTCATATTGGCCATAATGGGTGCAGACTGAGGAGAGGTTCGTCCAGACCCAAAGTACGCTGCAGAAAAGGGAGGAGATAGCCCAACCGCCGCACACCTCACCCAGCCCGAGTGGTTAGCAGGTAAAAGCAGCCTCAGCTCGATTCATCCACACCACATCTCCGACATGTTTAGCCCCACCCTGGGGCTTAACCATGGAGATCTCCATGATTAAGTCCCAGGGTGGGACAAGACATGTTGGGGACATGGTCTGAAGGCTGCTTTTACCTGCTAGCCACTCGGACCGGGTGAGGTGTGCGGTGGTTGGGCTATCTCTTTCTATTTCTGCAGTCAATCACAGGGATCACATGAACTGCTTCCAGCATTAAGATCGCCCTATAGTGTTGGCGCCTTCTAGCAGAGAAGGGTCAGCAAACGCCATATGACCATATATTTATTTAGTCCTAGTGACCATTGCCCCCAAAACAGAATGTGATGGGAAATCTAAGGATTGCCACTGAAACAGGAATTATCAGGGGAAGTCCTCCAATGGGGACTGGTGACAACTGTTTAAAAGTTGAATCTCTATCATTCAGTGACCAAACAAAGCAGTTGGGCGAGCAAACAGAAGATGAGTATGGGCGGGGCACAGATTCAATGTAACCATGCACAATATCATTATCGTTCCAGTATGGAGCCCATAAATCACCACATTACCTTCTGACATGATTCTATGAATTCTTCGATTGTGACTACACCATCCTTATTTTTATCCATTTTCTAAGGAAAAAAAAAGAGACTGACATGTTAAATACGCAGAGCAGTGTGATGGACACAGTATGGCGATTCATTGGTCTGGAAAAATCACCTGGAAAAAGTTCTCTACATGCTCTCGGGGTGCCTCTTCCCTCATATTCGGGTAGGTGTACTTCCCCATCATGTCGTATATGGACTTCATGATGTCCATCATCTCCTGCAAGAAGACAATAGACATAGTAACATAATAACTTGAGCTTCAGTGATCAAACATATATTGTCTGATAGGTGCAGGTCGATGCAGCCCCCTCCCCCTTCCTGAAAACCCTGCCCATGTATTCCAGATTTTGCAGGTTTACGGAACCCCCAACTCTTAATTCCAGAAGGTGGGGCAAACAAAATAATTCACTGGATGTAGATTTCAGAGCAGGGTTTGGGCACCAGTACTGGGTAGCATTGTTATTGTAGATCAGCCCTTACCAGTGTTGCCATTGCCAACCGTCAGTATTTTTACTGGCAGCCAGTAAAAAATTGGCACTCTTCTCCTGTTGGTAAATGCCAGTAATGCCCCATACACACGAGCGGAATTTCCGACAGAAAAAGTCAGACGAGAGCTTTTCACCGTATATTCCGATGGTGTGTATGCCCCATTGGACTTTTTACGTCGAAAATTCTGATGGACCTAGAAAGAGAACATGTTCCATATTTTTTCGACGGGATCAATTCCTATCGGGAAAACCGCTTGTCTGTATGCTGTTCTGACGACCCAAAAAAGACACATGCTCTGAAGCAAGTAGCTATTGGTTACTGGCTATTGAACTTCCGTTTTCTAGTCCAGTCGTACGTGTTCTACGTCACCGCGTTATTAGCAGTTGGAATTTGGTGTGACCGTGTGTATGCAAGACGGCTTGAGGGAAATTCCGTCGGAATTCCATCGAAAAAACCTTCAGCGTTTATTCCGATGGCAAGACCGGTCATTTGTACGTGGCATAAGAGGAAAAGGTTGCCAGTAAAAAATATGGCTGTGACGTTTGGCTCAGAACTGCGCATGGCCAACCGAGACTATCCAAGTGCCTGCTATAGTGTGTTAGGGCGGTGCTGGCGGGTCAGGTGGAGGCGGTGTCTGAGCGTGTCGTGTGATTTCATGGTGCAAGGGAGCCCTGTGTGCGGGTCTGCAGGATGGGATTAAGGCAAGCCAGGAGTGGGTCTGTCAGTGCTGTTTGGATTGGAGGGGACTGAAGGGACTACCTGGCATGTAGAAAGAATGTCACTGTGACTCAGGAAGGGGCGGGTCCTGTCGGTGATCCGTGCTGCGGCACACTGTTGTCAGTATCACTGTGAGAGTCAATTTCATGTGTGCATCACCCATTCTAATGTATTGCCTTGCTGAGTCCTGTCCCTGAACTACTTCCTATATTAAAAATAAAATAAGAAATATGCTTTTTGCCTTAAAGCGGAGGTCCACCCTAAAATGGACCTTCCGCTCATCGGAATCCTCCCCCCCTCCGGCGCCACAATTGGCACCTTTCAGGGGGGAGGGGGGTGCAGTTACCTGGATAATCCAGGTAACTGCACCCACTTCCGGGATAGCTCTCTGCGGAAAGGGGCGTAGATTACGCCCCTTTCCGCAAGTGCCCGCCCCCTTCCGCAAGTGCCCCGCTGCCTGCTGGGAAACACACAGATCCCAGAGGCAGCGGGGACCGTCCTTATTGCGCAGCGCGACTCGCGCATGCGCAGTAGGGAACCGGGAAATGAAGCCGAAAGGCTCCATTTCCTGATTCCCATACCCAAGATGGCGGCGGCAGCACCCGAGTGACGATCTAGAGATCGGCTTCGGGTGCCGACATCGCGGGCGCGCTGGGCGGGTAAGTGTCACTATTTTAAAAGTCAGCAGCTGCAGTATTTGTAGCTGCTGGCTTTTAAAAAAAAAAAAAAACGCGGAGTCCCGGCGGACTCCCGCTTTAATATCTACCCTAAATCACATTGCTAATTGCATATTGTACTTATCTGTAGCCTAATTTGCACTTAAAACTGGAATTTTGTAACTTTTGGAACTGCCAGTAAACTTTTGGAACTGCCTGTAACTTTTGGAACTGCACAGCCAGTTGGCTGTGCCAGTAAATTTTGGGTGTCGTGTCAGTAAATTTTCGATCTGGTAGGTTGGCAACACTGGCCTTTACTCAACCTTTTTACCACAGAGGAGAGTCATTAACATACCGTAATTATTTGGACTCAGGGAACCCCTGCAAAAATAGATGTCAATGGGAAGAATGCCCCGTAAATTGGTGATCAGTGGAAAGAATGCTCCTTACATTGGTAGCTAATGGGAAGAATGTCCCTTACATTGGTGTTCAGTGGGAAGAATGCCATTTACCTTGGTAGCCAATGGGAAGAATGCTTCTTACATTGGTAGCCAATGGGAAGAATGCCCCTTACATTTGTGGTCAGTTGGAAGAATGCCATTTACTTTGGTAGTGAATGGGAAAAATGTTGGGAGGTGGGGTGGAGGACTATAATGTGGAAGGACAAGGCGCTTTGCTAGGGAATTAAGTCATCATCATTGTGAATAGACACTCGTACCTCTTTAGTTATACAGCCATCTTTGTTTAGGTCATACAAATTAAAGGCCCAGTTCAGTCTGTCGTCTATACTCCCTCGCAAGATGACTGACAATCCTGCTACAAAATCCTACAGGAGAAAGAATACTGATCAGAGATATGTCATAAAAACAGCCAACAATCTACTCCTTCTCCCCCAGCATCCCAACCTCCTTCTCCTCCGGCATCCCAACCTCCTTCTCCCCCAGTGTCCTTTTTCCCCAGCATCCCAACCTCCTTCTCTTCCACCATCTCATCCGCATTCTCTCCCAGCTTCCCAACCTCCCTCTCCCCCAGCATCCAAACCTCCTTCTGCCCCAGTGTCCCAACGTTCTTCTCCCCAAGTGCCCTTTTCCCCCAGCATCCCAACCTCTCCCCAGCCCAACCCCCCCCCCCCCCCCCAGCATCCCAACCTCCTTCTCCCACAGCAACCCAACCTACTTCTTCCCCAGCATCCCAACCTCCTTCTTCCCCAGCCTCCCAACCTCCTTCTACTCCCCCAGCATTCCAACCTCCTTCTCCTCCAGCATCCCAACCTCCTTCTCCCCCAGTGTCCCTTTTCCCCAGCATCCAAACCTCCTTCTCCCCCAGTGTCCTGATGTTCTTCTCCCCAAGTGCCCTTTTCCCCCAGCATTCCATCCTCATTCTCACCCAGCAACCCAACCTCCTTCTACTCCCCCAGCATTCCAACCTCCTTCTCCTCCAGCATCCCAACCTCATTCTCCCCCGTGTCCTTTTTCCCCAGCATCCCAACCTCCTTCTCCCACAGCATCCCAACCTCCTTCTCCCACAGCATCCCAACCTCCTTCTCCCACAGCATCCCAACCTACTTCTCCCCCAGCATCCAAACTTCCTTCTCCCAAGAATCCCAACCTCCTTCTCCCCCAGCATCCAAATCTCGTCCCCCAGTGTCCAAACCTCCTTCCCCCCCAGCATCCAAATCTCCTTCTCCCACAGCATCCAAATCTCCTTCTCCCACAGCAACCCAACCTCCTTCTCCCCCAGCGTCCCAACCTCCTTCTCCCCCAGCGTCCCAACCTCCTTCTCCCCCAGCGTCCCAACCTCCTTCTCCCCCAGCGTCCCAACCTCCTTCTCCCCCAGCGTCCCAACCTCCTTATCCCCCAGCCTCCCAACCTCCTTCTCCCCCAGCCTCCCAACCTCCTTCTCCCCCAGCCTCCCAACCTCCTTCTCCCCCAGCGCCCCAAGCTCCTTCTCCCCCAGTGTCCAAACCTCCTTCTCCCCCAACATCCAAACCTCCTTCATCCCACCATCTCATCCTCCTTCTCCCCCAGCATCCCATCCTCCTTCTCCCCCATCATCCCAACCTCCTTCTCCCCCATCATCCCAACCTCCTTCTCCTCCACAATCACAACCTGCTTCTCCCCCACATCCCATCCTCCTCCCCAGCATCCCAACCTCCTTCTCCCCCAGCCACCTTATTTTCTGTCTGAAGGACGTCCAGCATCATCTACGACTTTCCTCCCCAGTCCGACTGTCCCTAGCCCTCCCCTTTCATTCATTGGATTGCCACTCTTTCAATCATAAAAGCTCAGCGCCACATGTGGGCGTTACCTATGCAAATACAGCCTGCCTGAGAACACCCACGCCTCCAGACTGACATCCACCAATCAAGGCACTGTGATGTTTCCATAAATCCTCCCAGGAGCCAATCCATTGCTTGCATCAGGACTGAGGGCTCTGGGGAGGAGTACTGAGGCGGGGCGATGTGATGTTATCAGGAAGCAACCTGCTGGACCCTCCTACCAGCCATGATCTGCCTACATTGCATAGAAAAGACCAGAGACCCAGAGATGACATCACTGGATTTAAAATAAGATATGTAATGAAAACAGAAAGGTTTTATTTAAAAATGTCATCATCATGTTGAGGAGGAGGAGGGGGCCAGAGAAGGCAAAATACAAGCAGATGATATCTTAGGTTTAATTTAGCACAGTGTTCAATAGTTTCTTATTAAATGACACTTACCTCAAAACTGATGGAGCCGTTGTGGTCGGTGTCAAATGCATTGAATAGAAAATGTGCGTACATGCTGGAGTCTGCAACACAAAGGTGATAAGAGGGAGTGAGGAGCACAATATGAGAAATATCAGAACCATTAAAGATTTACTTGCTAGAAAGTTATTTAGAAACCCCAAACACTTATCTGACATTTCTCTCCTATATATAAAAATATGCATTTTTTTGCTAGAACCCCCAAACATTTTATATATAAATGCAAGCTTTTTTTTCCTCAATGAATAGGTGCAGGAACTTCTCCCTTCTGAGTCACCCTCCTTCGTCTCCGCCCCCCTACCCACCTTTGAGTACCATCCCTTGGTTCCACCCCCTACCCACCTCCCTGTACTGCCCCTTTTAGAGAATACAGAACCAAGTATAATTTTCTGCTACTAATTAATTTGTATGGAACTTGATAGACCCCCCCCACCCCAATAACAATAGACCCCACCCCAGCAACAATGGATCCCCCACACAAAAATAGATCCCCCCCCCCCAGAAACGGTAGACCCCCTAGCAACAATGGATCCCCCATGCAACAATAGAATCCCCCAGAAACAAAGTACCACCCCTGCAACTGTAGACCCCCCAGCAGCAACAACAAGGTTTAGGAGTGTGTCTATGGGAATGTTTGACCATTCTTCCCAGAAGCCCATTTGTGAGGTCAGACACTGATGTTGTATGAGAAGGCCTGGCTCACAGTCTCCACTCTAATTCATCCCGAAGGTGTTCTATCGGGTTGAGGTCAGGACTCTGTGCAGGCCAGTCAAGTTCCTCCACCCCAAACTCACTCATCCATGTCTTTTATGGACCTTGACAAAAAGAGGGGGGGAAGGGGAAATTAAGACTTTATATGAGGCAAAGAATGTATAGGTTCATCTACCTCCATCCATGACCAAGTATTATAGGAAAAATGGGATGGGACTTTAAATGAAGCATAGCTGCAAGGTAGGTATGCAAGGACATATCTGAAATTGATTGGCTAGCTTTAAAATTTGAGGGTAAGAAATAATAACATGAGTAACAATAATATAAATTGATTATATTCATATATGTATACAGTCAAGTTCCTCCACCCCAAACTCGCTCATCCATTTCTTTATGGACCTTGCTTTGTGCACTGGTCCAAATCATTTGGTGGGGGGGGGGGGGGGGGGGGTTATGGTGTGGGGTTGTTTTTCAGGGGTTGGGCTTGTGGTTGGGCTTCACTGGAACTAAGGGGCCAAGCCCAACCCAGTTCCAGTGAAGGCAATTCTTAAAGTGTTTGTTAAGGCAACAAAATAAGTCCATGCCAGCCCCTCTATTAGAGGCTGGCATAGCACACTGTATAAGCTGCATTTAAAAATGAGCGGACAGTACACTTACAGACAGTACACTTACAATACAATTCAAATACAGGAGGAATCGGAAGTCGCTTTTGTAATAGCATGGACTGTGACAGGGCTATCACATGGTACAGATGCGCTGTGATTGGCCCTGTCTGTACCATGTGATCACTATGACCAGTCACAGAGATCGTCACAATAGTACACAATTAAAGACTATGAATGAAAGCCCTTCATGGTGCACAACTGACATGTGATCACTGTGATTGGTCACAGCGATCACATGGTACCCGGGCCAGCCCACCACCTTCTCAGGCTTACCAGCTCGCCCAAGAAACATTCCAATTGTGCCACAGAGGCGAACAAAGAGTAGATTGTCTTTGATCGCCTCTATGGCCTTGGAGGACCGGAGCGACGTTATGATGTAATTTCCAGTCCAGGGTTGGAAGTAAACAATTTTTTTTTTTTTAAAAGCAAAAGATCAAAAAACATTTTGTTTTTAAAGGTAAAGAAGAGATTTGGGATCTTTTTGGACATGTGCAATTAGTTTCGTTCCAATTTTTTTTTTAGGTTTAGGAGATATTGCTTGGACCTACAGGTAAGCCTTAATCTAGGCTTAACTGCAGGTCAAAGTGGTTTGTAAGGGTTTACAACCACTTTAAATTGTCATAGCTATTCATCCAGCAAAAAATGCATGTACATTCATTCTGTGCAAACTAACCAGCCCCTGTGAGAATGTAGCAAACAAAAAAAAAAAAGTTCTTTTGGTCGAATGTTCTTCGCTTATTATGGGCAGTAGTGAAGATTGGTGCATTCATAATGAACATGGAGTGAATTTGAAATATAGCATACTCCATTATGTCCACTAGGTGGAGCCAGCGATCATCGGAAGTAAATAGTAAGAAGACATACAATGTTACAATTTTAGAGAAGGCTGGCGGGAGGGCACAGTATGGGGGGGATCAGGATGAGATGGTACGGGGGGGGGGGGGGGAGGTTAGGAAGGCACAGTACAGGAGGGTCAGGGAGACACGGTATTGGAGGGGTGGGGTCGGGAATGCACAGTACTGGGGGGGGGTGGGGTCAGGGAGACACGGTACGGGGGGGGGGCTCAGGAAGACACAGTACGGGGGGGGGTCAGGAATGCACACCACTGGGCAGGGGGTCAGAACGGCACAGTACAGGGGGGTCAGGAATGCACACCACTGGGGGGGGGGGCAGAAAGGCACAGTACAGGGGTTTCAGGAAGACACGGTACAGGAGGGGGGTCAGAAAGGCACAGTACAGGGGGGTCAGAAAGATACAGTACAGGAGGGGGGGTCAGGAATGCACACCACTGGGGGGGGGTGTCAGAAAGTCACAGTACAGGGGGGTGGGGGTCAAGGAAACACTGTACAGGGGGAGTCAGGAATGCACACCACGGGGGGGGGGGGGTCAGAAAGGCACAGTACAGGGGGGTCAAGGAAACACGGTACGGGGGGGTAAGGAATGCACACAAGTAGGGAGGGGGGTCAGAAAGGCACAGTACAGGGGGGGGGGTCAGGAATGCACACCACTGGGGGGGGGGGGTCAGAAAGGCACAGTACAGGGGGATCAGGGAAACACGATATGGGGGGGGGGTGAGGAATGCACACCACTAGGGAGGGGGGGTCAGAAAGGCACAGTACAAGGGGGGGGTTAGGAATGCACACCACTGGGGGGGCAGAAAGGCACAGTACAGGGGGATCAGGGAAACACAGTACGGGGGGGGGTTGAGGAATGCACACCACTAGGGAGGGGGGGTCAGAAAGGCACAGTACAGGGGGGGGGGTCAGGAATGCACACCACTGGGGGGGCAGAAAGGCACAGTACAGGGAGGTCAGGGAGACACGGTACGGGGGGGGGGGGGGGTGAGGCATGCACACCACTAGAGAGGGGGGATGCACACCAAAGGGGGGTCAGGGAGACATGGTACGGGGGGTCAGGAATGCACACCACTGGGGGGGGTCAGAAAGGCACAGTACAGGGGGGGTCAGGGAGACACGGACGGGGGGGTCAGGAATGCACACCACTTGGGGGGATCAGAAAGGCACAGTACAGGGAGGTCATGGAGACACGGTACAGGGGGGGGGGGGTTGAGGAATGCACACCACTAGGAAGGGGGGGTCAGAAAGGCACAGTACGGGGGGTCAGGGAGACACGGTACAGGAGGAGTCAGAAATGCACACCACTGGGGGGGGGGGGTCAGAAAGGCACAGTAAAGGGGGGTCAGGGAGACAAAGTACAGGGGGGGGTCAGGAATGCACACCACGGGGGGGGGGGGGGTCAGAAAGGCACAGTAAAGGGGGGTCAGGGAGACAAAGTACAGGGGGGGGTCAGGAATGCACACCACTGGGGGGGGGGGCCAGGAGGGGGAGAACTCGCACAAGAGCTTGAACCCACCAAGCTATCCTGCAGCTGTCATAGGCTGGCAGGGGCGGGGAATGCCCTTGCCTGCTCGGATTAGCTATGGCAAGCTTCCACTTTGCTGCGCAGCTCTGCCAGTTGGGGATTGGCGAGGCAGGGACAAGATCGTGATCTACCTGTCACCTGCCTGCGGTCCACCGGTAGATTGTAATCGACGGGTTGCCAACCCTCATCTTACATTTATATACAAATTTTATGTTTTTTTTTAATCTTTCTATATAAATACACCCTTTAGGGCTTGTTCACGCAGGTGGGGGGTTAAAAGCAGATGGTTGAGCCGTAGTTTAACTGTCCTCCCCCCGAAACACAGACATCATGCAGCCGCTGGGGGCTGTACACATGCTGCAGGCCGCGATGCTTTGCAGCCACAGCAACAATTAAACTCCAATTGCATTTGGCAGGCAATGCTGCCGTTCAAGTGAATGGGGCTGCACCACCCAATGCCCTGCACCTGCTTGCAATGCATGCGGTGGGTCGGCGTTTTTGAAGGTTAAAGCAGGTAGTGAGGAAGCAACATATCACTTCTTCATTGCCTGTGAAACACCTCTGATAAGCGATCCAATGCACACTGCTTTTCAGAGAGGGTAGTAATGACAGCATGTGAACAGCCCCTATGGGATGCTTTGTGTATTTCCTCCCAGATCTGTGCAGTCATCCAGTGTGAGACTTCCTGTAATAAAGACCGCTCACTACTGCCCCCTCTCCTTGTGCAGGGGGACCGGTCTTGTCTCCGCCCCCTCCTGTAGTTTTCTGCAGGCAGTCTGTGGTGGGTGGAGCCTGCTCCCCATCTTTCTGCACAGGCAATGTAGCGCACAATGATGACATAACTGCTACTTTCAGAAGGTTATATCTGGGTTTTTAAAGGCATTCAGTGTACATAAAGTAGATTTATATTATTTGTAGCTATTGAGGAATTTATTTAAATTAAATTATTTGTGTCCGGAGTTCAGCTTTTACTAATTAGTAAATTCGGAGTTATACTCAATTCTTGACTTTTCCTGCCTCTTAAGCCTCCCCATTGGACGGTGAAGCTGTCCATCACATACAACCAGGGCTGCTATTAGAAATCATGGGGCCCCTGGTACAGCCTACCTGGCAGGGCCCCCCCTGAATATATAAAAAAATACACTAAAATAATTATTAGCGGACACAAACATAACAGAGAACCCGTGTGAATAAACCCTTTTTTAAAGTTTTTTTTAACAATTTTTAAACATATTTTTTTAATAATGTTTTATAAATGTTTACTTTTTTTTTAATTCTTTTATTTTACAAACTTTCAAAATACATTTTTTACAAATGTTTTTTTTTTTTTATGGGACCGGGAGGGGGTGCTACCCGCCCCCTCCCGGTCCCGTAAAAAAAAAAATTGTAAAAAAATAATTTTGAAAATTAGTAAAATAAAATAATAAAATAGTGACAGAGGGGATCAGAAGCAGGCAGAACAAGGAGGGGGATCGGAGCGGTGGAAGTAATTACAGGAACAATGCCCTGTGCCTGTGTCTCTCTCTGCAGCAGCTGAAAGCTGTCAGGAGGGAGAAAAAACAGACTTTCAGCTGCTGCAGAGAGCCACACAGGACATCCTTCTGCAGCATGGGCAGTAGGGGGATTCGGCACCACACAGACTAATTGGGGTGTGCTCAGGCACACCTGGCACACCCTCCTTGCTCTAATGTTACAGAAAGTGTTAAGATTTTCTTCATCTATCTATAAATCGGGATCTGCTGAATGCAGGTCTCACTGCGGATGTCCTCTTCACCCCGCTCATGTATTTTTATCATCATGCACTCAGTCTGAATTGTCTGGGTTTGTCACCGGTGTAATAATCATTACTCACAATGATAATGATAAATCTTAATAATGACGAGTACATCTTACCTCCCTGTGGAAAGAACTGGGAGTAGATTTGTTTGAAGTTATCTTCATTGACGATGCCACTGGGACATTCCTGTGACAAGAAATTAGAATATCTGAACGTTGTATCTAAATGTTGCATATTGAACAGTTTAACAGACACAGATCCTTTCCCAGCCGCCCCGCACTGCGCGGTCCTTAGAACAAACGTATTCTTTGATGTAACCGTTTCCTTTTATTCTGTGTCGCCGAGACAGCATGTACCTACCCCCAGAAGATGCCACACCCCTGAGAAATCGCCCAACAATATGGCCACATGGAATATGAAAGGAGGCAACAAATCTCCACCTGTGCATGGGCAAGACACCGAGGTGTAAGTAGAATCTTCAGGGCCCTGGTGCAAGAAACCATAAAAGGCCCCCCAGACCCCCGGGCCAAAGCCCTTCCATCTGAGCCCGGTGGTGGAAGCTTTGCAAATTCGACCCTGGTAGCCTCACCACTGGTTGCTATAGTTTTTTTGTTATTTTATTTTTTATTATTTTTTACCATTTTATTTATGTAATTATCTTTTACAAATGTATTTTTTATTTTTTAGGAGCCATTTGGGGGGGGGGGGGGCGCTTTGGTGCGATATCAGGGGTCTAAACAGACATTTGATGTTTCACCTTTAAGACAGGAGATTGAGGGCAGAGGCTTCCCATTCATTTACGAACCAAAGCATAGCAAACACAGTTTACTGCGCTTCAGTTCTGAATGCACAGAGTCAGTGATAGTTATCTAGGCAGCGGTCATCGGTGGCCATCCGAGGAGTGGCGGGGATTGGGGAACCAAGCAATGGAGGGGATCGGGCATCCCAGGAGTGGCGGAAACGGGGCACCAGGCAGTGGGGGTATCGGGCATCAGTGGCTATCCGAGGAGTGGTGGGGGTGTCGGGGCACCAGGCAGCGGGGGGGGGGGGGAGGATCGGGCATCCTAGGATCTGCGGAAATGAGGCACCAGACAGCAGGGGGATCGGCATCCAAGGAAGGGATGGAATGGGGCACCAGGCAGTGGGAGGATCGGGCATTGGTGGCCATCAGAGGAGTGGTGGAGATCGGGGTACCAGGCAGCGCGGGGGGGGGGGGGGTCGGGCATCTGAGGAACGGCGGAAATGGGGCACCTGGCAGTGAGGGGATCGGTATCCAAGGAGCGGCGGGAATGGGGCACCAGGCAGTGGGGGGATCGGGCATTGGCAGCCATCTGAGGAGTGGTGGGGATCGTGGCACCAATCAGCGGTGGGGATCAGTCATCCGAGGAGTGGAAGGAACGGGGCACCAGGCAGCGGGGGATCGGGCATAGACGGGCATTTGAGGAACGGGCATCCTAGGATCTGCGGAAATGAGGCACCAGACAGCAGGGGGATCGGCATCCAAGGAAGGGATGGAACGGGGCACCAGGCAGCGGGGGATCGGGCATAGACGGGCATTCGAGGAACGGCGGGATCGGGGCAAAAAGCAGAAGCGGCAATCGGGCATCCGAGGAGCGGTGGGGATCGGGGCACCAGGCAGCCTCGGGGATCGGGCATCCAGGCATCGGCCAGTGGCTCTTCTCCTCCTTGCTTTCACCGTGTGTCTCCTCCCCTCCTCCTAGGCATCCAATAGGAGTGCCTGTCCTTTCAGCCAATCGGGTGACGGGTATCTGGCCGGGAGGAGGATCAGTGTTGCAACAGTGAATATTCATTCGCTGTTGCAACACCTCTGGGTGGACTCCGGACGCAATGCTTTGCACCCCGAGCCCACCCTATCTTGAAGCCTATTAGAGCATCTGGCTATAATCAGTGCTTCACAAAACACCCCCCTGCCCACCCCGCCGCCCCTACCTTCTCTCTCCTGGCCTTCCCTCACCCCCCCCCCCCCCAGCTATTCCCTTTCCCAACGGCTGATGCGGGGGATGCTGTCAGGATGGGGAGCGGAGAAAAGACTGGGTAATGTGACATTTACCAGCCCCATCCTTTTCCGAATGGATAGTTAGTGATTGGTACCGATCACTGCCTCTGTCCATTCATAACCGAAACATAGTAAACTGTGTTTACTATGTTTCAGTTTGTGAATGAAGGGGAATCTCTGTACAGAGCCATCCCTGTCCATTCATTCTGTGCAGCTGAGGCTGCAGAGAAGAAGAATGTCCTCAATCTCCATTCTCTGTCTCAAAGGTGGAACATCAGAGGTCTGTTTAGACCCCTAATATCTCACCAAAGCCCCCGCAAATAGGTTCACAAAATATTATAAAGTTGTTTTTTAAATAATAGTAAAAAATTTAATGTAAAAAAACTACTGACACCAGTGGCAGAACTACCAGAGTCACAAAGGTTGCACTTGCAACCGGGCCCTGGCATTTCGCCACCGAGCTCAGAGGCTGGAGGGTCAGGGGAGGCCCTTTATTGTTTCTTTCTCTGGGGCCCTGAAGGTTCTAGTTATGCCACTGCATCAAATCATGTCTTTATGGAACAGAAACGGGCCTTCAGCAAACTGTTCCCATGTCCCATGTCAAGGCTGGGCTCAGCCCTTCCTTCTCTAAGCTGGCGGCTAATTGCCAGCTCCTATCTCTCCACAGTTACTCAGCTGTTGATGATATCCTGCCCCTCAGTCCTGCCTATTTAAGCCATTCAGCCCAGAGGATCTCTTGGTCAACATCACAGAGACTATCTCCTGCGTTTCAGTTTAAAGACTTGCTTTGCTGACATCCCTTCTGGCTCCAGATCCTGCTTGCTGTTCCACTACATTGATCCCTGACTTCTGGCTTGGCTGACTATCCGTTCCGGTTATTGAACTTTGGCTATGTTTTGACTAAGTTTTGTTCTTTTTTACTTTTATTATTAAACAAGTGTGATTTAACTCTACGGCCTCATGCACACGAGACGCAGATGAAACCTCTGTTAAAAAAAGCTGAAACGCGCGTTTAGAAACGCGCGTTTTGCCGCGTTTAGACGCGTTTAGACGCGTTTAGACGCGTTTGCGTTTAAACGCGTTTATAAAGATAACATCATGTAGACCCTCCCCAAGCTCTCAAAGCATTTTTTTTTAACTATTTCTGCTATTTTGATCAGAGTGAGCAGCAGCAGCATAGAGAGCAGTTGTACACTTGCATTTGCCGTGTCACTTGCCACGGCACCTGCCACAAGTTGTGGATTGTCCACTTGCCACGTCACTTGCCACAAGTTGGGGATTGTCCACTTGCCACATCACCTGCCACGTCACCTGCCACAAATTGTGGATTGTCCACTTGCCACGTCACTTGCCACATCACCTGCCACGTCACTTGCCACGAGATGTGGATTGTCCACTTTCCACGTCATCTGCCATGCCACCTGCCACAAGCTGTGGATTGTCCACTTGCCACGTCACCAGCCACATCACCTGCCACAAGTTGTGGATTGTCCACTTGCCACGTGACTTGCCACATCACCTGCCACGTCACTTGCCACATCACCTGCCACAAGTTGTGGATTGTCTACTTGCCGCGTCACTTGCCACATCACCTGCCACGTCACTTGCCACGTCACCTGCCACAAGTTGTGGATTGTTCACTTGCCACGTCACCTGCCACGTCACCTGTCACAAGTTGTGGATTGTCCACTTGCCACGTCACTTGCCACAAGCTGTGGATTGTCCACTTGCCACATCACTTGCCACGTCACCTGCCACGTCACCTGCCACAAGTTTTGGATTGTCCACTTGCCATGTCACTTGCCACGTCAGCTGCCACGTCACTTGCCACATCACCTGCCACGTCACCTGCCACAAGTTGTGGATTTTCCACTTGCCACGTCACTTGCCACATCACCTGCCACGTCACTTGCCACGAGATGTGGATTGTCCACTTGCCATGTCACTTGCCACGTCACCTGCCACGTCACTTGCCACGTCACTTGCCACAAGATGTGGATTGTCCACTTGTCACATCACCTGCCACATCACTTGCCACATCACCTGCCACGTCACCTGCCACAAGTTGTGGATTGTCCACTTGCCACGTCACTTGCCACATCACCTGCCACGTCACTTGCCACAAGATGTGGATTGTCCACTTTCCACGTCACCTGCCATGCCATCTGCCACAAGTTGTGGATTGTCCACTTACCACGTCACCAGCCACATCACCTGCCACAAGTTGTGGATTGTCCACTTGCCACACCACTTTCCACGTCACCTGCCACGTCACCTGCCACAAGATGTGGATTGTCCACTTGCCACGTCACCAGCCACATCACCTGCCACAAGTTGTGGATTGTCCACTTGCCACGTCCCTTGCCACGTCCCCTGCCACGTCACCTGCCACAAGTGGATTGTCCACTTGCCACATCACTTGCCACATCACCTGCCACAAGTTGTGGATTGTCCACTCGCCACGTCACTTGCCACATCACCTGCCACAAGTGGATTGTCCACTTGCCACGTCACTTGCCACGTCCCCTGCCACAAGTGGATTGTCCACTTGCCACGTCACCTGCCACAAGTTATGGATTGTCCACTTGCCACGTCACATGCCAGTCACCTGCCACAAGTTGTTGATTTTCCACTTGCCACGTCACCTGCCAAGTCACTTGCCGCGTCACCTGCCAGGTCACTTGCCACGTCACCTGCCACAAGTTGTGGATTGTCCACTTTCCACGTCACTTGCCACTTCACCTGCCACGTCACTTGCCACAAGTTGTGGATTGTCCACTTGCCACATCACTTGCCACCTGCCATGTCACTTGCCACAAGTTGTGGATTGTCCACTTGCCACGTCACTTGCCACAAGTTGTGGATTGTCCACTTGCAATTGCAATTGTTTAAAATATTTTTCTAATGGTTTTTCATCATTTGCAATCATTTTTGAGATTTTTAATGTAAAAAAAAAGGTCACCTTTAAAAACGCATATAAACGCAAACGCGGCTAAACGCGGGTGCCGCGTTTAGCCGCGTTTAGCCGCGTTTAGCCGCGTTTTGCGTCTGAAACGCAGAAATTTTTGTTTCTGAACGCATTTTTTTGCTTCTGGAAAAACGAGATTAAACGCAACTGCATATAAACGGAAAAAAACGAGACTGTGTGCATGGACACATAGGATAACATTGAATGAGTTCAGGTGCAGTTGAAAAAACTGTCCAACTGCATCTGAACGCGCGTTTAACTGCGTCTCGTGTGCATGAGGCCTACTTCTGTCTCGGCCTGATTTCATGGTTTCTGACATCCCAGAAGTTTGGAGGAGCACAATTGTCTTCCATGTCTTTGTATGATGTTGCTTTAACAGGACTCTAAATTTCGGAAGAGAGGTCCATGCGGCTTTTGGCCCTATAGTATATAAATGTTATACGGCCAAGCTGTCATTTTCCATGACGGTATTCAGTAGAGAGATAAATAGTCAAAATCTGACCTCATTCTATATCTAAATAATAAATCAGAGGTTGAGACACCTTCCATATATAATTAAAATGTAGGCCATTTGAAGGACCTTCGGTCAGTGTTCAGTATCAGCTGGTCTGAAATCTAAGCTTTGTTCGGTGCTCGTTAAAATTCAGTAGTGGACAGAGGAAAAAAAAATTGGAACAGAGAACCTTAGAAGTTGACAGAGGGGTCATTATAAGTCACTTTAATAATTCACGTTCAAACACTCCGACCGTTCTCCATCTGTGGGCAATGGCAGGGGAAAAAATGCTGCTAACCGTGTGAAGGAAAGCCCGTATGTTTAACGATGAAACCTGTACACCTGTTCAAGTGCTTGGCAACACAAATCACTAATTAGCCAATCACATGGCGGCAACTCAATGCATTGTGGCATCTAGACGCGGTGAAGACGACTCGCTGAAGTTCAAACCGAGCATCAGAATGGGGAAGAAAGGGGATCGAATTTACTTTGAACGGTTGGCATGGTTGTTGGTGGCAGACGGGCTGGTCTGAGTATTTCTGGGATTTTCACGCACAACCATCTCTCGGGTTTACAGAGAATGGTGGGGAAAAGAGAAAATATCCAGTGAGAGGCAGTTGTGTGGAGGAAAATGCCTTGTAGGTCAGAGGAGAATGGGCAGACTGGTTCCAGATGTTAGAAAGGCAACAGTAACTCAAATAACCACTTGTTACACCCAAGGTATGCAGAATACCATCTCTGAATGCACAACACATCCAACCTTTAAGCAGATGGGCTACAGCAGAAGAAGACCACACCGGGTACCACTCCTGTCAGCTAAGGGCAGTAAGCTGAGCCTACAATTGGCACAGGATCACCAAAATTGGATAATAGAAGATTGGAAACAACTTTGCCTGGTCTGATGAGTCTCTATTTCAGCTGAGACATTCAGATGGTGGGGTCAGAATTTGGTGCATGGATCCATCCTGCCTTGTATCACCGGTTCAGGCTGGTGGTGGGGGTGTAATGGTGTGGGGGATGGGGTATCACCGGTTCAGGCTGGTGGTGGGGGTGTAATGGTGTGGGGGGGATATTTTCTTGGCACACTTTGGGCCCCTTAGTACCAATTGAGCATGGTTTAAACACCACGGCCTAACTGAGTATTGTTGCTAACCATGTCCATCCCTTTATGACTACAGTGTCCCCATCTTCTGATGGCTCCTTCCAGCAGGATAATGCCCCATGTCACAAAGCTCCAATCATCTCACCACTGGACAATGAGGTCACTGTCCTCCAAAGGCCTCCACACTCACCACATCTGACATCACACTCATCCAATAGAGCACCTTTGGGATGTGGTGGAACGGGAGATTGGCATCATGGATGTGCAGCCGACAAATCTGCAGCAACTGTGTGATGTTATCATGTCACTATGGAGCAAAATCTCTGAGGAACGTTTCCAACACCCTGTATCCATGGCACGAAGAATGAAGGCAAAAGGGATCCAACCCGCTACTAGCAAGAGGGACCTAATAAAGTTGCCGGTGAGTGTATGTGGGCTGCCATTGCTACCTTCTTGAAAATACTAATTGTCTGGCTGTCTCTGGCTTACTTATTTTGTGTCACTACTCTGATGAGGCAACGTGTGAATTCAGAAGCTATAAACTGCATACCTGCTGCGGCCCTAACCTGATAAACCTACCAGATCTCCAAGTCACACAGAGAAAAAAAAAATCACACCTGGACTGGTGGGGCAGTTGTTGGACCCCCTGGAGGAAGAAAGAGGCAGAGAGGTTGTGCTCTCTCCTCCTCCTCCTCCATACAATAAAGAGGAACTCTGGAAGCTGTGCCAAATGGCAAGTCATCAGTATTGCCTGTGGTCTCCCCCGTTAATCTTTTCCCGATTATTGACTTACCATGCTTTGCTCTGCAGTCTGTGTGGAAGCGGCCATCTTGGAAGAGGCAGGGCTTTGCTTCCTCAAGTCATAGCCTCCAGCAAGGAGAACAGTGACCAACACTCAGAGCTGCTGTTAGAAAAGACGGGGGCCCCATACAGCCTACCTGACAGGCCTCCAACCCCCAAAATGCCCTGTGGCTTCCTGCTCAACAAAAACACATTGACTTCCATCTAACAATTCAAGTTTAAAAACAGAGGTTTTAAAAAATGCATAAGATGGGTAGTGCCCTCTAGTGTGCTAATAGTGTGAGTGCAGGAAATTTACATTCTGACTCATGTCTAAACCCTGTGAGTCTTCATCTGAGTCAGGGTTTACTGGATTTCAGGGATGAATGACTCATGCAGGCAGCTGTCTGGTGCCTCCCCTTGGTTCAGGAAAGTTGGAGAACATTCTAGAAGCTGGAAGGCGGAGGGTAGAAGGGTTTTTCTGCATATTTAGGGGAGCTTAGCCAATCCCCAGGCGGTGCACCTGGCAGGGGTTTAAGTGAGCCATTAAATATGAATGAGTTATGCCAGCAGGGGAGTCAGTTGGAAGATGGAGTGCTAAGGAGACTATTGGTGGTCCTTAAGGTGAACCACCCCCAGTCTGGGGGTTGGGGGGTGCTCTGACCCTGGCCAGGGCTCGGGAGCTGGCCTGGGAGGATCCTCACAACAGGGGAAGCTTGGAAGCAGTCTTTCCTGAGAGGCAGCGGGAGTAAGGAGGACATTGTGAGTACTACAGCATGGTGCAGGGACCTACAAGGGTAGGGAATGCCATACTTAGCAGGTCTCTCTGGCAGTTAGTGGTATGCTTAAATCTTCACTAACTTTGCCCTGAGAGATCTCAAGAGAGTCAGTCGGGTAGAGTGGTAAAGAGAGTCAATCACGTAGACTGGTGAAGAGAGTCGGTTGGGTAGACTGGTGAAGAGTCAGTTGGGTAGACTAGTGAAGAGAGTCAGTTGGGTAGACTGGTGAAGAGAGTCAGTTGGGTAGACTGGTGAAGAGAGTCAGTTTGGGTAGACTGGTGAAGAGAATCAGTTTGGGTAGACTGGTGAAGAGAATCAGTTTGGGTATACTTGCGAGGATAGTCAGTTGGGTAGACTGGCAAAGAGAGTCAGTTGGGTAGACTGGTGAAGACAGTCAATTGGGTAGACTGGTGAAGACAGTCAGGTAAACTGGTGAAGAGAGTCAGTTGAGTAGACTGGTGAAGACAGTCAATTGGGTAGACTGGTGAAGACAGTCAGGTAAACTGGTGAAGAGAGTCAGTTGAGTAGACTGGTGAAGACAGTCAATTGGGTAGACTGGTGAAGACAGTCAGGTAAACTGGTGAAGAGAGTCAGTTGGCTAGACTGGTGAAGACAGTCAATTGGGTAGACTGGTGAAGACAGTCAGGTAAACTGGTGAAGAGAGTCAGTTGGGTAGACTGGTGAAGAAAGCCAGTTGGATAGACTGGTGGGGAGAGTCAGTTGGGTAGACTGGTGAAGAAGCAGTCAGGTGGGATAGCATTTCCTGCCGTGGTAGAACTGGGATCAGTGTCTTCAAGGGAGTTGGAGGTACTCCAGGATGCAGTTCACAACACATTGTGCTACCTCCCAAAAGGAATGGAGAGTGGCCTGGCTGTGCAGCAGTGGGGAACCTTGTCACCTGCAACCCCTACAGGGGTAGTGCTACCAAAGCAATATGTCTTTTTTTTCAGGGCTGCCTTGATGTGAACAGAACCAATAGAACATAAGATACATTGCATTGCCTATGCGTTAGGAATGTGTTAAACATAGGCGTGCGCACAGTGCCAGGTGTGCCTAGGCACACCCTAATAACTGTTTCTGGTGCTGATTCCCGCTACTGCCCAAAGTGAGACATCAGGGGTCTGTTTAGACATCTGATATTTTGCCAAAGCCCCCCAACAGGGCTCCTAAAAAAATAAAAATAAATAATAAATAAAATCGTAAAAGATAATAAAATAATACTAATAAAAAACAAACCTACTGACATTGTTCACTACCCTACTGACAATATACACACACACACACGTGTGTTGGAGATCTGGGGTGCACACCCTAATGCAATAGGCTGTGCACACCTATGGTGTTAGATTAGGCAATAGACAATAGACCTATTTTTTTCGGGTCTTTCGTTATGATTCGTAAATTCGAAAATCCGAAAATTTGAAAATTCGAAAGAACGAAATCTGAAAATTTGAAATAATAAATAACTAACTAATAATAACTAACTATTAAATTATAGGTTTTGGAATTTCCTTTCAAATTTGGCTGTTAGTGAACGTAAACCAACACAAATTTATCCGAAGTTACAAATTATCCGAAATAATGAACTAAGCAAATGGAACGGAATAAATTAATAATAGATAATAATAATTAAAAAAATGTATTATTATTATTGTTATTTATTATTATTAATTTGTTATGTTCCATTCGTTTAGATACGGCATTCGTTATTTTGGATAATTCGTAACGTCAGATAAATTTGTATTCGTTACATTCACTGACAGGCAAATTTGAAAGGAAATTCCAATACCTATAATTTAATAGTTAGTGTGATGGGAGGAAGCGGTATATGACGAAAGCACTCAAGCGGAGTGTAGGGACGTTTCGTCACAATTGGTGGCAGCAGTGGGACGTTTCCTGCAGTCTGGGACATCCAAACTTCCACCTGGATCCAAGGTCCGGATAGCAGGAGAGGAGAGGAGAGGTACAGATACCAGCCGCCATGGAAGAGGAATTCGGAAGGAGGTTGCAATTAGGCTTGTGCAATTCGTTTCGTAACGAATCGAAATTCGGCCGAATTTTGCATCTTTCGGACATTCGGATGCATCCGAATGTCCGAATAAAAAAATAACAAATTACAACGAATACGAAAGAAATATAACAAATGAATTCGACATGATTCTAAATTATTTCAACTGCATTCGAAATGATTTCAACATGATTCGACATTATTTCAACCACATTCGAAAATATTTTGTGACCCGACTTTAGGGCCATGTATCTCGGGGTCACTTGGAGCTAGACACTTCGGATATGTTGGATATGTTATAGTGCTAGTATTATTGTGTTTGCATACCAAATTTGGGGTTTCTAGCTATAAGTGACCCCGAGATATGTGGCCCCAAAATCGGGTCGCAAAATGTTATTAGTTATTAGAGCAGAGAACGACATTTTGCGACCCGATTTTGGGGCCACATATCTCGGGGTCACTTATAGCTAGAACCCCCAAATTTGGCATTGCAACACAATAGTACTAGCACTACAACATATATATAATTTGGAGTTTCTAGCACCAAGTGACCCCGAGATACATGGCCCTAAATTCGGGTCACAAAATATTTTCGAATGTGGTTGAAATAATGTCGAATCATGTTAAAATCAGTTCGAATCCGGTAGAAATATTTTCGAATGTGGCCGATTTTTCGAATTCAGTAGAAAACTAAACGAAATCCGAAAATGAATTTAAGGAAGTTAACAAATATAACTAAACGAAATTAATGAATTAACGAATTAAAACGAAACGAAACTAAACAAATTTTTTCCTTTTGCACATGTCTAGTTGCGATAGATGCAGATACAGCGCAGAGTATCAGAGCAGGTCCTGCTGGGATGGTTTGATTCTATCCGCTGCGAACTCTGGAAGGAAACGCTAGCCTGTGAGCAGCGACCGCCAGGGAAAAGTTCTCCCCTACATCCGGGAAAGGTACTGGTCACAGTATGGATTGCGGGTGCTGTTTTTGGGAGAAAAAACGCACAAGGAGCAGACAGCTGAATTAAGCAGGCCGGTCTGGGCAGAGATGCGGCTGGATAAGAGCTACAGAGCCCTCCGGTGGCATGTATCCACCAAGCAAGCCCTTGGATAGCGGATGACAGCCCAACGGAAGGCTTTGGCTACGGCGGCCTGGGGCTGTTGTATGTGAAGCTGACAGGGGACCCTAACTTTGGGAGTGATTTGGAGTGTTGGTTGGACGAAATCATGGATTTCAGAGAAGAGCTACTGAACGTCTCTGAAATTCACTGGAAGATATAGAGTTTCTGGCCGTTCAGGAATGGGAGCTGGAGATCGCCTACAGGCGGCTGCTAGACTCTGCTCAGCGCCAGGGCTGGGCTCCCTTTGCCTGGGACTATCAGGAAATACCAGCAGACAGCTCTGAAATTCAGGCTGAAGAGTCGGCAATACATTCGCAACCTAATTGTTGCAAAACATACCGATGGCATTGGTTATAGAAGGATTTCTAAACTTCTGAATGTTCCAGTGGAAAATTGTACGTCAATAGCACCTTTAGAAATACATTTACCTAGAAAAATGGTGACGTGTTTAATACTTATTTTACCCGCTGTATGTACCCAACAGAAGTGGGATTAATGACCAGTGTCTGTCGAACGGGCATCCCTCTGACCCCTTAGTAGGCTGACATGATGAGCTCCCAGGAAAGGAAAATTACGGTAAGAATGGTAACAATTTTCCGTATTCTTTTACAAGTCTCTATATACAATATTACCAGTAACCAAAACTGTCCCGTGGTCTGTATTGAATCCACTTACTCACATTTTTAAAGCCTCGGTATAGAACCTGAAGTTCTTTTTTGGTGAATTTGGATTGTTCTTGTAGCTGTTCAAGCCCTTCCGGACGATGGCAAACCGTAGACAGTTCAAACTCATCTTCTATGCTGTCTGAAAGAGGAGAGGCAGATGTTACCAGATTGAAGGCAGACAAGCTTCCATTTGTTTAACTGGATCTTGGGGTAAAACACAAGGCCTGCTTACACAGCCCCGGCGCCTTCCCGCAGTGCCTAGGCAAACGTGACATCACACCCTCTTCCGGTGGGATCCTGGGAATACAGAGCAGCTGAAACCTTGTGAGAAAATGCTCTTGCAATGGACTGAAGTATCATCATGAGAGATTTCAGCTGCTCTGCATTCCTTAGGGATCCTTCTGGAGGGACGGTAATGGCAACAATACAGCAAACAACGTGGAAGACGGGGGGGTGGGGAGAGTAAAATATAACTTTTAGGGGGGCCAGGCAATGTGAACAGATATTGTGTTTTACTAAAAGGTCAGATTTAAGATTGCATTGGGCCTGTCTACAACATTTAAAGAAAAATTGTAAACCAGGGATCAAATTAATTTAATTTAGAAAAAATAATTGAGTTTCTTTTAAACGCTCCAGAAGAAAATAAGGTTCCTAGATTAACACTGATGCTGGAGACAGAACTCCAGCCAAAGGGTTAGAACCTCTGCCAGATTTTACTGCTCTCTCTATTCCCCTTCCCATCCATCTTATAGGAGCATCAGTCCAAAGGGAGCACGGCCTTCCTGTACATCCAGAAGCCTCACGGTATTCCTATCGGTCTAAAAGGAGGTGGTCTTTCTATCAGTCTAAAATTACCACGGCCTTCTTATCTACAAGTATAGCCTTCCTGTTGGTCTAAAAGCAGTATGGCCTTCTTGAACCATCAAGAAGCATAACCTTCCTATTAGTCCAAAGATATCATGGCCTTCCCATTCATCTGGATAAAGCATGGACTTCCTATTCATCTAGAAGCATAGCCTTCCTATGTCCAGCCTTCCTATTGGTCCAAAGGAAGTATGGCCCTCCTGTACATCTAGAAGCATGATCTTCAAATTCATTAAGAAGCATAGTCTTTCTATCTGTCCAGCCTTCCTATCTGTCCAAATGGAGCCTGACCTTCCTGTACACCAAAAATAAGCATGGTTTCCTATTCATTAAGAAGCATAGCCTTCCTATTGGCATAAAAGTAGTATGGCCTTCTTGATCCATTTAGAAGCATAGCCTTCTTATTGGTCCAAGGAGATCATGGCCTTTCTGTACATCTAGAAGAAGCATGATCTTCTTATTCATCTAGAAGCATAGTCTTTGTATCGGTTCCAAAGGGATCATGGCCTTCCTGTACATCTAGAAGAAGCATGGTCTTCTTATTCATCTAGAAGCATAGCCTTCCTATCGGTCCAAAGGGAGCATGGCCTTCCTGTATATCTAGAAGAAGCATGGTCTTCCTATTCATCTAGAAGCATAGCCTTCCTATCGATCTAAATGGTGTATGGCCTTCTTGATCCATTAAGAAGCATAGCCTTCCTATCGGTCCAAAAGGAGCATGGCCTTCCTGTACATCAAGAAGAAGCATGGTTTTCCTATTCATCTAGAAGAAGCATGGTTTTCCTATTCATCCAAAAGAAGCATGGTCTTCTTGTACATCTAGAAGATGCATGGTCTTCCTATTAATCTTAATGCATAGCCTTTCTATCAGTCCAAAATGAACATGGCCATCCGGTACATCCAAAATAAGCATGGTCTTATATTTATCTAGAAGCATAGCCTTCCTATTGGTCTAAATGGAGTATGGCCTTCTTGATCCATCGAGAAGCATTGCCTTTCTATTGGTCCAAAAGAAGCATGGCCTTTCTATATATCTAGAAGAAGCATGGTCTTCCTATTCATCTAGAAGAAGCATGATCTTCCTATTCAGTGAGAAGCATAGACTTCCTATCGGCCCAAAGGGAGCATGGCCTTCCTGTACATCTAGAAGAAGCATGGTCTTCCTATTCATCTATAAGCATAGCCTTCCTATCTGTCTAAAAGGAGTATGGCCTTCTTGATTCATTGAGAAGCATAGCCTTCCTAAACATCTAAAAGAAGCATGGTCTTCCTATTAATCTAGAAACACAGCCTTCCTATCAGTCCAAAAAGAGCATGGCCTTCCTGTACATCTGAAAGAAGCAAGGTCTTCCAATTCATGTAGAAGAAGCATGGTTTTCCTATTAATCTAGAAGAAGCATGGTCTTCCTGTACATCTAGAAAAAGCATAGCCTTCCTATCAGCCCAAAAAGAGCATGACCTTCCTGTACATCTAGAAGAAGCATGGCCTTCATATTCATCTAGAAGCATTGTCTTCCTATTGTTTCAAAGGGATCACAGCCTTCCTGTACATCTAGAAGAAGCATGGTCTTCCTACTCATCTAGAAGCATAGCTTTCCTATCGGTCTAAAAGCTAACATTGCCTTCCTATCAGTCTAAAGGTGGTCTAGGAGAATTTCCCTTAACAGCCCTAGGAAGGACCCACTAGGAAGGTTTTCCCCTCCTTTTCTATTCCCAATGAGAATGGTTACCAACACAAATTGTTGAGGTTGTATCTCCCAGCTAGGGACTCAGAATATAAACCTGGCAGAGTTTCTAACCCCTTTCCATGATGTCCACAAACTACACCCTCAACTGTCCCAAATTCCACTGGATTGTCTCAGGATTTCAACCCAACCCATGTCCTAGGTCATGTGCTCCACCAACCTCCCAATGGTGCCCCACCAACCTCCTCAAGGCATTCTACCTACTGACTACTGGCAACCGGCATTTTCCCTCCTACTGGCAACTGCCATTTTCTCGTCCCAGCTTATTTTTTACTTCCAGTCACACTTGGAAGATTTTCCCACACAACGGTAAACTCTTTCGCCCCAGGGTCAGGGTTCACCAGGACCAATAGAGAGGGACAATCTGTTGGTACGCTTTGACCTTTGTTCTGCCACCGCATGCTTATAAACAGCAGATTGGTGGACCCTGATTTCCTCACTGTCATTTATAAACAGCCATGGAGAACACAACTCAGGAGGCCAGTTTGCTGATCAGTCAATGTACTGAGCTGTCATTAAATGACTCGGCACCTACAGAGTACAGAGCCAATCTGAGGAGCTCTGTACCTTGTGATATGTGATGGCCAATCACAGTGGTCACATGCTACTGTTTACAGTGGAGCTCCTCCCGCCTTCTTTGTAATCTTTGTAAGTAATGAATGGGAAATTAATGAATGGAGCAGCAGCTGATTCATTCAGTTGAACTGATTGTGGGATCATTTTTAACACTTTTATGCCCCCCTCCTATAACATCTGACCTCCAGCCTGTCTGGGACCTACACATTAACCCTCCAACTCCTGTATCCTGCACATTAATCCTTTAATCCCCTCCACCCCTCCCCCCTCTTTATATGACCTTTCCATTAACCCCTTCATCTCCACCCCATATATCACCTGTACATTAACCCCTTCACCTCCACCCCCTCTTTATATGACCTTTACATTAACCCCTTCATCTCCACCCCCTCTTTATATGACCTTTACATTAACCCCTTCATCTCCACCCCATATATCACCTGTACATTAACCCCTTCACCTCCACCCCCTCTTTATATGACCTTTACATTAACCCCTTCATCTCCACCCTCCTCTTTATATGACCTGTAAATTAACCCCTTCATCTCCACCCCATATATCACCTGTACATTAACCCCTTCACCTCCACCCCTCTTTATATGACCTTTACATTAACCCCTTCATCTCCACCCTCCTTCTCTTTATATGACCTGTACATTAACCCCTTCATCTCCACCCTCCTCCTCTTTATATGACCTTTCCATTAACCCCTTTATCTCCATCCTTCCCCTCTTTATACGACCTGTACATTAAGTCCTTCCTCTCCATCCCCCCCCCCCTGTATATGACCTTTCCATTAACCCCTTCATCTCCACCTCCCATATATGACCTGTACATTAACCCCTTCATCTCCATCCTCCCCCACTTTATATGGCCTTTACATTAACCCCTTCATTTCCATCCTCCCCTCTCTTAATATAACCTATAATGCGCATTTTTATACCTTTTTAAAGATCCTAAAAGTTCAGAAAAATACCCGTTAGCTCTTAAGGCCTGTTGACAACACACACACAGCAGTGGTGTCAGCCCTGGCCATTGTGTCTTGCTAAACTACTCAACCACTTCCACTCTCCCATTTCTACAAGATAAACATTAATGACTCCATAGTCCCCCAGATAAGGACTGTGAGGGCCACTAGAAAAAGCACTGGACACAAGGCAGCTCCGGATTTCTGGTAGGATCAACAACTATTTTTTTTTTTGCACTTATTGAACAAATACAATAAAACATTTTAAGTTGTATATTTAAGAGATCAAAGGGGAGAAAATAAGAGAAGTTCAGTGTTAAGATTTTCACACTTTAAGTAAAACGTGGTATACAGTCCGTCTGTTCATGTGTGTAAATTAACATTTTTAATTTAGATTTTATTTTGTATTTTTTATTTAATTCATTAATTTATTAATTAAATTAATTTATTGTGTATTGGGGGGTCAAAGGTTAATGGTTCAGAGTGCAATTATAATGCAACTTTAGCCATTATAAGGCATGTGTCATCCAGAGTAACATGACCGCTCTGACCTAGAATACTACACCTCCTTCCGCGTCCTGAAAAGGAATTAATCTCTCACTAAACAAGATTAAAACCCGGTTTGATTTCATGTCGGCTAATTTGTACACGAGCATGAAGCTTCATTTATTTTTTACGCATGAAAAGATCCACTAAAACCGTGCCAATAAATTAACTTTTTTTTATTTTTATGCATATTTATAAAAAAAAAATGGCTGAACCAGAAGGACTTGTGTCTTAATTTCAACCCCACTAAATATGTTATAAAAACATAATAATAATAATTTCAAATTTAAACTTATAATAATTTCAATATAAACTTTAAAAATAATTTCAATATTTCTTATGGCAATTTATGTTAAGATCTATAGGTATATCATTAAATATGAGCCCTACTGTATATTTTTATTTTGTGAATTGTATTGTTTCTTCTTTTGTTTTGTGATTTTTTTTTCTTCCTCTTTGTAAATTTCTACAAATTTCTATGATGAAAAGTTCAATTAAGATAAATTATTAAAAGAAAAACAACCAATGGATAAAACATCAGTCCTATAACTAAACTGAGGTGAACATTTTACTTTTTCCAGTCAAGTGTGGAGTTACAGTATCTCACAAAAGTAAGTACACCCCCAACATTTCTGTAGATATTCTCTTCTATCTTTTCATGTGACAACACTGAAGAAATGACACTTGTCTACAATGTAAAGTAGTGAGTGTACAGCTTGTATAACAGTGTAAATTTGCCGTCCCCTCAAAATAACTCAACACACAGCCATTAATGTCTAAACCGCTGGCAACAAAAGTGAGTACACCCCTAGGTGAAAATGTCCAAATTGGGCCCAAAGTGTCAATATTTTGTGTGGCCACCATTATTTTCCAGCACTGCCTTAACCCTCTTGGGCATGGAGGTCACCAGAGCTTCACAGGTTGTCACTGGAGTCCTCTTCCCCTCCTCCATGACAACATCACGGAGCTGGTGGATGTTGGAGACCTTGTGCTCCTCCACCTTCCGTTTGAGGATGTCCCACAGATGATCAATAGGGTTTAGGTCTGGAGACATGCTTGGCCAGTCCATCACCTTTACCCTCAGCTTCTTTATCAAGGCAGTGGTGGTCTTGGAGGTGTGTTTGGGGTCATTATCATGTTGGAATACTGCCCTGCGGCCCAGTCTCTGAAGGGAGGGGATCATGCTCTGCTTCAGTATGTCACAGTACATGTTGGCATTCATGGTTCCCTCAATGATCTGTAGCCCCCCAGTGCTGGCAGCACTCATGCAGCCCCAGACCATGACACTCCCACCACCATGCTTGACTGTAGACAAGACACACTTGTCTTTGTCCTCCTCACCTGGTTGCCCCCACACACGCTTGTCACCATCTGACACCAAATACGTTTATCTTGGTCTCATCAGACCACAGGACATGGTTCCAGTAATCCATGTCCTTAGTCTGCTTGTCTTCAGAAAACTGTTTGCGGGCTTTCTTGTGCATCATCTTTAGAAGAGGCTTCCTTCTGGGATGACAGTCATGCAGACCAATTTGATGCAGAGTGCAGCGTGTAGTCTGAGACCTGACAGGCTGACCCCCACTCTTTCAACCTCTGCAGCAATGCTGGCAGCACTGATACGTCTATTTCCCAAAGACATCCTCTGGATATGACGCTGAGCACGTGACCTCAACTTCTTTGGTGGACCATGGTGAGGCCTGTTCTGAGTGGAACCTGTCCTGTTATACCGCTGTATGGTCTTGGCCACCATACTGCAGCTCAGTTACAGGGTCTTGGCAATCTTCTTATAGCCTAGGCCAGTGATGGCGAACCTTGGCACCCCAGATGTTTTGTAACTACATTTCCCATGATGCTCTTGCACTCTGCAGTGTACTGGAGCATCATGGGAAATGTAGTTCCAAAACATCTGGGGTGCCAAGGTTCGCCATCACTGGCCTAGGCCATCTTTATGTAGAGCAACAATTATTTTTTTCAGATCCTCAGAGAGTTCTTTGCCATGAGGTGCCATGTTGAACTTCCAGTGACCAGTATGAGAGAGTGAGAGCGATAACACCAAATTTAACACACCTGCTCCCCATTCACACCTGAGACCTTGGAACACTATCGAGCCACATGACACCGGGGGAGAGAAAATGGCTAATTGGGCCCAATTTGGACATTTTCACTTAAGGGTGTACTCACTTTTGTTGCCAGCGATTTAGACATTAGTGGTTGTGTGTTGAGTTATTTTGAGGGGACAGCAAATTTACACTGTTATACAAGCTGTACACTCACTACTTTACATTGTAGACAAGTGTCATTTCTTCAGTGTTGTCACATGAAAAGATAGAAGAAAATATTTACAGAAATGTGAGGGGTGTACTTACTTTTGTGAGATGCTGTATGTTGTATAAGGGTTCAAAACTTTTTTTTTTTCTGTTTTGTTTTTACAGATGCTTTATTATAGTTATGCAAAAAAAATAAAAAATCTAATAAATGAAAAAATAAATGTAACACCTAACAGAATTTAAGTTTTAATTAAAAATACAGCTTTTATGCAATTAAAAATGTTATTTCAATTAAAAATGAAAAAATCAAATTAAAACCTTTTAATGTATGCTTTATTATAGTTCTAAATAAACAGTAACATCCCACAATCAGAATATACATTTTAATTAAAAATAAAACTATAACGCAATTAAGAAAATCAAAAATCAAATTAAAACCTATGTCCTAGGGAAAACATTTTGCTTTTTCAGTCACATGTAAAGTTGTGTTAGGATTCAAAACCTTTTTACATAGTCTTTATTACAGTTATTAAAACTAAAATAAATAAATAAACAAGGAATACACCCCCCCCCCCCTTCACAAAACATCTGTCCTATAACTAAACTGAGGCGAATATTTTACTTCTTCGCTCATGCGTGAAGTTGTGCTTCAAAACCTTTTTAAAGTGGCTCTAATATAGCTATGAAAAAAAATAAAATAAAAAATAATACCCCTTACAATCAGAATTTATATTTTAAGTAAAATTACAATTATTTTTCAATAAAAAAAAAAATTCAATAAATAAAAAAAAAAATCCATTTAAAACACCTGCCCTATGACTAAGCTGAGGAAAAAAATGACTTTTTTTTAGCCATGTGTGCTGTTGTGTTAGGATTCAAACCCTTTTTTTTTTTTTTTTTTACAGTGGCTTAATTATAGTTGTAAAAAAAAAAAAAAAAAAGGTGTACTACCCCCCACACTCAGAATAACATATTTAAGTAAAAATACAATTATATTTCAATAAAAATATACATTTCAATTAAAAATTAAAAAACTGATTTCAAACATCTGTTTGATAATTAAACTGAGGAAACTTTTTCAGTGATACGCCCCTTTTACAAATGCTTTATTATAATTATGATTTTTTTTTAATTAAATTTACATTTACATTTCAGTAAGAAATACAAGTATATTAAAAAAATAATATATTTCAGATAAAAATTAAAAAAATATGTTTACATCTGTCCTATCATTAAATTGAGGAAAATATTTTACTTTTTCAGTCATGTGTCGGATTCAAAGTCTTTCTTACAACTGCTTTATTATAGGTATGAAAAATAATAAATACATCAAATAAAAAATAGTAATCCCTTACAATCAGAATTTTATCATTTTAATACCGCTACCTGTAGATATTCGCACATGCGTAAGGTTGTACACCCCTGGAAGACTGTATGTATGTGGCGGGTTTATGTATGTAGCCCCCCTCCCTGCAGCACGGAAGAGTGAATCGAGGGCTGTGATTGGTTGCCTTGCTGGCCGTGCTGCAGTAAGTGGCAGAGGAAAGGGGGGGGGGGGGGTTACAACACCAAAACCAACCTAACAGAAGTGTATCAAGTCCCATGATACATCATCATCATTGTTATCATTATAATATTATTATTATCATTATCACCATCATTTTTATTATCATCATCATTATTAATAATAATAATAATAATGAAAATAATAATATTTTTATGCCAACAATGATGGTGATGATAATAATAATATAATAATGATAATAAAAATGGTGATGATAATATTAATATATTAATAATGAGGATGATGATAATGACAATATTAATAATATTGGTATTAATATAATAATATCATTATTATTATTAATATTATTATTGTTATTATTATCATTGTCATTATTTGTATTATTATACTTATCAGCATTATTGTTATCACCATTATTATCATTATTTTAATATTATTATCATCATCATTATTTTTATCATAATAATATTATTATTATCATTAATAATGAGGATGATGATAATGACAATAATAATAATATTGGTATTAATATAATAATAACATTATTATTATTAATAATATTATTATTATTATTATCATCGTCATTATTTGTATTATTATATTTATCAGCATTATTATTATCATCATTATTATCATTATTTTAATATTATTATCACCATCATCATTGTTATCATAATAATATTATTATTATCATTATCGCCATCATTTTTATTATCATAATTTTTTTATCATCATCATTATTATTATTAATAATAATAATAATAATAATAATAATGATAATGATAATAATATTATTATGCTAACAATGCTGATGATGATGATAATAATAATAAAATAATGATAATAATGATAATAAAAATGGTGATGATAATAAAAATACATTAATAATAATAATGATGATAATAATAATACATTTATGATAATAATGATGATGATAATAATAATGATAATAAACGTATGATAATAATGATGATAAATATGCTGATAATGATAATAATAATAAAATAATAATGATGATGATAATAATAATATTAAAAATAATAACAATAATAATAATAAAAAATAATGTTGATGATGATATTATTATTATCATCATCATTATCATAATTTTTATTGTTATTAACATCATTATTATTATCAAAATTGTATTATAATTATTATCATTATTATTAAAACTGATAATATTAATAATAATTAAAAAAAGACATATTTTATACAAGTGTATTTTAACATAATTAAATCTTTGCCTGAATCGAAAGGCAATGCAACAGCTTCACTTTATTGGCGGCCCCACTGGGTACACATACTCACTCTGCTCTATTACCCCCCCTGGAGCAGAGTGGAAGCCAATGCATAGGCTCCTATTGGGGCCACCATTAAAGCCCAGTTTAAACCAGTGCAGATACCAGAATACCGGAACCCCACAACACACAGAAGAAGAAATGAGAACGAATCACTTGCTTTCACTGACTGAAGGAGTGGACGGAGGACCGCAGCAAGGCAACAGTTTGAGGATTCGCTGTTTAAAGGCTTTTTTATTTTGGTTGGGAACATTGCCTGAAAATCACCGGAACAAAGCAAAGTATTAAGGATGACAGTCGTGGCTCAACATTGACCTTCAAAGGCATTTTGGAGATGGGGGGAGGGGCAAACCATGCATACAGGTTTATTTAATAAAGTGCCTGAAAGAGGTAAATCAGATGTTGTTTCTTTATAGGCTTGTTTATTCCGCCCTGCAACCTATAGGACACAATCTAAAGAAATACAAAAAGACATCCAACGTGTTTCGGGGGCTTCACCGCCCCTTCATCAGGGCTTTTCTGTTATTTGGGTAATTTTGGTTAAACCAAAAATGTCATATATATATATTGCAGCTTATCAATCATTACATGCAGCGGCTGCATTCCTTTTCTTTTGTGTTTTTTCACCTGGAGAAAAACACACCTCCAGTATTAGAGCACCCCCACTCTGGATGAAAGAGAACAGGAGGCACATCAGAAAGCATTTGCATCCATTAACACAGACAGCAGGACTCAGCCCCATCCCCCGACTCCCGTGTCAAGCCAATGAGGACCCGAGACAGCACCTGGAGCTGCTGGGCTCATGGTTGTTCAAACGATTGGGTTCAGGTAAGATCAAGGGGAGCTGAGCTGGGGGGGGGGGGGGGGGGTGGGCTGCTGCAGCACAGAAGGTTTTTGTCGAAATTCATTAAAAAATGAATTCGGAATGAAACCAATTGCACATTTCTATTAAAAGGGGTTGTAAAGTCTTGAGTGTTTTTCACCTTACTGCATTACAGTGAAAAACCTCAAGACTTTACAACCCCTTTAATAGTAAAATTAATGTGAAATTTGTTTCGTTCCGAATTCATTCTTCAACGAATTTCGACAAATTCATTAATTCAGATATTTCCGAATTAACGAATTTGTCAAAATTTGTTAAAAAAATGGATTTAACAAATTTTTCTGAATATTCGTAAATTCAAATATTCAGAAAATTCGTAAATTCAAAAATTCAAAAAATGCAAAAAACCGAAGATTTGAGAATATTAAATAATAACCATTACTAACTATTAAATTATAGGTATTGGAATTTCCTTTCAAATTTGGCTTTTAGTCAACATAACGAATACGAATTTATCTGAAGTTACGAATTATCCAAAATAATGAATGCCGCATCTAAACATATGGAACTTAACGAATTAATAGTAATAAACAACAACAATAATAATAATAATAAAAACTTTTAATTATTATTATTTATTGTAAATTCAGTCCGTTACATACGTTTAAATGCGGCATTCGCCATTTCGGATAATTCGTAACTTCGGATAAATTCGTATTCTTTACGTTCACTAACAGCCAAATTTGAAAGGAAATTCCAATACCTATAATTTAATAGTTAGTTATTATTAATTCTTTCAAATGTTCAGATTTACTTTCTTATTTTCGAATTTTCTAATTTTCAAATTGCAATCATAACGAATGACCGAAAAATTTAAAAAACAAATGAAACAAAAACTATTTTTTTTTTCCGGCAGTGCCCATGTCTACCCTTTAACACTCCCCCCCCCCCCCCACCCCGACTAACAATGCTGCTGTCTACTGAGCACCCTGTTCACCTTCATCCAGAGTGGGGGGCGCTCTAATACAGGAGGTGCGTTACTGGCCTGATCACCAGGTGAAAACATGGAACATGGGGGGGGAGAGGCCAAAGGAAATTAAATAAATGCAGCCACCACATCTAATGATTGGTAAGCAGCAATATATTAAATTTTTTGCATTTGGGTTTAACACCTCTTTAATTACAGACAAGCCCTGATGATGGGGTGATGTAGCCCCCCAAATGCATTAGATAGGCCCCGATGAAGGGGCCAATGAAGCCCCCAAAATGCATTAGATGAGCCCTGATAAGAGGGCGATGAAGCCCCAGAAATGCATTAGTGGACCCTTGATGAAGGGGGGCGATGAAGCCCCCGAAATGCATTAGTGAAGCCCTGATGAAGGGGCGATGAAGCCCTATAAATGCATTTAACGAGCCCTGATGAACGGAGCGATGAAGCCCCCGAAATGCATTAGTGGAGCCTTGAAGAAGGGGGCAAGGAAGCCCCATAAATGTGTTAGTGAAGCCCTGATGAAGAAGCGATGAAGCCCCTGAAATGCATTAGTGAAGCCCCGATGAAGGGGCGATGAAGCTCCAGAAATGCATTAGACAAGCCCTGATGAAAGGGCAATGAAGACCCCGAAATGCATTAGTTAAGCCCTGATGAATGGGGCAATGAAGCTCCCAAAATGCATTAGACGAGCCCTGATGAAGGGGTGATGTAGCCCCCGAAACACGTTGGATTTCTTTTTATTGATAAATGTAATAGAACATCAGAATTACAACATCATCATTGATCAGTGTATAGTAGGTGAGAATTGTATCCACAGAGGGAAAGGTGGCATATATGATACAATGATGCCAACGCATTCCTCCTTCCAATAGCGGCCTAACCTGAGGTATCATGAGCTGTGTATTGGGGGGGGGAGGGGTATATCAGACACTTTATTACACAACCGGATTCAGGAAAATGATATTGAGTTATAAAATACAAGCTGCTTCCATCCACCAATCAGATCCATAATAAGATATTAAGTAACGACTCTTGTAAAGGTCTCATCTTTTGCTGATGCCGAATTCTCTATAAAAAGGTTCAAAGTCTTTCATTTTATCCTTTTCTTTATACGCAGCTTATAATTTATTGGAAAAGTGTACCTGTCACCACCGCAGATCTTTTAGCCGATTGGCTCCATGTTGAAAGTGACCCAACCGGGCCAGACACAAAAAGGTGGCTCTCCTCTTACCACAGTCCAGCAGCTTGGACCCCCCCCCCCCCCAGTTCTGGTGATGCCATGTCCTGGGTCATGTCCCAGAATCACCACCTCATCCTTATTTGAGTTACTGTGCATGGTAAATCAACCTTACATTTACCAAAACCATGAGGACTTACCTAAACTAACCAATCAATCTGTACCCAATCAGACAGGCCCCTTTCCCCTACACGGTTAATGGTAGATCTAAAGAGGAATGCCCAATCAGATCGTAACTCTAAGCTTAAGACCCTCCTAAATGGATTTTCATGCAAAATGCTAGCCCATTATTTCATAGGTGGCCCCTCCCACCAAGAGCCTACTGCTGTTTAAAGCCAAACTCCAGCCATAACTTTTCTCGTTTTGGACAAAGTGAGGCAGGGATAGAACCCCTGTCAGGTTTGTATTAGACTCTGTGTACTCATTAGGGGTATTTCCCTCAGAATAAAGTGGAGGGAAGATCTCTCTAGTGCAGGGGTCTCAAACTAGGGGGCCCTTCAGCTGTTGCGGAACTGCAAGTCCCATCATGCCTCTGCCGGTGGGAGTCATGCTCGTAACTGTCAGCCTTGCATTGCCTCATGGGAATTGTAGTTCTGCAACAGCTGGAGGGCCGCCGGTTTGAGACCCCTGCTCTAGTGAGTCCTCAGACTGGAACAAACCACCAAGGGTTAGAACCTCTGTCAGGTTTATTATTCTCTATGTCTTCTTTCCCCGGTGACAACGGCTCCCCTCATTCTTTGTTCCATTGTCACAGGGAGAAAAAGGAGCTGGAATTTCCTCAGTAGGATCGTGGACAACCCTGACAGATGTTTTTAACTCTTCCTTAGTCTCTGCGGGTTTATAGTTTTGGCTGGAGGAGGTCTTGGTGGACAAAAATCCAACCACTGTATGTCATTGAGAACCATTATATGTCCATGGCTGCACTGTGCTTGTGCCACCAGCAGGTGGCAGTGCCATTGAGCTCTGTAACCACAGTGTTTCTTTTTAAAGAAAATCCTATAAATTTACTAGAAAAATGGTAACATTGTCTTGAAAAGCAAAGGGGTGTTTTAAAAATAAAAATAAAAAACTTCCATTTGATCTGTGATACTGCAAATACATTTGTTCTGTGTGAATGGGGGCAAAATCGAATGTTTCTCTTTCCTTTACAGGTCAAATGCTATTCATTCAGAAAAGAGCGGTGAAGTCCCATTTAATGGCCACTAGATGGAGTTGATGATTATCATAAATGAGAAATCCCATATTATTGCCACTAGATGGACCTGATGATTATTATAAATGAGAAATACCATATTATGGCCACTAGATGGACCTGATGATTATTATAAATGAGAAATACCATATTATGGCCACTAGATGGAGCTGATGATTATCATAAATAAGAAATCCCATAATATGGCCACTAGATGGAGCTGATGATTATCATAAAAGAGAAATCTCATATTATGGCCACTAGATGGAGCTGATGATTATCATAAATGAGAAATCCCACATTATAACCACTAGATGGCGCTTACGAGCATCATAAATGAGAAATCCCACATTATGGCCACTAGATGGCGCTGACAATCATCGTAAAGCAGAAATCCCATATTATGGCCACTAGATGGCGGTGATGATTATCGTGAGAAATACTATATTATGGCCACTAGATGGAGTTGATGATTATAATAAATAAGAAATCCCATATTATGGCCACTAGATGGAGCTGATGATTATCATAAATGAGAAATTCCATATTATGGCCACTAGCTGGAGCTCATGATTACTATAAATGAGAAATTCTATATTATGGCCACTAGATGGAGCTGACGAGCATCATAAATAAGAAATCCCATATGGCCACTAGATGAAGCTGATGATTATCATAAATGAGAAATCCCATATTATGGCCACTAGATGGCGCTTACGAGCATCATAAAAGAGAATTCCCACATTATGGCCACTAGATGAAGCTGATGATTATCATAAATGAGAAATACCACATTATGGCCACTAGATGGAGCTGATTATTATCATAAATAAGAAATACTATATTATGGCCACTAGATGGAGCTGATGATTATCATGAGAAATACTATATTATGGCCACTAGATGGAGCTGATGATTATCGTAAATAAGAAATTCCATATAATGGCCACTAGATGGAGCTGACAATCATTGTAAAGCAGAAATCCCATATTATGGCTACTAGATGGAGCTGATGATTATAATAAATGAGAAATCCCACATTATGGCCACTAGATGGCACTGACAATCATTGTAAAGCAGAAATCCCATATTATGGCCATTAGCTGGAGCTGATGATTATTATAAATGAGAAATACTATATTATGGCCACTAGATGGAGCTGATGATTATTATAAATGAGAAATACTATATTATGGCCACTAGATGGCGCTTACGAGCATCATAAATGAGAAATCCCACATTATGGCCACTAGATGGCACTGACAATCATCGTAAAGCAGAAATCCCATATTATGGCCACTAGATGGAGCTAATGATTATCATGAGAAATACTATATTATGGCCACTAGATGGAGTTGATGATTATCATAAATAAGAAATCCCATATTATGGCCACTAGATGGAGCTGATGATTATCATAAATTAGCAATTCCACATTATGGCCACTAGATGGCGCTTATGAGCATCATAAATGAGAAATCCCACATTATGGCCACTAGATGAAGCTGATGATTATCATAAATGAGAAATCCCACATTATGGCCACTAGATGGAGCTGATTATAATCATAAATAAGAAATACTATATTATGGCCACTAGATAAAGTTGATGATTATCATAAATAAGAAAAAACCCATATTATGGCCACTAGATGGAGCTGATGATTATCATAAATGAGAAATTCCATATTATGGCCACTAGATGGAGCTGACAATCATTATAAATGAGAAATCCCATATTATAGCCACTAGATGGAGCTGTTGATTATCATAAATTAGAAATACTATATTATGGCCACTAGATGGAGCTGATGATTATCATAAATTAGAAATACTATATTATGGCCACTAGATGCCGCTTATGAGCATAATAAATGAGAAATCCCATATTATGGCCACTAGATGGAGCTGATTATCATAAATGAGAAATTGCATATTATGGCCACTAGATGAAGATGATTATCTTAAATGAGAAATCCTACATTACGGCCACTAGATGGCGCTGACAATCATCCTAAATGAGAATTCCCACATGATGGCCACTAGATGGCGCGGACAATCATCGTAAAGCAGAAATCCCATTTTATGGCCACTAGATGGAGCCGACGATCATTCTAAATGAGAATTTCCACATTATGGACACTAGATGGAGCTGATGATCATCATAAATGAGAAATACAACAGAATCTTGGTTAACGAGTAACGTGATTAACGAGGGTTTTGAAAGATGAACAACTTTTTTTAGAAAATCCTGACTCGGTTTGCGAGTGTTGTAACGCAAAATGAACAGAATTCAAGCTAATGGGGTGTGCAGTACCGCATTTGGCCAGAGGTGCGGTGGGCGCCGGTGACCCCCGCAACAGTTTGGAGCCGTTCGGAAATACTCAGAACCACTCGGAAATACTCAGTTCCCGAGTGTTTCCGAGCCTTTCTGAGGGTTCCGAGTTCAGCCGAGCTGTCCCCGAGTATTTCCAAGGCTCTTCGGCGCCCCCCACCTCTGGCCACGTGCAGTATTGCATGCAATAGAAGTCAATGCGAAACTAATTATCTTCATTTCCATTGACTTCTATGGGGAAATTCGCTTTGATATGCGAGTGCTTTGGATTACAAGCATTCTCCTGGAACTGATTATGCTCGTAATACAAGGTTTCACTGTACTAAATTATGGCCTCTAGATGGAGTTTATGATCATCATAAATGAGAAATCCCATATTATAGCCAATAGATGGAGCTGAGGGTCATAATAAATTATTATTTAACTTTTATGATCATAAGCTCCATCTAGTGGTCATAATACAGTATTTTCCTGATTTACTCTATTTTGTATAAAGGGATAACATTCAACGGATTATGCTCGTAATCCAAGGTTCCACTATACTAAATTATGGCCTCTAGATGGAGCTGATGATTATCATAAATGAGAAATCCCACATTATGGCCACTAGATGGAGCTGATGATTATCATAAATGAGAAATCCCACATTATGGCCACTAGATGGAGCTGATGATCATCATAAATGAGAAATCCCACATTATGGCCACTAGATGGAGCTGGTGATCATCATAAATGAGAAATCCCACATTATGGCCCCTAGATGCAGCTGACGGTCGTAATAAATTATTATTTAACTTTTATGATCATCAGCTCCATCTAGTGGTCATAATACAGTATTTTCCTGATTTACTCTATTTTGTATAAAGGGATAACATTCAACGGATTATGCTCGTAATCCAAGGTTCCACTGTACTAAATTATGGCCTCTAGATGGAGCTGATGATCATCATAAATGAGAAATCCCACATTATGGCCACTAGATGGAGCTGATGATTATCATAAATGAGAAATCCCACATTATGGCCACTAGATGGAGCTGATGATCATCATAAATGAGAAATCCCACATTATGGCCACTAGATGGAGCTGGTGATCATCATAAATGAGAAATCCCACATTATGGCCCCTAGATGCAGCTGACGGTTGTAATAAATTATTATTTAACTTTTATGATCATCAGCTCCATCTAGTGGTCATATTACAGTATTTTCCTGATTTACTCTATTTTGTATAAAGGGATAACATTCAACGGATTATGCTCGTAATCCAAGGTTCCACTGTACTAAATTATGGCCTCTAGATGGAGCTGATGATCATCATAAATGAGAAATCCCACATTATGGCCACTAGATGGAGCTGATGATCATTATAAATGAGAAATCCCACATTATGGCCCCTAGATGCAGCTGACGGTCATAATAAATTATTATTTAACTTTTATGATCATCAGCTCCATCTAGTGGTCATAATACAGTATTTTCCTGATTTACTCTATTTTATATAAAAGGGATAACATTCAACGGATTATGCTCGTAATCCAAGGTTCCACTGTACTAAATTATGGCCTCTAGATGGAGCTGATGATTATCATAAATGAGAAATCCCACATTATGGCCACTAGATGGAGCTGATGATCATCATAAATGAGAAATCCCACATTATGGCCACTAGATGGAGCTGATGATTATCATAAATGAGAAATCCCACATTATGGCCTCTAGATGGAGCTGATGATTATCATCAATGAGAAATACATTATGGCCTCTAGATGGAGGTAATGATCATCATAAATGAGAAATCCGATATTATAGCCAATAGATGGAGCTGATGGTCATAATAAATTATTATTTAACTTTTATGATCATCAGCTCCATCTAGTGGTCATAATACAGTATTTTCCTGATTTACTCTATTGTGTATAATTGAATAACCTTCAACCTGGAGAGAAAATAGCCTAATAACATTCGATTTTGCCCAGATTTGCACAGAACAAATGTACATGCAGTTTCCCAAGATGACTAGCTCTATGATTTATTTATTAATGAACCTCAAAGTGATTAATCTCTCACTGCCGTTACTGATTCCTAGGCCGAGTATTGGTTATGCTCTCAATAACCTCCCCTAGCTAAGTGCATGGATGACAGGTACACTTTTATTGCAAGCAGTGACAGATGACATTAGATAATGAACAGCATCATTCACAATATACAAAAAAAAAAAAAAAAAAAAAGCAAATCTGAAATCAGCGCAGACACAAATCAGTTCATTGAGTCGTCCAAGGTTGACATGCCAGGCGAGGTCACAGATTAACTTGTCATGAACTGGAAATCAATACATTGTGGTCGGTAACGTTTGTTATTGATCACGTACACAACACGTCTCTGAAATGTGTTTACAGTATAGGTTATGTACCATTAACCTCTTGCTTACCGGGAACCTAAACCCCCTCTTCTGCCCAGACCAATTTTCAGCTTTTAGCGCTGTCACTATTTTAATGACAATTGCGCGGTCGTACTACACTGTACACAAATGACATTTTTATCATTCTTTTGGCTGTATTTGATCACCTCTGGGGTTTTTTTTTAATTTTTTGTAGCAAAATAAAAATAAACAAATATATAAAACCGTTTTATATTTTGTTAATACATTTTGCAAACAGGTAATTTTTCTCCTTCATTGATGTATGCTGATGAGGCGGCACTGATGGGTGGCAATGATGGGCACTGATATGTGGCAGTGATGGGTACTGTTCGGCACTGGTAGCCGACACTGATCGGCAGCACTGCTAGGTGGTACTGATTGGCACCACTGGTGGGCATTGATTGCTGCCACTGTTATGTACTGGTGGGCACTGATTCGTGTCACTGGTGGCACTGGCAGGTGGTACTGGTGGGCACAGATGAGGCGGCTGTGCCTCTTCCTCTTCGGGACCGATGTCCCTTGCACAGAAGCCAGTGATCTTTTTTTTTTTCAGCGTGAGGAGAAAAAAAAAAAAACGATTACTGATCTTCTGTTTACATCACATGATCAGCTGTCATTGGCTGACAGCTGATCAGGTGGTAAGGGATCGACCCCTTGCTCCGATCTATGATCACCCGAGTCGAATTGACCTCATTCACCTCCAGGGGGCGTGCAAAGGGGAGGACGTCTGTTGAACGCCTCCCGACAAAGTAGATCGGTGCAGTAGCCGTCATTCGGCTATAGCGCGGATCTGAAGGGGTTAAATGTTACAATCCACTTTCTTTTTTTTTTTGCTAAACCTGCCAAATTGCTAAATGTTCTGAAGGCAACGACCCTGGAGAATAAAATGGTGGCAGTTGCAATTTTCTTTATGTTGTACGGCATTTGCGCAAGCTATTCATCAAACACATATTTTCAGAGAAAAAGAAACTACAATTAATTGTAGGCACGATACACAATTATTGTGAATAGTATAAAAAAAAAATCGGGTCACGTTGGGTAAACAGATACCAAACATGCCAGGATTTAAAATTGTGCACAATTCTCCGTAGGTAACACTGTAGAGGCCTTTACAGGTTATCAGTTTAGTGTTAACTTTGAATTATGGTGCTAGAATTATCGCTTTCACTTTGATGTTCGTGACGATACCTCACATGCCTATGTTGCACTTTTTTTTTTACAGGGTGTGTATGAGGGGTGCTTAAAAAAAAGTTATTTTTATAAATTTTATCAAATTTTTATTTTATTTTTTAACACATTTTAATTGTTTTTTTCTTTATTGCTATTCCATAGGGGCCAACAAGTAATGGGTCTATTAGATCCCCCATGTCTCTCCAGTGCAGCTATTTAAGCACAGATCGTGCTTGAATAGCTGTATCCTTGGCTACACAAGCCGACGAATGACAGCTGGGAGACCGGAAGTGAGACAATATCGCTTCTGCGGTCATCAGTCGCAGGAGGAATCAAGTTTCTTGTACTCTCACTGTATGAGCACTTTCCCGCCGTCCTCGGCTCCCCGGAAGAACAGGAACTGCAGGGGGCTGCCGGTGGGGGCGCACTTTGAGAGCTCTGGAAAAGTGAATGGGTGGCTCTTTTATTGGAAAGTCCTTCACCTGTGGGGTCTTTAAGTGGGGCAAACTGGTTACATGGCCAGACTACTCAAAACTAATATTTCAGTTTTTTTGTAGATGCTGAATAGTAATCCCCCTCCCTGATAGTCTCCTCTATTTCTTTAGGGACTGTATTGGTAGGGTCCCTGTGAGGTCCTTGGTCTGTACACCAGCTGTGCCCATTATGAGGGGTTCCCACCATCCTTGTGCTGAGTTCCCAGGTCTGTGCACCTGCTGTGCCCATTATGAGGGGCTCCCACCATCCCTGTGCTGAGTTCCCGGGTCTGTGCACCTGCTGTGCCCATTATGAGGGGCTCCCACCATCCCTGTGCTGAGTTCCCGGGTCTGTACACATGCTGTGCCTATTATGAGGGGTTCCCACCATCCTTGTGCTGAGTTCCCGGGTCTGTACACCTGCTGTGCCCATTATGAGGGGTTCCCACCATCCCTGTGCTGATTTTCCGGGTCTGTACACATGCAGTGCCTATTATAAGGGGCTCCCACCATCCCTGTGCTGAGTTCCTGGGTCTGTACACCTGCTGTGCCCATTATGAGGGGCTCCCACCATCCCTGTGCTTAGTTCCCGGGTCTGTACACATGCTGTGCCTATTATAAGGGGCTCCCACCATCCCTGTGCTGAGTTCCCGGGTCTGTACACCTGCTGTGCCCATTATGAGGGGCTCCCACCATTCCTGTGCCGAGTTCCCAGGTCTGTACACCTGCTGTGCCCATTATAAGTGGTTCCCACCATCCCTGTGCTGAGTTCCCGGGTCTGTACACCCGCTGTGCCCATTATGAGGGGTTTCCGCCATCCGTGTGCTGAGTTCCTGGGTCTGTACACCCGCTGTGCCCATTATGAGGGGCTCCCACCATCCCTGTGCTGAGTTCCCGGGTGTGTAAAACCCACTGTGCCTATTATAAGGGGCTCCCACCATCCCTGTGCTGAGTTCCCGGATCTGTACACCTGCTGTGCCCATTATGAGGGGTTCCCACCATCCCTGTGCTGAGTTCCCGGGTCTGTACACCTGCAGTGCCTATTATGAGGGGCTCCCACCATCCCTGTGCCGAGTTCCCAGGTCTGTACACCTGCTGTGCCCATTATGAGTGGTTCCCACCATCCCTGTGCTGAGTTCCCGGGTCTGTACACCTGCAGTGCCTATTATGAGGGGCTCCCACCATCCCTGTGCCGAGTTCCCAGGTCTGTACACCCGCTGTTTCCATTATGGGGGGTTCCCACCATCCCTGTAGGATCCTTTATTCATTTTGAATTATAGAGGAAGCTGGACAGGAAAAGCTGGGACACACAAAGGTGGAACAGAACCGGGAATATTGGCAGATAGATCTCCCTGTTGGAGAAGCCAAGGTCTGGCTCAGCCCATGAAGTTCCCCCCATAATTAAAATGTCACCTTTGGGTGGATTGACCCCTTGGAATTGTTACACATGACTCTTATGGCCAGCATATGAACACGTGGTCTACTATGATATGCTGCTATGGGCAATTCATAATTTAAAAAAAATCTTTAGATGGTATTACTTGGAGCAAATCACAGCAACCCAATAGGTAAGACTAATTTGTTTGTGCTTAAAAGACTAATTGCCTTGTGATATTTAATTATACGTATGTAACTATATGTGGAGTATTTATAAAGCAATTCTCATAGCAATTCGCCCAGTGAAAGTGCATGTACATTTGTTCTGCTCGATGGGTCAAGACAAAAAAATTTTATTAGGATATTTCCTGTGCTGGTTGAACTGCTTCATTGTTTTCGAAAATGGAAAATACAGTATTTGGCCACTAGATGGAGCTGGGTATCATAGAAATTTCCTATGATTCGCGCCATCTAGTGGCCAAGTGCAGCGCTTTTGTTTAAAATCAATGAAAAGCATTTGACCAGCACAGGAAGTTTAATAACATTTGTCTTTTTTTTGTCCAGTTTGCACAAAACAAATATGCACACACTTTCACTGGGTGAATTAATAGACAAATTGTTTTTATAGATACAGTCCTATGGGTCCGGGATGCACTGTGAAAGTAGTATCTCTGCAAGATCCAACCTTAATAAAACCTGTGAAACATATGGGAGATGCCATTGTTGACTCAGACATGAAGTCTTTGTACGTTTTTTTCATGCAGTGCCCTGACGGGGAGATTGTCTTTTCACTTCCTGTACCAGAGACACAGCAGAAAGTTGGAGCAAAAGAGAAAGTAGAACCTGAGATCTCTACAAAGTGAGAGGGTATCCACACCCATCCACTTTGGAAGGTCAATCAGTGCAAGCTCAAGGAACCCCTAGCAGCCTCCTGAAGAACCCTAGGGTTCCAGGGAGTCCTGGTTGAGAACAGCTGATTTAGACAGTGGTACCCTGATAATGGCTTTGTGGGGGTTGAAGGCACTGGTGTTGACTCAGGAACTATGCAGGCACCAGATGGAAGGTCAATCAACCACAGCTCAAAGAAACCCTTAGAAACGTTTGAGGAACGCTTGGATTCCAGGGAGTCCTGGTTGACAACAGCTGATTTAGGCGGTGGTACCCCGATAATGGCTTTGTGGATAATGGCTTTGTGGGGGTGAAGGCACTGGAGTTAATCCAGCAACTATGCACGTGTCATTAGATGAAAGCTCAATCAGGCACAGCTCAAGGAACACCTTGCAACCTCTTGAGGAACCCTACGATTCCGGAGAGTCCTGGTTGAGAACAGCTAATTTAGGCAGTGGTACCCTGATAATGACTTTGTGGGGGGGTAGGCATTGGCATTGACCCTGGAACTATGCATTTGCCATCTGATAGAAGGTCAACCAACCACAGCTCAAGGAGACCCCTAGTAACCTCTTGAGGATCCCTAGTCGAGAGTGGCTGGTTTAGACAGCGGTACCCTGATAATGGCATTGTGGGGGGTGAAGGCACTGGTGTTGACCCAAAAATTATGCAGGCACCATCAGCTGGAAGGTCACTCAACCACAGCTCAAGGAAACCCATAGCAACCTCTTGAAGAACCCTAGGATTGCAGGGAGTCCTGTTTGAGAACAGCTGATATAGGCAGTGGTATCCTGATAATGACTTTGTGGGGAGGTGAAGGCACTGGCATTGACCCTGGAACTATGCAGGCATCAGATGGAAGGTCAATCAACCGCAGCTCAAGGAAACCCCTAGCAACCTCTTGAGGATCCCTAGTTGAGAATGGCTGGTTTAGACAGTGGTACCCTGATAATGGCTTTGTGGGGGGTGAAAGCACTGGTGTTGACCTGGGCACTATGCGGGCATCAGCTGGAAGGTCAACCAACCACAGCTCAAGGAAACCCCTAGCAACCTCTTGAGGATCCCTAGTTGAGAATGGCTGGTTTAGGAAGTGGTAACATGATAATTGCTTTGTGGGGGGCGAAGGCACTGCTGTTGATCTAGGAACTATGAAGGCACCATCAGCTGGAAGGTCAATCAACCACAGCTCAAGGTAACCCCTAGCAACCTCTTGAAGATCCCTAGTTGAGAATGTCTGGTTTAGACCATGGAACACTGATTATGGCTTTGTGGGAGTGAAGGCATTGACATCTCTGAGACCTCTGGAAAATGCCCACAACCACCAGTCAAGTCAATGTGATTTGTGGTTGTGGGCACCACAAGTCCCTACATCAAGGAATTAAAGTCAAGCAGGAAGGAATGCATCTTATCTACGCTCCAAAGGGGGGGGGGGGGTTTCTCTTCCACATGCTTTTCATGGGCAAAAGGTATGTGAGAAAACTGATTTCCCTACAGCGGTACCGCAATGAACTCTTGCTCAGGGATGAACAGAATGAGTTCATATATTCAGTGCGCATCAACTACTAATATAGTCCAGGAGATAGAGTCCGTCTTTTCTCAGAAGACCTCCTCCGAAGACTGTATTTTTAAACCGGCCTTCTTTTTCCCTACTTTGTGTCCAAACTTTGATGGAGGAAAATGTCCGTGTGGGTGTCCCTTTTTTTTTTTTTTCTGCGCTACAAACTTGTACACGACCTAGATATGTCTTGTAGTCTATAACCAGGGATCCCAGACAGAGCTCTAATGAAATAGAACAAACTATGCTGAATACATAATTTTGCGTTCATGACAAGTTGAGCTGTGATCCTCTTGCGCAGATTGATCGTGCGGTAACTAAAAGACAAAAAAAAAAAAAAGAAGGGAGACAAGCAAGCGGTCAGCAAGTAAAACAAATTCCAACATGCAATTTATTAATCCAGGGGGGGGGGACAAGGACAGAGAATGGAAGGAGGGTATGGAAGCTGAGACAGCAGGGTCATGAGAACGTAAAGAACAGACTTATCCGTATCCATATCTGTAGACAGAAAACGATGGTTCGGACAAGATGGATGGAACAGTCACATGACGCGGGAAGTGGTGAAGGGCTTTTTTCACGCTAAGGGTGTTTGTCATGCATTTTCCATCACAAATGGAGAAAAATCAATTTTCATCCAAAAACTGTTTTGGGCCAAACACGACATTATACATCAACAACCCATCATTGACTTGATTTTTTTTTTTTTTTTTTAAAGAAACATTTTTTCGGCACTAAACTCAAGAAAGAAAAGATTTGATTGGGTTTTCCAACATGATAGATGAACCTTTCTTGATGAAAATGATCCTTCGTAGAGCTAAATTGCCATTGAACTGATCATTATATCTAACAATCGTACCATTGTGACCAGCATAAGGGTCATTCATGCCAGCGTATTGCATTATGGCAGTGATCTCCAAACTGTGGCCCCTTGCTTGCCTTTATCCAGCCCTTGTGGCAATATTGCCCTCATTGATGTAAGGCATTATTCCACCTACTGACGACAATGATGAAGCGCCCTTCATTCCTCTGACACCAACAATGGGACACTATTTCATCCACTGGCACCAACAATGGGGCATACTTTCTTCCAATGATATAAATGTTCGAACACTATTCCTCTCTCCAGCACCAAGGATGGGACACTATTCCATCCAATGACACCAATGATGGGGCACTATTCCATCCAATGACACCAATGATGGGACACTATTCTATCCAATGACATCATTGATGGGGCACTATTCTATCCAATGACATCATTGATGGGACACTATTCTATCCAATGACACCAATGATGGGGCACTATTCTATCCAATGACATCATTGATGGGACACTATTCTATCCAATGACATCATTGATGGGACACTATTCTATCCAATGACACCAATGATGGGGCACTATTCTATCCAATGACATCATTGATGGGGCACTATTCTATCCAATGACATCAATGATGGGACACTATTATATCCAATGACACCAATGATGGGGCACTATTCTATCCAATGACACCAATGATGGGGCACTATTCTATCCAATGACACCAATGATGGGGCACTATTCTATCCAATGGCACCAATGATGGGGCACTATTCTATCCAATGACATCATTGATGGGACACTATTCTATCCAATGACACCAATGATGGGGCACTATTCTATCCAATGACACCAATGATGGGGCACTATTCTATCCAATGACATCATTGATGGGGCACTATTCTATCCAATGACATCAATGATGGGACACTATTCTATCCAATGACACCAATGATGGGGCACTATTCTATCCAATGACATCATTGATGGGACACTATTCTATCCAATGACACCAATGATGGGGCACTATTCTATCCAATGACATCATTGATGGGACACTATTCTATCCAATGACACCAATGATGGGGCACTATTCTATCCAATGACATCATTGATGGGACACTATTCTATCCAATGACACCAATGATGGGGCACTATTCTATCCAATGACATCAATGATGGGACACTATTCTATCCAATGACACCAATGATGGGGCACTATTCTATCCAATGACATCATTGATGGGACACTATTCTATCCAATGGCACCAATGATGGGGCACTATTCTATCCAATGACATCATTGATGGGACACTATTCTATCCAATGACACCAATGATGGGGCACTATTCTATCCAATGGCACCAATGATGGGGCACTATTCTATCCAATGACATCATTGATGGGACACTATTCTATCCAATGACACCAATGATGGGGCACTATTCTATCCAATGACACCAATGATGGGGCACTATTCTATCCAATGACATCATTGATGGGGCACTATTCTATCCAATGACATCAATAATGGGGCACTATTCTATCCAATTACATCATTGATGGGACACTATTCTATCCAATGACACCAATGATGGGGCACTATTCTATCCAATGACACCAATGATGGAGCACTATTGCTCCCACTGACACCAATGATGTGGCACTATTCCTCCTACTGACAATGATGGAGCACCCTTCATTCCTCTGACACCAACATTGGGGCACTATTTCTTCCACTGACACCAATGATTGGGCACTATTTTATCCACTGGCACCAACAATGGGGCATGCTTTCTTCCACTGATATAAATGTTAAAACACTATTCCTCTCTCCAGCACCAAGGATGTGGCACTATTCTATCCAATGACACCAATGATGGGGCACTATTCAGCCCCACTGACACCAATGACTGGGCACTATTCCTCCCACTGACACCAATGACTGGGCACTATTTCTCCCACTGGCACCAACGGTGGTGCACTATTCCTCCCACTGACCAGCGGCTGCTCATAAGGAGCACAGGGGTGCCGCCCCCCCTGATCCATGCACACAGCCCACATTTCAATGGGAGGTTTTTGTTTTTTTAAGCATATGCTTAGAGCCTGAGGCTCTAATTGGCTTCAAAAAGTGTGGTCGCTAATGTTAAAGGGCCCTGCGCCCCGAGACCACCCTCTTCTTTGACATTAGTGAATTAACATTCGCTAAGGTCTTCCTGCTTCTCTTCCCGGCCAATCAGGAAGCAGGAGGAGACCCGATTGGCCGGGAGTCCTAAAACCCGATTGGTCAGGAGCCGTGACCTGGATGGTGTAAGTGCGGGCTGGCAGACGGGCGGGTGCCCTGGCGGGCTGACAGGCGAGTGGGCGATCGATTGAGTGATGGGGGGTGAGTGGGCCAGCTTTGTTTGCCCCCCCCCCCCCCAAAAAAAAATTAAGCACCAGCCGCCACTGCAACTGACCCAATAATGGGGGCACTATTTCATGCACTGCCACCATTTCCTGTACCTAACACTCTATGAGAGGGGGCGATTCCTTTACCTAACACCCTATGAGAGGGGGCATTTCCTGTACCCAACATCCTATCAGAGGGGGCGTTTCCTGTATCTAACACCCTATTAGAGGGGGCGTTACCTGTACCTAACACCCTATGAGAGGGGAGCGTTTCCTGTACCTTAACACCCTATGAGAGGGGAGCGTTTCCTGTACCTAACACCCTATGAGAGGGGAGCGTTTCCTGTACCTAACACCCTATGAGAGGGGAGCGTTTCCTGTACCTAACACCCTATGAGAGGGGGCGTTTCCTGTACCTAACACTCCATGAGAGGGGGTGATTTCTTTACCTAACACCCTATGAGAGGGGGCGTTTCCTGTACCCAACATCCTATCAGAGGGGGCGTTTCCTGTATTTAGCACCCTATGAGAAGGGGCGTTTCCTGTACCTGACACCCTATGAGAGGGGGCATTTCCTGTATCCAACACCCTATGAGGGTTTTTACTGTATCTAACACCCTATGAGAGGGGGCGTTTCCTGTACCTAACACTCCATGAGAGGGGGTGATTTCTTTACCTAACACCCTATGAGAGGGGGCGTTTCCTGTACCCAACATCCTATCAGAGGGGGCGTTTCCTGTATTTAGCACCCTATGAGAAGGGGCGTTTCCTGTACCTGACACCCTATGAGAGGGGGCATTTCCTGTATCCAACACCCTATGAGGGTTTTTACTGTATCTAACACCCTATGAGAGGGGGCGTTTCCTGCATCTAAAACCCTATGAGAGAGGGCATTTCCTGTACCCAACATCCTATGAGAAGGGGCGCTTCCTGTACTCAACGCCCTATGAGATGGGTGCTTTCTGTGCCTAACACCCTATGAGAGGGGGCGTTTCCTGTATCTAAAACCCTATGAGAGGGGGTATTTCTTGTACCTAACACCCTATGACAGGGGGCATTTCCTGTACCTAACACTCTATGAGAGGGGGTATTTCCTGTACCTAACACCCTATAAGAGGGGGCGCTTCTTGTACCCAACACCCAATCAGAGGGGGCATTTCCTGTACCCAACACCCCATGAGAGGTGTGTTTTCTGTGCCTAACACCCTATGAGAGGGGGCATTTCCTGTATCTAATAACCTATGAGAGGGAGCATTTCGTGTACCCAACACCCTATGAGAGGTGGTGTTTCCAGTACCTAACACTCTATGACATCATCATATCACATTCCCAGATATCTCAGGAGACATTTTATGATGTTTTGAACTACAGGAATATATTAATGTTCCTCTAAATTGGGATCCTCTGCGCTCGATGCAAAGCAAAGCCAAAGTTGGAAAAAACATTAAAACTCAAGTCCTACCGCGTGAAGCCTCTTAACTGACTCTAATTACCTCATTACAGAGGATGGCGTTTGGGTTTAATTGCATCCCAATCATCAAGTGTTCTCTTATGAAAACTTCGCACAGCCAGGAAAAAGCTTTTAGCATCCGCTCTCCATGTAGGGCAAGGTTAAAGCTTTTATTGGAAGATTGGGGGGGGGGGGGATGGGGAATTATAAGAACCAGTGCAAACAAATGACACATCAATAAGAAATTCATAATTGCCGTTTTCATGATGGGGAAGGCACCGCCCCTTAGAACTGTAATTTTTTTTAAAAATGCAATTTTTTTGTAAATGGCCCAGAGCAAAACCTGGATAATAAAAAGGGGGGGTAGGCGGGGGTCACGGTTTTGCACGTGTGCACTGTCACTGGACCTCTTGGAGGTTCAACAGATTTACAGTACGCGGCTGCTTTTGGCTCCAGAAGAAAAAAGACCTCTAAAAACCACCAACTTCTCCAAAAAATAAATAAAAAATTGTATATAAAACACAGTAGGCACCTCTATATTTCTCCCATTATTTTTTTTGGGGGGGGGGGTGCTGCAAACCAACCAACCCCCCCCCCCCGTTGGTTGGTTGTCGGTCTGCGGCACCCCTGCCTACCCTGGTACTTACCCCATTGGTTGCAGGCGGCGGGCAGCGGGCTTTGTTTTGCGGGCTCCTACGGGTGGCGGGCAGTGAGCTTTGTTTTGTGGGCTCCTACGGACGGCGGGCTGGGGGCTCCTATGGGCAGTGTGCAGTGGCTCCTGTGTCCTCTGCATCACGGCGGCTTCTGCCGTGCAGCTCCTCCCGCCATGCGGCTCCTCCCAGGTGTCCAATAGGATGGCCTGCCCTTTCAGCCAAGCGGGCGACCGGTGTCAAAACCCGCTTCCTGATTGGCTGGGAGGAGGATCAGTGTTACAACAGCAAATACTGATTCGCTGTTGTAGTAACACACTTGGGTGGGTTCGGAGCGCACTCTATGCGACCCGAGCCCGCCCTATATTGAAGCCTATTAGAGCCTCTGGCGCCGGTGTCCTGAAAGGGGCCAGATGCATGGATAGGGGAGGCGGCGATGGACGGACGGCGATGGACGGACGGGGGTGGCGGGGGCGGCCCTTAATGGACAGGCCACCCTATGCTACAATATGTTACTATACTATTTTACTATATTATATGTTACTAATCTATACTATACTATATTACTATACTACAATATTTCACTATACTATACTATATTACTATATTAATAACATAGTCATATACTATAGCTTAGTAAGCTATACTAAACTATATTACTATGCGACAATATGTTACTATACCTTACTATATTATATGTTACTAACCTATACTATACTATGCTACAATATGTTGCCAAATGTTACTATATTATACTATATTACTAAATTATATGTTACTATACTATACTACACTATATTACTATGCTACAATTTTGTTACTATACTATACTACACTATATTATTATATTGTATATTACTTTACTACAGGCATACCCTGCTTTAGGTACACTCACTTTACATACACTGCGAGTGCACTTAAAGTAAAGTTGCAAATACAGACCTCACGCGTCGTGCAGCCGCGGTATGACCGTGAAGAGGCGGAGCTGCTGCCTGGAGTTTGTCGCCAGGCCAAGAGTTGCCAGCCATGCCCGCCAGCCAACCCAGAGCTACCCGCCGGCCAGCCCAGCGTTGCTGTCTAAACATAAGTGGATTACTGTACAGTACTATAAACTTCACTGTCCCCCCCCCCACTACAGCCCATGGCCCTCCAATATAGGCCCCGATACCCCCACGACAGCCCCTGACACCCCCGCTACAGACCATGATCCCCCCACAACAGCCCCTGATCCCCCCGCTACAACCCCTGATCCCCCACTACAGTCCCTGATCCCCCACTACAGCCCCTGATCCTCCCACTACAGTCCCTGACACCCTCACCACAGCCCCTGATCCCCCACTACAGCCCCTGATCCCCCACTACAGCCCCTGATCCCCCCGCTACAACCCCTGATCCCCCACTACAGTCCCTGATCCCCCACTACAGCCCCTGATCATCCCACTACAGCCCCTGACACCCCCACCACAGCCCCTGATCCTCCCACTACAGACCCTGAGACCCCCACTACAGCCCCTGATCCTCCCACTACAGACCCTGACATCCCCACTACAGACCCTGACATCCCCACTACAGACCCTGACATCCCCACTATAGACCCTGATCCCCCCACTACAGCCCCTGACATCCCCACTACAGCCCTTGATCCCCCCACTACAGCCCCTGATCTCCCCACTACAGCCCCTGATCTCCCCACTACAGTCCCTGATCCCCCACTACAGCCCCTGATCCTCCCACTACAGTCCCTGATCCCCCACCACAGCCCCTGATCCCCCACTACAGCCCCTGACACCCCCACCACAGCCCCTGATCCCCCACCACAGCCCCTGATCCCCCACTACAGCCCCTGATCCCCCCGCTACAACCCCTGATCCCCCACTACAGTCCCTGATCCCCCACTACAGCCCCTGATCCTCCCACTACAGCCCCTGACACCCCCACCACAGCTCCTGATCCTCCCACTACAGACCCTGAGACCCCCACTACAGACCCTGATCCTCCCACTACAGCCCTTGATCCTCCCACTACAGCCCCTGACATCCCCACTACAGACCCTGACATCCCCACTATAGACCCTGATCCCCCCACTACAGCCCCTGACATCCCCACTACAGCCCTTGATCCCCCCACTACAGCCCCTGATCTCCCCACTACAGCCCCTGACCTCCCCACTACAGACCCTGATTCCCCCACTACAGACCCTGATTCCCCCACTACAGACCCTGATCCCCCCACTACAGCCCCTGACACCCCCACTACAACCCCTGACACCCCCACTACAGCCCCTGACACCCCCACTACAGACCCTGACACCCCCACTAGAGACCCTGACACCCCCACTACAGCCCCTGATCCCCCCACTACAGCCCCTGACACCCCCCACTACAGACCCTGATCCCCCCACTACAGACCCCAATCCCCCCACTACAGCCCCTGATCCCCCCACAACAGACCCTAACAAACCTCACTATAAACCCTGGTCCCCCCACTACAGCCCCTGACACCCAGTTTTATTAAACTATACTATATTATATGATACTAAGCTATACTATACTATACTATTTTACTATATCATATGTTACTATACTATTTTGCTATATTATATGTTAATAAACTATACTATACTATACCCCCACTACAGACCCTGACACCCCCACTACAGACCCTGATCCCCCCACTACAGCCCCTACTGCAGACCCGGATCCCCCCCACTACAGCCCCTGACACCCCCACTACAGCACCCGATCCCCACTACAGACCCTGGTCCCCCCACTACAGTCCCTGACACCCCCACTACAGATCCTGATCCCCCACTACAGCCCCTGATCCCCCACTACAACCTCTGATCCTCCCACTACAGCCCCTGACCCCCCCACTACAGTCCCTGACTCCCCCACTACAGATTCTGATCCCCCCACTACAGACCCTGACACCCCCACTACAGCTCCTGACACACCCACTACAGACCCTTATCCCCCCACTACAGCCCCTGACACCCCCACTACAGACCCCGATCCCCCCACTACAGCCCCTAAAACCCCCACTACAGCCCCTGATCCCCCCACTACAGACCCTGATCCCCCCACTACAGACCCTGACACCCCCACTACAGACCCTGATCCCCCCACTACAGACCCTGATCCCCCACTACAGCCCCTGATCCCCCCCACTACAGCCCCTGATCCCCCCACTACAGCCCCTGACACCCCCACTACAGCCCCTGATCCCCCCACTACAGCCCCTGATACCCTCACTATAGCCCCTGACACCCCCACTACAGCCCCTGATCCCCCCACTACAGACCCTGATCCCCCACTACAGCCCCTGATCCCCCCACTACAGCCCCTGATACCCTCACTATAGCCCCTGACACCCCCACTACAGCCCCTGACACCCTCACTATAGCCCCTGACACCCTCACTATAGCCCCTGACACCCGCACTAAAGCCCCTGATCCCCCACTACAGACCCTGATCCCCCACTACAGACCCTGATCCCCCCAACTACAGCCCCTGACACCCCCCAACTACAGCCCCTGACACCCCCCAACTACAGCCCCTGACACCCCCACTACAGCCCCTGGTCCCCCCACTACAGCCCCTGACATCCCCACTACAGACCCTGATCCCCCCAACTACAGCCCCTGACACCCCCACTACAGACCCTGATCCCCCCCAACTACAGCCCCTGACACCCCCACTACAGTCCCTGACACCCCCACTACAGATCCTGATCCCCCCACTACAGCCCCTGATCCCCCACTACAACCTCTGATCCTCCCACTACAGCCCCCAACACCCCCACTACAGCCCCTGACCCCCCCACTACAGTCCCTGACTCCCCCACTACAGATTCTGATCCCCCCACTACAGACCCTGACAGCCCCCCTACAGCTCCTGACACACCCACTACAGACCCTGATCCCCCCACTACAGACCCTGATCCCCCACTACAGCCCCTGACACCCCCACTACAGACCCCGACCCCCCCCCACTACAGCCCCTAAAACCCCCACTACAGCCCCTGATCCCCCCACTACAGACCCTGACAACCCCACTACAGCCCCTGACAACCCCACTACAGCCCCTGATCCCCCACTACAGCCCCTGACACCCCCACTACAGCCCCTGGTCCCCCCACTACAGCCCCTGACATCCCCACTACAGACCCTGATCCCCCCAACTACAGCCCCTGACACCCCCACTACAGACCCTGATCCCCCCAACTACTGCCCCTGACACCCCCACTACAGTCCCTGACACCCCCACTACAGATCCTGATCCCCCCACTACAGCCCCTGATCCCCCACTACAACCTCTGATCCTCCCACTACAGCCCCCAAACCCCCACTTCAGCCCCTGACCCCCCCCCACTACAGATTCTGATCCCCCCACTACAGACCCTGACACCCCCACTACAGCTCCTGACACACCCACTACAGACCCTGATCCCCCCCACTACAGACCCTGATCCCCCACTACAGCCCCTGACACCCCCACTACAGCCCCCGATCCCCCCACTACAGCCCCTAAAACCCCCACTACAGCCCCTGATCCCCCCACTACAGACCCTGACAACCCCACTACAGCCCCTGATCCCCCCACTACAGCCCCTGACACCCCCACTACAGACCCTGATCCCTCCATTACAGACCCTGATCCCCCACTACAGCCCCTGATCCCCCCCACTACAGCCCCTGATCCCCCCACTACAGCCCCTGACACCCCCACTACAGCCCCTGATCCCCCCACTACAGCCCCTGATACCCTCACTATAGCCCCTGATACCCTCACTATAGCCCCTGACACCCCCACTACAGCCCCTGACACCCCCACTACAGCCCCTGACACCCTCACTATAGCCCCTGACACCCGCACTAAAGCCCCTGACACCCGCACTAAAGCCCCTGATCCCCCACTACAGACCCTGATCCCCCACTACAGACACTGATCCCCCCAACTACAGCCCCTGACACCCCCACTACAGAGCATGATCCCCCCACTACAGCCCCTGACACCCCCACTACAGCCCCTGGTCCCCCCACTACAGCCCCTGACATCCCCACTACAGCCCCTGATCCCCCCAACTACAGCCCCTGACACCCCCACTACAGAGCATGATCCCCCCACTACAGCCCCTCACACCCCCACTACAGCCCCTGACATCCCCACTACAGACCCTGATACCCCTCACTACAGTCCCTGACTCCCCCCACTACAGATCCTGATCTCCCCATTACAGCCCCTGACACCCCCACTACAGCCCCTGACACCCCCACTACAGACCCTGATCCTCCCACTACAGACCCTGTTCCCCCCACTACAGCCCCTGACACCCCCCACTACAGACCCTGATCCCCCCACTACAGACCCTGATCCCCCCACTACAGCCCCCACTACAGACCCGGATCCCCCCACTACAGCCCCTGACACCCCCACTACAGCCCCTGACACCCCCACTACAGACCCTGATCCTCCCACTACAGCCCCCACTACAGACCCGGATCCCCCCACTACAGCCCCTGACACCCCCACTACAGACCCTGATCCTCCCACTACAGCCCCTGATCCCCCCACTACAGCCCCTGACACCCCCCACTACAGACCCTGATCCCCCCACTACAGACCTTGATCCCCCCACTACAGCCCCCACTACAGACCCGCATCCCCCCACTACAGCCCCTGACACCCCCACTACAGACCCTGATCCCCCCACTACAGACCCTTATCCTCCCACTACAACCCTTGATCCCCCTACTACAGCCCCAACTACAGACCCTGATCCTCCCACTACAACCCCTGACACCCCCACTACAGACCCTGATCCTCCCACTACAGCCCCTGATCCCCCCACTACAGACCCTGATCCCCCCACTACAGACCCTGATCCCCCCACTACAGACCCTTATCCTCCCACTACAACCCCTGATCCCCCTACTACAGCCCCAACTACAGACCCTGATCATCCCACTACAACCCCTGACACCCCCACTACAGACCCTTATCCTCCCACTACAACCCCTGATCCCCCCACTACAGCCCCCACTACAGACCCTGATCCTCCCACTACAACCCCTGATCCCCCCACTACAGCCCCTGACACCCCCCACTACAGACCCTGATCCCCCCACTACAGCCCCTGACACCCCCACTACAGCCCATGATCCTCCCACTACAGCCCCTGATCCCACCACTACAGCCCCCACTACAGACCCGGATCCCCCCACTACAGACCCTGATCCTCCCCTTACAGCCCCTGATCCCCCCACTACAGCCCCTGACACCCCCACTACAGCCCCCGATCCCCCACTACAGACCCCGATCCCCCACTACAGACCCTGACACCCCCACTACAGACTCTGATCCCCCCACTACAGACTCTGATCCCCCCACTACAGTCCCTAATCCCCCCACTACAGCCCCTGACACCCCCACTACAGACCCTGATCCCCCCACTACAGCCCCTGATCCCCCACTACAGACCCTGACAACCCCACTACAGACCCTGATCCCCCCATTACAGACCCTGATCCCCCACTACAGACCCTGATCCCCCACTACAGACTCTGATCCCCCCACTACAGTCCCTAATCCCCCCACTACAGCCCCTGACACCCCCACTACAGACCCTGATCCCCCCACTACAGCCCCTGATCCCCCACTACAGACCCTGATCCCCCCACTACAGACCCTGATCCCCCCATTACAGACCCTGATCCCCCACTACAGCCCCTGATCCCCCCACTACAGCCCCTGATCCCCCACTACAGCCCCTGACACCCCCACTACAGACCCTGATCCCCCCACTACAGCCCCTGACCCCCCCACTACAGACCCTGATCCCCCACTACAGCCATTGACACCCCCACTACAGCCCCTGACACCCCCACTACAGACCCCAATCCCCCCACTACAGACCCCAATCCCCCCACTACAGGCCCTAAAACCCCAACTACAGCCCCTGACACCCCCACTACAGCCCCTGACACCCCCACTACAGACTCTGATCCCCCCACTACAGTCCCTAATCCCCCCACTACAGCCCCTGACACCCCCACTACAGATCCTGATCCCCCCACTACAGACCCTGATCCCCCCACTACAGACCCTGATCCCCCCACTACAGACCCTGACACCCCCACTACAGACTCTGATCCCCCCACTACAGCCCCTGACACCCCCACTACAGACCCTGATCCCCCCACTACAGACCCTGATCCCCCACTACAGCCCCTGATCCCCACTACAGACCCTGATCCCCCCACTACAGCCCCTGATCCCCCCACTACAGCCCCTGATCCCCCCACTACAGCCCCTGATCCCCCCCACTACAGACCCTGATCCCCCCACTACAGACCCTGATCCCCCCACTACAGACCCTGATCCCCCCACCTCAGACCCTGACCCCCCCACCACAGACCCTGACCCCCCCACTACAGACCCTGACCCCCCCACTACAGACCCTGATCCCACCACTACAGACTCTGATCCCCCCACTACAGACTCTGATCCCCCCACTACAGACCCTGATCCCCCCATTACAGACCCTGACATCCCCACTACAGACACTGATCCCCCCACTACAGCCCTTGACACCCCCACTACAGCCCCTGACACCCCCACTACAGACCCCAATCCCCCCACTACAGGCCCTAAAACCCCAACTACAGCCCCTGACACCCCCACTACATACCCTGATCCCCCCACTACAGACCCTGATCCCCCCACTACAGACCCTGATCCCCCCACTACAGACCCTGATCCCCCGCTACAGACCCTGATCCCCCGCTACAGACCCTGATCCCCCGCTACAGACTCTGATCCCCCCCACTACAGTCCCTAACTCCCCCACTACAGCCCCTGACACCCCCACTACAGACCCTGATCCCCCCTCTACAGATCCTGATCCCCCCACTACAGACCCTGATCCCCCCACTACAGACCCTGATCCCCCCACTACAGCTCCTGACACCCCCAATACAGACTCTGATCCCCCCATTACAGACTCTGATCCCCCCACTACAGAATCTGATCCCCCCACTACAGACCCTGATCCCCCCCATTACAGACCCTGACATCCCCACTACAGACACTGATCCCCCCACTACAGCCCTTGACACCCCCACTACAGCCCCTGACACCCCCACTACAGACCCCAATCCCCCCACTACAGGCCCTAAAACCCCAACTACAGCCCCTGACACCCCCACTACATACCCTGATCCCCCCACTACAGACCCTGATCCCCCCACTACAGACCCTGATCCCCCCACTACAGACCCTGATCCCCCCACTACAGACCCTGATCCCCCGCTACAGACCCTGATCCCCCGCTACAGACTCTGATCCCCCCCACTACAGTCCCTAATTCCCCCACTACAGCCCCTGACACCCCCACTACAGACCCTGATCCCCCCACTACAGATCCTGATCCCCCCACTACAGACCCTGATCCCCCCACTACAGACCCTGATCCCCCCACTACAGCTCCTGACACCCCCAATACAGACTCTGATCCCCCCATTACAGACCCTGATCCCCCCATTACAGAGCCTGATCCCCCCATTACAGAGCCTGATACCCCCACTACAGACCCTGACACCCCCACTACAGACCCCAATCCCCCACTACAGCCCCTGATCTCCCCACTACAGACCCTGACAACCTCACTATAGACCCTGATCCCCCCACTACAGTCCCTGACACCCCCACTACAGCCCCTGACACCCCCACTACAGCCCCTGACACCCACTGTTACTAAACTATACTATGTTATATTTTACTATACTATACTATACTATACTATACGTTACTAAGCTATATTATACTATATTACTATATTATATGTTACTATACTACACTACACAATATGACTATGTTACAATATGGTACTATACTATATAAAGTGATAAATGAGATCCTTGGCTGATGCACAGACCTGCAGAAGAACTGGTTTGGTTTGGAGGACTCGCTGTCGGGGTGTCGGGTAGTAACACTGTAGGGAATCTTTCTATGGTAAGAATAGAGAATTGTGGGTAAAGAGCGCAGAGCTGGGAGGTATAATGAGATGGGCTACGGGAGAACCGTACAGAATTCCCAGGACAATCAAGTATGGAAAGACAAATATAAAACACAGAAATCTCTGCACAGGACACAGAAGATGACGATTGGACAGACTGTATACACATTAATAAATTGCATGTTGTCAATCATATACATTGCTCATAATACAGACATTTCATGACACCGATATATGACATCACACACATTATGGGGAATATAGCGGCTGCATGCAGGGAATAGAAGCAATGCAGAGAATTTGCTGTCCTGGCTTTCGTACACTTCCATAGACAATGTTTATATTGCACTTTTAGTGCATTTCCAATGTGTTGTAATAAAATTCCATAATGCGATTTTTCACGCGTTTCCCTCCTTAGTCACCCGGGGAAAAGGCAGGTATCGGTGCATTTGCAGATACTCCTACAAATGCCTAGTATCCGCACCGATACCAAAAACATTTTAATATCGATGCTTGACAATACAAGTTGTCCATTTTGCCAACGCGTTTCGGAGGCCTAGAAGTATCCCCCTTCCTCAGGGCTCAGATATTGTATATAAACTTAGGAGAACTCTAAAATGGTCGAATCACCACAAATAATTTTTGAAAAGAAATGAAACAAAGTAATAAAGTGCCCAGAAGCAAAATAGCAACAGCATCCCTGCAACAAGCAATAAAAACCTGACAGGGGTTCCAACGAATGACAGGAGAGAGCCAACTATGAGCTCTCTACAGACAGCAGCAATCTGACTATTTTTTTTCCCTCCCTGCATAGCAGGGAGTACAAACCAACACATTGCTTAGGAAAAGCAGCACACACAATACACACAGAAAACGTTGTTATTGTTAGGCGAACCTAACCCCTTCCCAGCCAGTGTCATTAGTACAGTGACAGTGCAAATTACTATCACTGTATTAGTGTCCCCTGGTGATGTCATTAGCAGTTCCCACCCCAATTAGTGTCAGATTTCCCGCCAAACCATCACAGTCCCTTTATAAGTCGCTGATCGCCACGATTACTAGTATAAAAAAAAATACAATTAAATTTAAATCCCAGTATATATCCCATAGTTTGTAGACGCTATAAAACTTTTACACAAACCAATCAAAATACACTTATTGGGATTTTTTTTTATTTTTTTTTACCAAAGACACGTAGCAGAATACATACATTACAATTGTAAAAAAAAATAAAAAAAATGAAATTGTAAATAAATAAATAAAAATTAAATAATAATAATAAAAAAAAAAAACTACTGCTATGTCCACCTCTGCAGTCCAGGTTTTAATACATTTTAAAATGTTTTTTTACATTTATTAATAAGAGAGTGTGTGTGTATATATATATATATATATATATATATATATATATATATATATAGACATGCATGCACTGATGGGCACTGATAGGCTGCACTAATGAGGAGGCACACTAAAATGCATCAATGGTGGGCACTGATAGGCAGCAGTGATATGCAGCACTGATGGGCACTGATAGGCTGTGCTGGTGAGGCGACACTGATGGATACTGCTGAGATGGCACTGATGAGGGGGCACTAATAAGCACTGATGGGCACTAATAGGCAGCAATGATGTGCACTGATAGTTGTCACTGATGGGCACTGATAGGTGGCACTGATATGGAGCACTGATGATGACTAATAGGAGACAATGATGTGCACTGATAGATGGCACTAATGGGCACTGATAGGTGGCACTGATTTGGAGCACTGATGGGCACTAATAGGCGGCAATGATGTGCACTGATAGATAGATGGCACTGATAGGTGGCACTGATATAGAGCACTGATGGGCACTAATAGGCGGCAATGATGTGCACTGATAGATGGGCACTGATGGGCAGCATTGATAGGCGGCACTGGTGGGCATCACTGATGGGGCTGCACTGATAATCATTGCACACAGCACCACTGATTGCCGCGCTGCACACCCCAGGGGTGCACACAAGTGATTTTTTTCTGAAGGAGATCATATGCTGTCCACTCAGAACAATATAACCCCCCCCTCCCGGCCGTCATTCTGCAATAGGCCTGACGGGAAGTGGTTAAAAAAGGAGCGTTTTGCGCCGCGTGCCTCGTGATTTTGTCATGCGACAATCGCGGACGAATCGCATTAGTGGGGTGCCATTAGGAATTGACCGCCCTACACACAGCCCACACAGGTGTGAATGGAGGCCAAGGCGCTGTTCAGCCGCTCTTGCGATTTTGAATGCGCAATTTACAACGTTTTCTCGTGTCACGTATAGGGCAGCCTATTGAAGTCTATGGGCGTCTGTTGCCCAAAAGAAGCTCCTGCTTCTGCTTGGGGTGAAAAGCTTAGTGTGATATTTCTTTTTAAACAGGTGTTTTACTGGGACTGCCACGCTATTCTGTCACATGGCAATCGTGGCTCATTTGGGGTGCCAGTAAGAATTATGGCACCCAAACACGCATTGTGCACTTTGACATGATTTTCTCCGCGGATTCTGCCTAATGTGAACTGGGCCCAAGGTGCAACTGAGGCATGCATTTTTTTTTGGGGGGGGGGGGGGTCGATCCCGTGCAGCACGTTTTTGACAGTCCATTCTTCTCAAGTAGACATCGTCACCCCCTGAAGAAGACATTTTGTTCAAACGCGTTGGGGTTTCTGTGTCCGCTAATATCATATCGTGTATTTGATCCATTTCCAATGTATTGCTACACTGGCTTCACTGTGTTTACTGTCATTCAGGCTTTGGAGGGGGGGGTGAACTGTGGCCAGTGGGAGTAGAAAATGCCCCAGTATCACTGACCCATCCCTTGGTTTTAATGGGTAGAAAAGTGGGAGTAATAGTGCTTAATCATTGGTTTTAATGGGCAGAAAAGTTCCCCATCATTTGGTTTTAATGGGAGGAGTAGTGCCCCCCATAGTTGGTATTAGTGGGAGGACTAGTGACCCATCATTGGTTTTAATGGGAGGAATAATGCCCCATCATTGGTATCAGAGAGAGGGATAGTGCCCCATCACTGGTTTTAATGGAATGAATAGTGCCCCATCATTGGTTTTAAAGGGAGAAATAGTGCCCCATCATTGGCATCAGTGGAATAGTGCCCCATTAATTGTGTCAGTTGGTGGAATAGTGCCCCATCATTGGTGTCAATGGGGGGGGGGGGATAGTGCCCCATCATTGGTATCAGTGGGAGGAATAGTGCCCCATCATTGGTGTCAGTGGGAGGAATAGTGTCCCATCATTGGTATCAGTGGGAGGAATAGTGCCCCATCATTGGTACCAGTGGGAGGAATAGTGCCCCATCATTGGTATCATTGGGAGGAATAGTGCCCCATCATTGGTGTCAGTGGGAGGAATAGTGTCCCATCATTGGTACCAGTGGGAGGAATAGTGCCCCATCACTGGTACCAGTGGGAGGAATAGTGCCCCATCACTGGTACCAGTGGGAGGAATAGTGCCCCATCATTGGTACCAGTGGGAGGAATAGTGCCCCATCATTGGTACCAATGGGAGGAATAGTGTTCCATCATTGGTACCAGTGGGAGGAATAGTGCCCCGTCATTGGTACCAGTGGGGGGGGGGGGGATAGTGCCCCATCATTGGTATCAGTAGGAGGAATAGTGCCCCATCATTGCTATCAGTGGGAGGAATAGTGCCCCATCATTGGTGTCAGTGGGAGGAATAGTGTCCCATCATTGGTACCAGTGGGAGGAATAGTGCCCCATCATTGGTACCAGTGGGAGGAATAGTGCCCCATCATTGGTACCAGTGGGAGGAATAGTGCCCCATCATTGGTACCAGTGGGAGGAATAGTGCCCCATCATTGGTACCAGTGGGAGGAATAGTGCCCCATCATTGGTACCAGTGGGAGGAATAGTGCCCCATCATTGGTACCAGTGGGAGGAATAGTGACTCATCATTGGTACCAGTGGGAGGAATAGTGCCCCGTCATTGGTACCAGTGGGGGGGGGGGGATAGTGCCCCATCATTGGTATCAGTAGGAGGAATAGTGCCCCATCATTGCTATCAGTGGGAGGAATAGTGCCCCATCATTGGTGTCAGTGGGAGGAATAGTGTCCCATCATTGGTACCAGTGGGAGGAATAGTGCCCCATCATTGGTACCAGTGGGAGGAATAGTGCCCCATCATTGGTACCAGTGGGAGGAATAGTGCCCCATCATTGGTACCAGTGGGAGGAATAGTGCCCCATCATTGGTACCAGTGGGAGGAATAGTGCCTCATCATTGGTACCAGTGGAAAGAATAGTGCCCCATCATTGGTACCAGTGGGAGGAATAGTGCCTCATCATTGGTACCAGTGGGAGGAATAGTGCCCCATCATTGGTATCAGTGGGAGGAATAGTGCCCTATCATTGGTATCAGTGGGAGGAATAGTGCCCCATCATTGGTACCAGTAGGAGGAATAGTGCCCCATCATTGGTACCAGTGGGAGGAAGAGTGCCCCATCATTGGTATCAGTGGAGGGAATAGTGCCCCATCATTGGTATCAGTTGGTGGAATAGTACCCCATCATTGTTGTCAGTTGGTGAAACAGTACCCCATCATGGGTGCCAGTTGGTAGAATAGTGCTCAATCATTAGTGTCATTTGGTGGAATAGTGCCCCATCATTGGTGTCAGTTGGTGGAATAGTGCCCCATCATTAGTGTCAGTTGGTATAATAGTGCTCCATCATTAGTGTCATTTGGTGGAATAGTGCCCCATCATTAGTGCCATTTGGTGGAATAGTGCCCCATCATTGTGTCAGTTGGTGGAATAATGCCCCATTATTGGTGTCTGTTGGTGGAATAGTGCCCCATCATTGGTGTCAGTTGGTGGAATAGTGCTCCATTATTAGTGTCAGTTGGTGGAATAGTGCCCCATCATTAGTGTCAGTTGGTGGAATAGTGCCCCATCATTAGTGTCAGTTGGTATAATAGTGCTCCATCATTAGTGTCATTTGGTGGAATAGTGCCCCATCATTAGTGCCATTTGGTGGAATAGTGCCCCATCATTGTGTCAGTTGGTGGAATAATGCCCCATTATTGGTGTCTGTTGGTGGAATAGTGCCCCATCATTGGTGTCAGTTGGTGGAATAGTGCTCCATTATTAGTGTCAGTTGGTGGAATAGTGCCCCATCATTAGTGTCAGTTGGTGGAATAGTGCCCCATCATTAGTGTCATTTGGTGGAATAGTGCCCCATCATTGGTGTCAGTTGGTGGAATAGTGCCCCATCATTAGTGTCAGTTTGTAAAATAGTGCTCCATCATTAGTGTCATTTGGTGGAATAGTGCCCCATCATTAGTGCCATTTGGTGGAATAGTGCCCCATCATTGTGTCAGTTGGTGGAATAGTGCCCCATTATTGGTGTCTGTTGGTGGAATAGTGCCCCATTATTGGTTTCTGTTGGTGGAATAGTGCCCCATCATTGGTGTCAGTTGGTGGAATAGTGCTCCATTATTAGTGTCAGTGGGAGGAATAGTGCCCCATCATTAGTGTCAGTTGGTGGAATAGTGCCCCATCATTGGTGTCAGTTGGTGAAACAGTACCCCATCATTGGTGTCAGTTGTGGAATAGTGCCCCATCATTGGTGTCAGTTGTGGAATAGTGCCCCATCATTGGTGTCAGTGCCCCAAGAACCATATAAAGGCAAGAAAAGGGCCACATCCGGCCCCCGTGTTGCACTGCTGTAGGTTATTGAATATTGCTTTTGTTCTACCTTGTCGAATAATTTGTATGTAGCAAAAAAAAAAAAAAAAGAAGGATTCCCTTTCCCCCCAACAATCCACAATCTGCTCAGTCTCATCTCACCAGTTTATAAAGCAAAATATTTCAAGACTATCAAATAAAGAAAAACAAAATCCAACCAATAATAATAAACAAAAAGAAACATTATAACAACTATCCCAGCAAGGTGTAACAAAACGCACTTCGGGGAATCTAGGGCACAACGTGTGTAAAAAGATATACAAAGATCCAGGAGCTGGAAAAGGAAGAAAACCACCCCAAAAACTCACATCTCGTCCTCCTCCGAATTGTCCTGGGGATGAGGTCCCTGACGGACTTCAGCATACATCCGGCTGTCTGTGGGATAAACGCCATCTTCCACGTGGAAAGCCCGCAAATTTCTGGTTGAATTTGTTGTTGCCTCTTTTTTTTTTTCTTGTAAAAAGCTTCTTTTTTTTTTCTTCCCCCCCCGGAGTTGCGGTGCAGCGAGTGTTTGGCGCTGTGACGGTAATTAGGGGGGCGGCTTTTGTCTTTTAATTCAGCAATCCGGCAAAATCCTGCAGTCTAGTCACACTACAGACTGCAGAAGTCTGCGGCGGCGGAGAGGTAGAGGAACAACATTGGCTTTTTTATCACTGCAGATGTGTTTTAGACGCAGAGACCTCCGCTGGAAATGAAGCATGTCAAGGCCGTGTTACGCCATTTATCATCGGAAGAGGCGAAGGGGAAGACCGCAGGGGGAAAAAAAAAAAAATCAACTTTTATTGCAGGACTGCGAAGATTTAAATTTGCCAAGCTGTTGATATTCCAAACATTTCGGCTTTTTTTTTTTTTTTCCGAATACCAGCAGCGGTTGGGTTTATAAAAGAATGTGAATACGGTAAAAACCTTGGTTTGAGAGTAATTTGGTTTGAGAACGTTTTGCAAGACAAGCGACATTTTAATAAATACATTTTTTTGACTTGATCTACAAGTAGCTTCAGTATAAAAGAGAAGAGGGGCGCTTCTAGGTGTAGCAAAATGGTTACATTTAATGAAGGTACAACATTTAGCAACATATTGCTACACTTAAAGCGGAGGTCCACCCTAAAGTGGACCTTCCGCTCATCGGAACCCTCCCCCCCTCCGGTGCCACAATCGGCACCTTTCAGGGGGGAGGGGGGTGCAGTTACCTGGATAATCCAGGTAACTGCACCCACTTCCGGGATAGCTCTCTGCGGAAAGGGGCGTAACTTACGCCCCTTTCCGCAAGTGCCCGCTCCTTCCCGCAAGTGCCCCGCTGCCTGCTGGGAAACACACAGATCCCAGAGGCAGCGGGGAGCGTCCTTATTGCGCAGCGCGATTCGCGCATGCGCAGTAGGGAACCGGGAAATGAAGCCGAAAGGCTCCATTTCCTGATTCCCATACCCAAGATGGCGGCGGCAGGACCCGACAGACGACCTAGAGATCGGCTTCGGGTGCCGACATCGCGGGCACGCTGGACAGGTAAGTGTCACTATTTTAAAAGTCAGCAGCTGCAGTATTTGTAGCTGCTGGCTTTTAAAAAAAAAAAAAGAGTCCCGGGGGACTCCCGCTTTAAGCCTCGTACACACAGGGCCGGATTAACATAGGGGCTATTGGAGCTGCAGCTCCAGGCCCCTTTCTCAAGATAGGCCCATTTGCCCAAAAAAAAGAAAAAAATCAAAAAAAAAAAAAAAAAAGATCGACTTTGAGGATTGTAGCTCGGCGATCAGGAGTCACAGAGACCCCATATTTGGTGGGTAGGTAGCTAACGACCCACCCTAGCACTGGTTAAAATATGGGGCTGCTATCATATATAGTTCTGGAGATATGGGGCTCCTTGCACAGCCTGTCAGAAGCTACATACAGAGCAGCAGTATAAATACAAGCTAGAACACTCTGCAGCAGACTGAGAGGATGGACTCACAGAGCTTATAATAATTATTTGTATATTACTTATGATAATTAACCCCTTGCCACCCAGGCCCATTCTGAGACTTCTCTCCTACATGTAAAAATCATCATTTTTTTATGCTAGAAAATTACTCAGAACCCTCAAGCATTATATATTGTTTTAGCAGAGACCCTATGGAATAAAATGGTGGTATTTGCAACTTTTTATGTTGGAAAGAAACTGTTTCATTCATAAAAAAAAACACTAAAGTTATCACGATTTTTTGTTGTGTATTAAGCCATGCTTTACATTTTTTTACAGGTTACATGTTTAGAGTTACAGAGGAGGTCTAGTGCTAGAATTATTGCTCTCGCTCTAATGATCTTGGCGTATGTGACCTGTGTGTATCTGGCTCTGATACTAACCAGTGCCTACCCAGGGACTGACTAGTATCTCTCCCCAGCCTGTCCCCACACACCCTCTCACCTGCTGACCTGTGAATGGGGCAATCACTCCTGCAGTGTTATTGTGTTCTGCTAGTGAATACAATGATTAGTGTTGCTAACTATAGCTGGCAGCACTGATTGTTTTGGGGAAAACCTGACAGGCTGGTTTCACTCAAGTCGGTTAATAGGTTGACTTGTGTAACACCAGCTAGCCCATACATAGATCGACTATGGCTGGTCTCTGCTTAATTGGTGTAATTTCAATCCATGTCTGGCCCGCTTAACCACTACGCAGTCCCTAAACATCCTTCCACAAACCTTTACATTTTTCCTTCCCAGATTACTTCATCCTCCTCTCCTATACATAGTGCCCACTGTCATACTCTCCACACTTCTCTCCTATACATAGTGCCCACTGTCATACTCTCCACACTTCTCTCCTATACATAGTGCCCACTGTCATACTCTCCACACTTCTCTCCTGTAAATATTACTCACTATCATACCCTCCATACTCCTCTCATATACATAAAACCTTTGGAAAACAGCGCTGTCCAGAAAATACTCGATTAATCAAAGCAAGGCCTAAGCCAGTGAGGCAGGCTCTAAACGTGATAATATAAATAATAACAATATAAATTCTTGCTGCAGCTCAATGTGAGATACCCACACTAAACACAAACCAAAAAAATATAAAGCTGCGCTAAAACTTATAAATTGCAATAATAATATTGTGACATATTAAATTCTAGTATCAAATACTAGACAGTGTGTACTATCAAAAATTGTGCAAAAAATCATCAAACTTAAAACACATAAAAAGTCCAAGGGGAAGAGAAGCACAAAGGTATGAATTCAGTCCGTTGAAGTGACTCGTTACAAACACCCTTCAGATGTATAGCAGGTGCGCCCAGAAAGAAAGTTTTATCCACCACCTAATTCAGTGAGGCTTACCAGCTGCCAAGATCTCTTTTTAGGGAGATCATACAAGCATGAAACAAAGCGATCGTTCCTGGTCTCTCCAATGGGTTCTGCTGGCGTCTCCAACTCTTATGTCTCTTTCTTAAAGCGTCTCACATTCCACTGTAATTGTTAGGTAAAAGAAGAAAGAAAGGCTCCCATAGCATAATTCCGTATAAAATTTTAATCCGAACGTAATAAAAGTAAAACAAACTCACAGATTTCCAGTTGAGTACAAGCGTAAGTACAATCACGAGCCGGCCGACTCTCTCCTATTAACACTGCCCGCCCTTCCTGGTCAACGGGGAATGGCGGTAACGTCAGCACGCCGCTCACCCTATATCATCTCATATACATAGTGCCCACTGTCATACCTCCAACACTTCTCTCCTATACATAGTGCCCACTGTCATACTCTCCACACTTCTCTCCTATACATAGTGCCCACTGTCATACCTCCAACACTTCTCTCCTATACATAGTGCCCACTGTCATACTCTCCACACTTCTCTCCTATACATAGTGCCCACTGTCATACTCTTCACACTTCTCTCCTATACATAGTGCCCACTGTCATACTCTCCACACTTCTCTCCTGTACATACTGCTCACTGTTATACCCTCCACACTTCTCTCCTATACATAACGCCCGCTATCATATCCTACACACTCCTTACCTGTACATAGTGCCCACTGTCATACTCTCCACACTTCTCTCCTGTACATACTGCTCACTGTCATACCCTCCACACTTCTCTCCTATACATAACGCCCGCTATCATATCCTACACACTCCTTACCTGTACATAGTGCCTGCTGTCATACACTTCTCTCCTGTACATAGTGTCCACTGTCGTACCCTTCACACTCCTCTCCTATACAGTGCCCACCGACATACCCTCCATACTCCTCTCCTATACATAGTGCCCACTGCCATACCCTCCATACTTCTCTCCTATACATAGTGCCCACCGCTATACCCTCCATACTCCTCTCCTGTACATACTACTCACTGTCATACCCTCCACACTCCTCTCCTATACATAGTGCCCACTGTCATACCTCCAACACTTCTCTCCTATACATAGTGCCCACTGCCATACCTCCAACACTTCTCTCCTATACATAGTGCCCACTGTCATACCCTCCACACTCCTCTCCTGTACATACTACTCACTATCATACCCTCCATACTCCTCTCATATACATAGTGCCCACTGTCATACCTCCAACACTTCTCTCCTATACATAGTGCCCACTGTCATACCCTCCACTCCTGTACATACTACTAACTTTCATACCCTCCATACTCCTCTCCTATACATAGTGCCCACCGTCATACCCTCCCTCCACACTCCTCTCCTGTAATTACTGCTTCCTTCCTACTCTCCTGTACATAGTGCCCACTGTCATACCCCCCACACTCTTCTCTTATACATAGTGCCCAATTTCATACCCTCTACACTCCTCTGCTGTGCATACTGCCCACTGTCTTACCCTTCACACTCCTCTCCTGTACATAGTGCCTTCTGCCATACCCTCCGCACTCCTCTCATGTACATAGTGCCCACTGTTAGACCCTCCACATTCCTCTCCCTCACCTGCACATACTTCCCACTTTTATACCATCCATACTCCTCCCCTATGCCTCTTACCCACAAAAACTGTTCTTTAAAATTATATGTTAAAATTATATGTTAAAATTATATGTTCCTCAATGTTACCAGCTCTAGAATGGGCACTTTTGTCAGTTCAACTAAAGGAAATCTCACAGTCCTCATATTTGTTCTGCCCCATTATTAGTACTTATTTAATTTTGTAATTACTATTGTGATGTATAGAGGAACACGGGGGATGTCAGCTACTCTAAATATAGCACTTGTAAAAAAAAGCGTCCCTGAAAATATTTTTGAAATGTTGACAACCATGTACTTAGGCACTGCCCAAGGGCCACAGGGTCAGTAGGGGCCCCATGAGAGGCTCCGGTGATAGTAAAGCGGTAGTAAACTTTTCTAACATTACTACTTTTTAGAGGCCCTTGGGTAGGTTATGCCATAATGTACAAGTGTGCCCAGCATATTAGCACATTAGGGTACACTTAAATTGTCAGACTGAGCCCTCCAGTTCTGTGCTGTGATCAGTCTGGCGGGGCCCGGGCACTTCCATCTTCACCCGGTCTTCCTTCTGGGTTCTGTGCCTTCTGTCACTTGCCTTGGCCAGGCTGCGTTGATGTCATTCCCTCTTTCTCCCATCCCCCCCTTTCTCTCTCATCCTCCCTCCCTTACCCCTCACACCTCTTTCATCCCCTTTCTCTCTCTCTCTCTCTCTCTTCCTCCCTCTCTCTCTTTAATTTAATTTGTTATAACAAAAAATAGTTAGCATTTTTATTTATTTATTGTTTATAAAAGGCCCCATCAAAATCCTCAGCACCAGGCCCACGATGTTCTTAATCTGGCCCTGCGTACACACAATCGGATTTTCCAACGGGAAACGTTGGATGTCAGGCTGTTTGGCGGAAAATCCAACCGTGTGTACGCTCCATACGGACAAGTGTTGTCGGACTTTCCTGCCAACAAATGTTGGCTGGCAGGTCTTCAAATTTTCCACCGACAAATGTGCGTTGTCGGATTTTCCAAAGTCCAAACTACAAACACGCATGCTCGTAAGCGAGGACGATTCTCTTCTTTAATGGGATAATAAGGAAGCTGCTTTGCTGGTGATACCGATGAGCCTCGTACACACGATCGGATCGTTGGCCGACAAAACCGCAGAATTTTGTCCGAAGGGCGCTGGGCCCAAACTTGTCTTGCATACACGCGGCCACACAATTGTTGGCCAACAAATACGAATGTAGTTCTTTAGAGCCACCCTTTGGGCTCCTGCTAATTTCGGGTTAGTAGAAGTTTGGTGAGTGTGGATTCGCGCTTTTCATTTCGCACTTTTCATTTCGCGCTTTTCAGTTAGTTTTTGAGTGGCCGTTCGTCAACCAGCCATGTTTTGCGGAATCGGAGGAGAGAACGTGTTATTTATTTGTGGCCTTGGAGTTATTGCTTTGACCCAAGTCCAGTCCAGGAACAGGAGGAGGAGGAGTTCTTGGACCAAAAATAGTTTGCTTTATTAATGGTGACCAATTATGTCATATGCCTTTGCTGTGGGAGCTCCAGGAGAATAATCCGGACGATTTTCAGAATTATCTCTGGATGACGGACCCCTGCTTTCACCAACTCTTGGCATTGGTGACCGCCTATATTAAAAAGCAGGACACATGTATGAGGCTTTTATTTTATTTTTTGATGGAATAATAATAATAATCATTATTATTATTATTATTATTATACAGGTTTTATTTAGCGCCAACAGTTTGCACAGCGCTTTAATAATTATTTGATTTGGTATATTTTCTATATTTTTGGATGCATAGAATGCAATTTTGGTTAAGTTCTATTGGCAGATAGCATGTCTAATTTTTTATTTTATTTTTCATTTTAATACACAATAAACAAATTGTGGAGAATAATACTTGGCTATGTGTTTTACTTCAAATGACAGTTTGGGAGTAGGCAGTTACATTTAAAAAAAATACAATGTAAAATTGACAAGGGACACCAACATAGTTGTATCTTTGATCTTAAAAAATGTGGTATAATGGTGTTGAGGTAACTTGCACAAAAAAACAAAAAGCATAATAATAATATTATTCTTGATATCACAAAAAAATAAAATAAAAAATTAAATGAAAGAAGAAGAGAATCGTCCTTGCTTCCGAGCATGCATGTTTGCACTTTTGGACTTTTATCCGACGGACTTGTGTACACACGCTCGGAAAATGCGACAACACACATTTGTTCGCAGAAAATAACCTGCTAGCCAACAATTGCTGGCGGAAACTCCGACAACAATTGTCGGATGGAGCGTACACACGGTCGGTTTTTTCCCCCCAACAGCCTGACATCACAGATTTCCCGTCGGAAAACCCGATCGTGTGTATAAGGCTATGGAGTTATTGCAAACACATTTTCAAAGGCTTTTTTTTTTTTCTAGTGATATCAAGAATAATATTATTATGCATTTTTTTTTTATTTGTGGAAGTTACCACAACACCATTATGTCGTAGCTTTTAGGCCTCTTTCACACGGGGCGGATCAGTAATGATCCGCCCCGTGAAGATCCGCTCGCTCAGCGGGGATCGCTCCGTTGTCCCTGCTGAGCTGGCTGCGGACAGGGCGGTCTCCGCACACTGTGCGGGGACCGCCCTGTCAGCTCTCCGCTCTCCTCTATGGGGATCGGACGAGCACGGACCGTCTGTCCGTGTTTGTCCGATCCGCTCTGCAGACGGATAGAAAAATAGGATTTTCCTCCGTCTGCAGAATCGGACTGTTGCGGAGGCGGACGAAATCGGGTGTCTGCGGATGCTCATCCGCAGACACCCGCTATCCCATAGGGATGAATGTATGTCCGTATTTCATCCGCAAACGGATGGATGAAATACGGACATATCGTCCGCATGTGTGAAAGGGGCCTAAAGATCAAAGATACAACTATGTTTTTATTGTGCATTAAAGAGAAAGTTAACCCTGAAATAAATAAAAAAATAAAAATACACTCTGCAAGGCAAAGGCATAATGAGCTGGTATGCATAGCATACCAGCTCATTATGAATAACTTACCTGAGATCGAAGCCTCCGAAGCGGTCCTCGTTCTTCATCTCCGCCGCTGCCATGTATCCCGCCATGCGCGCGGAAGCCATCATTGACGGCATGTATGCATTCACTTGCAGCGCGCCCATTGTCTACGGCTCGCATGCGCCATAGACAGCGGTGCCCTTTTTTGTAAAATATCACCTTAACAGTGTAGGTTAAGGATATATTTATTGGACCTACAGGTAAGCCTTGGTCTGTAAGAGTTTACAACCTCTTTAACTGCTTGCCGACCGCTGGCTGTCAAATGACGGCCAGGTGGCGCGGCTCTTGTGGCGGGAGGCCGTTAAATGACGGCCTCCCATTAAAATAGGGAATGCGCGCGATCATGCATGCACATCCCTGTTCCTTCGGTATCGGCGTGTCACAGAGACACCGCTCGCCACCGAGGGGGGTGAACAGCCATTGGGTATGGCTGTTTACCACGTGATCGGCCGTGATGAAGTGTGCACGGCACATGCGTGCGAGCGCGTGCACGTCTGTGGCGGCGTGTTCCCGGCAACACTGCTCGTTACCGCTTACAGTGTACACACCACTCATACTGATTGCCCCCCCCCAATAAAGAAGACCTGTCACCACCCATCATAGTACCTGTCACTCAAAGTCCATCAGAGTACCCGAGTACCTGTCACAGCCCATCAGAGTACCCGAGTACCTGTCCCAGTCCATCAGAGTACCCGAGTACCTGTCCCAGTCCATCTGAGTACCTGTCACGATCCATATGAGTACCTGAGTACTTGTCACAATCCATACGAGTTCCTGAGTACCTATCAGCGCCCTTCAGAGTCCCCGAATACTAGCCATCAGAGTACCAGAGTACCTGTCACCAGGCCATCTGAGTACCCGAGTACCTATCTGCAGCCCATCAGAGTACCCGAGTACCTATTTGCAGCCCATGCCTCATAGAATATATGCTGGGGTGATGAAGTGTGCACGGCACATGCGTGCGATCGCGAGCGCGTGCACGTCTGTGGCGGCGTGTTCCCGGCAACACTGCTCGTTACCGCTTACAGTGTACACACCAATCATACTGATTGCCCCCCCCCCCAATAAAGAAGACCTGTCACCGCCCATCATAGTACCTGTCACTCACAGTCCATCAGAGTACCCGAGTACCTGTCACAGCCCATCAGAGTACCCGAGTACCTGTCACAGTCCATCAGAGTACCCAAGTACCTGTCCCAGTCCATCTGAGTACCAGAGTACCTGTCCCAGTCCATCAGAGTACCCGAGTACCTGTCCCAGTCCATCTGAGTACCTGTCACGATCCATATGAGTACCTGAGTACTTGTCACAATCCATACGAGTTCCTGAGTACCTATCAGCGCCCTTCAGAGTCCCCGAATACTAGCCATCAGAGTACCAGAGTACCTGTCACCAGGCCATCTGAGTACCCGAGTACCTATCTGCAACCCATCAGAGTACCCGAGTACCTATTTGCAGCCCATGCCTCATAGAATATATGCTTGGGTGTTTGCTTTCCAAAATGGGGACATTTTGTGGGTAATTCCAATGTCCTGGTGCTCCTAGACCTTAAAGAAGTGTGATGGGAAGGAATGAAATGAGATGTGTAATTTATGCTCCTAGAACGCCTGAAGGTACTACTTCACTGTTGGGCCTCTGTATGTGACCAGGCTGTGTAAAAGTCTCACACATGTGGTATCACCGTACTCGGGAGGAGTAGCAGAATGTGTTTTGGGGTGTAATTTTTGCTATATACGGTACATGCTATGTGTTAGAAATATTTTATAAATGGACAACTTTGTGTAAAAAAAAAAAAGTGTTTTCATTTTTTTTCCACATTTTCCAAAAACTTCAGGAAAAAAATGAACCGTTCAAAAGACTCATTCTGCCTCAGATTATACATTGGGGTGTTTTCTTTCCAAAATGGGGTCATTTTGTGGGCAATTCCATTGTCCTGGTACTCCAGGGCCTTCAAAAGTGTAATAGGTGGTTATGAAATGAGATGCGTCATTTTTGCTTGTGGAACGCCTGAAGGTGCTACTTTAATGTTGGTGCTCTGTATGTGGCCAGGCTGTGTAAAAGTCTCACACATGTGGTATCGCCGTACTCGGGAAGAGTAGCAGAATGTATTTTGTGGTGTAATTTGTTGTATGCATATGCTGTGTGTGCGAAATAACCTGATAATATGACGATTTTGTAAAAAAAAAAAAAAAAATCTTAATTTTGCAAAGAATTGTGGGAAAAATTACAAATTAAAAAAACTCACCATGCTACTTAATACCTTGGAATGTCTACTTTGTAAAAAGGGGTCATATGGGGGGGGATTTGTACTTTCCTGACTTGTTAGTGTCTCAAGAAATGAGATACACCTGATGTACTGAAGGCCTGATCAGATGTGATACATTTTCACTGATTGGCATCATAGTTTGTAGACTCTATAACTTTCACAAAGACCAAATAATATCCACTAATGTGGGTTATTTTTTACCAAAGATATGTAGCAGTATAAATTTTGGCCAAAGTGTATGAAGAAAAATTACTATTTAGCAAAATTTTATGACAGAAACAAAAGAAAAATGCATAGTTTTCACAAAATTTACGTTTTTTATTTATTTATAGCAAAAAAGGACACAAGTTTCATATGGGTACAGTGTTGTATGACTGAGTAATTGTCGTTCAAACTGTGAGAGCGCTGAAAGCTGAAAATTGATCTGGACAGGAAGGGGGTGTAAGTGCCCAGTATTGAGGTGGTTAAAAAAAGAAAACAAATAAAATTAGACATGCTATCTGCCAATAGAACTTAACCAAAATTGCGTTCTATGCATACAAAAATATAGAATATATACCAAATCAATACCAAATCAAATCACTATTATTCCATCAAAAAATAAAATAAAAGCCTCATACATGTGTCCTGCTTTTTAATATATGAGGTCACCAATGCCAAGAGTTGGTGAAAGCAGGGGTCCGTCATCTGGAGATAATTCCGAAAATCATCCGGATTATTCTCCTGGAGCTCCCACAGCAAAGGCATATGACATAATTGGTCACCATTAATAAAGCAACCAATTTTTGGTCCAAGAAATCCTCCTCCTCCTGTTCCTGGACTGGACTTGGGTCAAAGCAATAACTCCAAGGCCTATAACAAATAACATGTTATCTCCTCTGATTCCGCAACATGTCTGGTTTGTGAACGGCCGTTCAGATACGAACTGAAAAGTGTGAAATGAAAAGCGCGAATCAACACTCACCAAACTTCTTACTAACACAAAATTAGCAGAAGGAGCCCAAAGAGCTGAAAAACCACACAGTACGTCACTACGTTCGTATTTGTTGGCTAACAATTGTGTGGCCTTGTGTATGCAAGACAAGTTTGGGCCAACGCCCTTCGGACAAAATTCCACAGTTTTGTGGTTTTGTTGGGCAACAATCTGTGTAAGATGCTTTAGGCTCAGTTCACACAGAGGCAACCCGAATTACAGCGCGACTTTGCAAGGCGATTTGGAGGTGACCTTGCTTTGTACACTGGTGCGCAGTCATGCTGGAATGGGAAGGGTCCATCCCCAAACTGTTCCCACAAAGTTGGGAGCATTAAATTGTCCAAAATGTCTTGGTATGCTGACGACTTAAGAGTTCCCTTCACTGGAACTAAGGGAGCCAAGCCCAACCCCTGAAAAACAACCCCCACACCGTAATCCCCCCTCCATCAAATGATTTGGACCAGTGCACAAAACAAGGTCCATAAAGACATGGATGAGCGAGTTTGGGGTGGAGGAACTTGACTGGCCTGCACAGAGTACTGACCTCAACCCGATAGAACACCTTTGGAATGAATTAGAGCGGAGACTGCGAGCCAGGCCTTCTCGTCCAACATCAGTGCCTGGCCTCAGAAATGCACTTCTGGAAGAACGGTCTAACATTCCCATAGACACCCTCCTAAACCTTGTGGACAGCCTTCCCAGAAGAGCTGAAGCCGTTATAGCCGCAAAGGGTGGGCCAACTCAATATTGAACCCTACGGACTAAGACCAGGATGCCATTGTATTTCACATACGTGTAAAGGCAGGTGTCCCAATACTTTTGGCAATATAGTGTATATAGGTTCTGTTATGTAAAGTCTTGAGCCTATAATACCCATAACTGGGAACTTGCCAGCTCTCACCAGGAGATGCAGGTTGTCCTAATTCATAATAATTATTTTTTTCTTACCTATGAAAGGGTTGTATCTCTTTTTTTCTGAATCCAACTCATCAGCTTGAGAATCAGGGGCCAAAATGCCACTCAGGTGTATGGATTCTGTTATTTAAAGTCTTGAGCCTGTAAAAACCCATACCTGGGATCTTGCCGGCTTTCACATGAAGATGTTGGGTTTCCTAATTCATAATGATTGTGCTTTTTTACCTATCGAAGGTTTATATAAAAATTTTCTGAATCCGACTCATCAGCTTGAGCATTAGAGGTCAAAGGTCGCCTACATTACAAGAGTTCTGCTCTTTAGTCTGGTGAGCCTTCAATACCCATACCTGGGAACTTGCCGGCCTTTACTTGGAGATGTTGGGTTTCCTAGTTCATAATAATTGTGCTTTTTTTACCTATCGAAGGTTTATATAAAATTTTTCTGAATCCGACTCATCAGCTTGAGCATTAGAGGTCAAAGGTCACCTACATTACAAGAGTTCTGCTCTTTAGTTTGGTGAGCCTTCAATACCCATACCTGGGAACTTGCCGGCCTTTACTTGGAGATGTTGGGTTTCCTAGTTCATAATAATTGTGACCCCCACATTTCTCCTCTGCAGTGAAAAACATCAGATGAAAAAATAAATAAATAACCCCCCCTTGAACTAATGGGGGGGGGGTTATTTTTTTATTTTTTCATCTGATGTTTTTCACTGCAGAGGAGAAATGTGGGGGTCTTATAGAAAAGTTCCCAAGTGGCTGAAGAGCTTAAATGTCAGAGCCCATATACTTTGGGCGAGTTTTGACCCCTAATGCTCAAAATTATGTGTCAGATTCATACATTTTTCATAGAAACCTTTCATAGATGAGAAAGCACAGCCGTTATGAATTGGGAGACCCGGCATCTCCAGGTGAAAGCCGGCAAGTTTCCAGCTATTGGGTACTACTTTCCAAAACAAAAAAATGTCCTGGTTTACATCAGCCGTGAACCACCAGAAACCGGGGTGGGGATGACTCCTCCCTTCGCTTGTAAAAGTGATCCAGCGGCTAATTGGCCACTTGGGTCACTTTTATTGGAAAGCGCAGCGGCTTAGGAAAATTTTAATACCGGGGTTATGGCACTTAGCTGCAGCCACAACCCCGCTATTCCACTGTAAAATCATGGCACGATTGGACACATACGTTCAAAGTGGTAAAGAGCGGCGGCCGCAGGTCTTTGGTCGAGGTCTGGGTCACGCCGTGTCGTCCCAGAAAGAGGGCCGCACCGCTATGCCATCATTTGACGGGAAGTGGTTAGAGGGGGGGCTATCAGATTCGGACCGGAATCTACAACCCCGGCCAGGGGTTGTAGATTCCGACAGCAGACCCCCTACAACTCCTGGCCGGGGTTGTGGGGAAGAGGCCCTTGTCCCTATCATCATTGGGACGAGATGCTTTGAGGTGGGAGCCCCCCTACCCCAGACCTCCCCCCCCATGTGTGAGGGCATGTGGCCTGGTATGGTTCAGAAGGAGGGGGGGAGAAAAAAAATCGCACCCCCTCCCCTTCTGAACCATACCTGGCCTGCTGTGCTGCATACTCCAATAAGGGCCTGGTATGGATTTTAGGGGGAACCCTATGCCTGTTTTTTTTTTTTTTTTTTTACATTTTGGAGTTTTTGGAGGGTTCCATACAGAACTCATCCGAACTAGTTTGGTTATATTCCGCTCTCAGCGGGAAATCCCGCTGACAGCAGTTGAGTCATAGTTGTTAAGGATGCAGTGGCCACAGACACCTAAACAAGTAGCAATACAGAATTAAACAAAACCAATGGCAGAAATATGAAAACAAAAATCGGACATACATGGGCATATTAAGGTTACCAGCATGCCCTTGTAATGTGGGAGGAAATCCACATAGGTACAGGGAGATCATGCAGACTCCTTGCGGATAGTGTCCAGGCTGGGATTCAAACCAAGGAGCCCAATATTGCAAGGCGGATGTACTAGCCACTAATCCCTTGAGCCTATAGGAGCATTCCCGACAGTGGCGTCACTAGGGGGTGGCTTTTGGGGCTATAGCCCAGAATCTGGGGCCCATATCCCTCCCCAAGGGGAGGGGAAGCTCTCTGGGGACCCTGATGTAAGTGGGGGGCTCTCTGGGGACCCTGATACAGGGGGGAGGCTCTCTGGGGACCCTGATGTAAGTGGGAGGCTCTCTGGGGACCCTGATTTAAAGGGGGGCTCTCTGGGGACCCTGATGTAAGAGAGGGCTCTCTGGGGATATATATACACACACACACACATATATTATATACATGTGTATGCCCGCCCAAGCATATGACTTTCTTTACTACGCTGCTATGGGCTCTAGCCCCAGATCTTTTGTAGACCTAGCAACCCCCCTGATCCCCTATGTAGGTAATGGTGCACATATGCAGTGACGGGCCTCCAATTGGCACTCTGTTCTATCACAGCTTTGACTGTCTTTCTAGTTCAAAGTCTCATTTACAGCGGGGGAAATGTTAGAAGTGAACTGGTTTAGAAGTTGGCGGCTTTGGTCATTCATTGTAAATAATACAACAGGTGAGATAAAGGAACCTTGAAACCAGGACGGAGCAACTACCCCGCCTATTCCTGGAGGTTCAGAAACCTAAACTGCCCAGACAATGGAAGTAATGGAGGAAAGGAGAGCCGCTGGTGTGACAGTGCGATCATCATTACCCCTCAGCCTTTATTAGACAGTCAAAGATCTATTTCACAACACAGATGCCCAATGCGTAGGACTCCACTGTACATGACAGATGGGTGGAATGATGCCAAGCAGTCCAAGAAAGTATATACGCATATATATATATATATCTCCACCTTACCAACCGCTCAGTGTCAGCCAACCTTCTCCTCCAATCCCTCCCAATCACCCAGAGAATTAAATTCAAAATACTATCCACAACATACAAAGCCATTCACAACTCTGCCCCGAGCTACATCACCAATCTTGTCTAGAAATATCACCCAAATCGTCCTCTCCGCTCTTCTCAAGAACTCCTACTCTCAAGCTCTCTCGTCTCCTCCTCCCATGCTCGTCTCCAGGATTCCTCCAGAGCCTCTCCCATCCCCTGGAACTCGCTACCTCCACTGGTCCGGCCATCCCCTACTCTTGGCTAACTTCAGGCGATCCCTTAAAACTCATATCTTCAGGGAAGCCTATCACATCTCCAACTAATCTCCTACCACTTCCATCAGCTCATTCCCTGCAGTTGCAACCTATTGTACCACCTGCCCCCACCCTATTAGATTGTAAGCTCTTCTGAGCAGGGCCCTCTTAATCCTCTTGTATTTTATTGTATTATAACTGGATTGTCTCCCTTTTATATTGTAAAGTGCCACGTAAACTGTTGGCTCTATAAAAATCCTGTATAATAATTATAATAATATATAACGACCAAAATGAATAACCACTTGCTGACCAGGCTTTTTCCAAGTTAAAATCAGTATTTTTTTTTTTTGCTAGAAAATTACTTAGAACCCCCAAACATACATTTTACTTTGGTAGAGACCCTAGAGAATAAAATGGCGATCGTTTTTTATTTAATTCATTATTTAATTTTTTATTTTACATTTTGGGGCAATTTTTTTGGGGGGAGAAAAAATACACTTTAATGAATAAAAAAACAAAACAAAAAAAAACACAATGAGGGTTATTTACTAAAGGAAAATCCACTTTGCACTGCAAGTGCACTTGGAACAGGGCCAGAATAAGAGCAACATGGGCCTGGTCCTGAGGATTTTGGAGGGCTGTTTTTATGGTTAATAAATAAAATTAAATGCAAACTTGTTTTTAAAACAAATTAGGTATTTTAAACAAACTGCTCATTCACACTGTATGTGCAAGAAAGCCGGTGTGAATGAGCCCAAATTATATACTTTTTTTTAAAAAAAAAATTCATTGTTTGTTGCAATCTTTTATTGCTTACATTCTTATTTTTGTTTTTTTGTTTTATATTTTTTTTTTTACAATTTTACTTTTTTTTCCCACAATGCTTTTTTTGGTGTTTGGGGAGGGGAGTGGAGGGCAGTGGATGGTGTCAGTAGGGCAGTGGATGGTGTCAGCAGTTTTTTTTTTTATATTTTTATTTCATTTTTTTATAATTTTTTTTACAATTTCATGTTTTACTGTATTTTATTTTTTTCAAAATGCATTTGGGGCGGGGTTTTTGGCAGTGGACAGCATCAGTAGGGCAATGGCAGTGCCCAAATGGTCAATCCAATCCTGTTGGGCCTATATTAAGGTAGGGGCTTGGAGCTGCAGCTCCAATAGCCCCTACGTTAATCTGGCCCTGACCTGGAAGTAAAGTTGCTGTAGATCAAGGGGGACATGCAAGGAAAATAAAAAAAACAGCATTTTAGCTTGCACATGATTGGATGATAAAATCAGCAGAGCTTCCCCTCATTTCAGACCTACCCCTTTGATTTAGAGTGACTGCACTTCCAAGTGCACTTGCGGTGCAAAGTGCATTTGCCTTTTGTAAATAAGCCTCAATACATACCTAATTTTTTGTAAAATGTGAAAGATGATGCTATGCCGAGTAAATAGATACCCAACTCGTCACGCTTTAAAACCACGGTACTTAAAAACCTCCATAGGCCGCGCTTTTAACGCCTTTACAGGTTACCAGTTTAGCCTTCCAGAGGAGGTGTAGCACTAGAATTATCGCTCTCGCTTTATTGTCCGTGGCGACACCTCACATGCGTGGGGAGAACATTGTTTATATAAGCATGCGTGACATATATATGTGTTCGCTTCTGCGAACGAGCACGGAGGGACGGGGGCGCTTTAAAAAAAAAAAAAAAGTCTTATTTATTTTACTTTTTATTTTTAAGATAAGTGCATATGATTTCGTGCAAAGGAAAAAAAATATATATAAATTGAAAAATACCAGCAGAGAAAAAAATGTAATATAGTGAAAAATGGAGTGTGGAAAGAAAAAGTGAGAATCACAGGAACTACTGCCTCTACTACGGTAATTACTCGCACCTGGGTAGGGTAAATGGTAATAAAAAATAAAAAATAAAGTAGTATTTGTATTTGTAATAGGAATAAAAGTGATACAAAAAAAAATAAAAATTAAAGGGATAGTGTAAAAATAAAAATAAAAAATAAAGTAGGTGTGGCGCTGTTCATTTAACAGGTATGATGCTAACTTGACTGAGAATTGGATAATAGTGATATAATAACAGTGATTCCGTAGAGTGATTCAAATTAGAAATACTATAGCCAAGTGTGCTCACATACAACTATAATAAAAATAAATAAATAAATTAAAAAAAAAAAAAACACAACTAACGGTGGTATATAAATGTAAAAATGTGAAATGTTACAAGTAAACTTGATATAAAATCATGTGCAAATATGTGCATAAAATGCAAAATATGAATAAAATGAATTAAACAAAATATACAAATCCAGTTGCATTGAATAATTAATAAAGTGCTTTGTGCTAGTGAAAAAAATATAATGTTAAAATAACGCTGATCTAATTTCCTCTTCAGACGGTGATCACAGCATATTGTGACTGCACTCACCAGAATGTCCTTACCCGCCTGGAGTATAAGGCATTTAACAGTATTTGCCACTGTGTAGCACCCTGAGAGCTGGCCAACCCGAGATATTTTGGTGGTGTTCCACTCATGTACAGTGTAAAGGAGAGAAGGATCCCAATAGTGTACTACTATTTAAACCTTTTATTTCAGTAAAAAGATGTGAAATTGTACTCACATTTAGACACAAACAGTAACGCATGCATTGCTGACACTATCGTATCAACGACCGGAAGTGATGCAAGAATGCGTGTTGACTCCACCCTACGCGTTTTGTCACTCTGACGTCATCTGGAGATGTTTTTTTATTATAGTTGTATAGTCGTATACTATAGTATGGGAGCACACTTGACTATAGTATTTCGAATTTGAATCACTCTACTGAATCACTGTTATTATATCACTATTATCCAATTCTCAGTCAAGTTAGCTTAATACCTGTTAAATGAACAGCGCCACACCTACTTTATTTTTTATTTTTATTTTTACACTATCCCTTTATTTTTTATTTTTTTTATCACTTTTATTCCTATTACAATAATAGATTATTACTAAATAGATTATTATTATTAAAAATTACATTATTCCCTTGCAATAGAAATAAGGATGACAGGTCCTCTTTATGGAGAGATCTGGGGGTCAAAAAGACACCAAATCTCTTCTTTACCTTTAAAAGCAAACTAAACAAAAAAAAAAAAACCAGCCTGGACCGGAAGTGACGTCATGAACTCACATTTAGACACAAACAGTAACGAATGTATTGCTGACACTATCGCCGACGAACGGAAGTGATGCAAAAACGTGTGTTGACTCCACCCTACTCGTTTCGTCACTCTGACGTCATCTGGAGACACTTTTTTTTTAATTATAGTTGATCTGGGGGTCAAAAAGACACCAAATCTCTTCTTTACCTTTAAAAGCAAACGAACAAAAAAAAACCCCAAAAACTTTTTTTTCTAAAGCAAAAGATCAAAAAACAAAGTACTTTCAGCCTGGACCGGAAGTGACGTCATGATGTCGCTCCGGTCCTCCAAGGCAAGAGAGGTGGTCAAAGAGTATGTGCACTTTAAAAGCCTATGGTAGCAGCGGGCCGCATCGCCGGATAGTTGAACCGGTGGAAGCGGTGCGCCCGAGAAACACCGGCAAGTGGTGTGGGGGGGCGTCTCCTCTGCAACTTCAGAAATAATTCCATGAGAAAGCCAGCTGCCGGCTAAAAAAAAACGGGTTATGGTCTTACTGATAGCTTAGCCTTCATCAGAGCACCCCCCCCCCCCAACCAAAGAGTGATGGCGACCTGGGAAAAGTGTCTCCATAGGTACTCAGAGCTCTCCCTAGTGGTTAATCTAGTTAAAAAAAAAAAAAATGTAAACGCAAAAAGTAGAGAGCCATATCATCTATTCTCTAGAATAAAAGCTCAAACTAATAATAGTTCACTGAAATTACTCAATACTTTCCTTTAAATAATAGATTTTCTCTATTTATACCGGTCTATACATCAGATATAAACACAAGACACTGGTGGAGGGACAAGGGGACTTGGGACAGTTGGGCACCATGCATTATATATGACCTCAGTGGATCCTTCTCAGCCCATCCCCCCTCGCCGTTTGCAAAGTACTTATGTAATGGTGACAAATCATAATTAAAAAATACAATTGTGAGTTCATTGGCACGTCTAATAATAAACTAAAGTATGAAAAATAACTGTTAGTGCAGTTTTTACGCTCGGCTGCTCGCTTGCCAACCTCGCTTCACATATCCACAGCGTTGCTGCGGCTTTGTCCTCAGCCCAGGCAGCGGACGTGTTGTGTCGGTGCGCCATGATGATCCATGGGGAGCAGTAATTATAGACATTATAATTATAGACATGCCATCCATATTATTAGAGTCCCGAGACCCGATAGACCAAGATCCGAGCAGAGCCAGTCTACACTTGTGGAAGGAGAACCAGAGATCACTAGATCATTTCTAATCTTCTCATGTTCTCACTGTTCTTTCTTAAAGTGGACCTTCCATGGCAAGGCAAGGCATTTTGTCATCCCCCTGTCCCTCCCAATGGAACTGGCTTTAAAAAGACATTTGACAAAAAAATGTTCATGCCTCCACAAAAAATGAAAAAATACAACTTGGTCCCAGCCTCCAATGGTGACAGAAGACATGGGTGACATCACCAGCCTCCAATGGTGACAGAAGACATGGGTGACATCACCAGCCTCCAATGGTGACAGAAGACATGGGTGACATCACCAGCCTCCAGTGTTTCCAGAAGACATGGGTGACATCACCAGCCTCCAGTGTTTCCAGAAGACATGGGTGACATCACCAGCCTCCAGTGTTTCCAGAAGTCATGGGTGACATCACCAGCCTCCAGTGTTTCCAGAAGTCATGGGTGACATCACCAGCCTCCATTGTTTCCAGAAGTCATGGATGACATCACCAGCCTCCAGTGTTTCCAGAAGTCATGGATGACATCACCAGCCTCCAGTGTTTCCAGAAGTCATGGGTGACATCACCAGCCTCCAATGTTTCCAGAAGACATGGGTGACATCACCAGCCTCCAGTGTTTCCAGAAGACATGGGTGACATCACCAGCCTCCAGTGTTTCCAGAAGACATGGGTGACATCACCAGCCTCCAGTGTTTCCAGAAGTCATGGGTGACATCACCAGCCTCCAGTGTTTCCAGAAGTCATGGGTGACATCACCAGCCTCCATTGTTTCCAGAAGTCATGGATGACATCACCAGCCTCCAATGTTTCCAGAAGACATGGGTGACATCACCAGCCTCCAGTGTTTCCAGAAGACATGGGTGACATCACCAGTCTCCAATGTTTCCAGAAGTCATGGATGACATCACCAGCCTCCAGTGTTTCCAGAAGACATGGGTGACATCACCAGCCTCCAATGTTTCCAGAAGTCAAGGATGACATCACCAGCCTCCAGTGTTTCCAGAAGTCATGGGTGACATCACCAGCCTCCAATGTTTCCAGAAGACATGGATGACATCACCAGCCTCCAGTGTTTCCAGAAGTCATGGGTGACATCACCAGCCTCCAATGTTTCCAGAAGACATGGGTGACATCACCAGCCTCCAATGTTTCCAGAAGACATGGGTGACATCACCAGCCTCCAATGTTTCCAGAAGTCATGGGTGACATCTCCAGCCTTCAATGGTTCCGGAAGATATGGGTGACATCCCTGGTCTCCAATGGTTCCGGAAGACATGGGTGACATCACTGCCTTCCAATGGTTCCCAGAAGACATGGGTGACATTAACGGCCTCCAATGGTTTTAGAAGACATGGGTGACATCACCGGCCTCCAGTGGTTCTGGAAGGCATGGGTGACATCATCGGCCTTCTGGCAGAGCTGACAGCTGGAGCATCCTGGTAAAGCTGTCTTCTCATGGGACACTGAGCTTCCACGATGCTGTCATCTTTGTCTCCTGGAATCATCAGAGGACGGGGTCTTTTTTGGGGGGACGGGGAGTTGAACAATTTGGCTTTAAAGCCATTTTTGTTAGGGGGTTGGGCAGAAGGCTGGAAAAAATGTGTGTTTGCCACGGAAGATCTTCTTCAAAGTGCAACTCTGGGTAAAATAAAGAAGGCCGTATATAAGGCAGTCTGTCATTAGCACAGCCTGTTGATCCTGCCACCAGATCTGTTATTTTTTCCTCAACAAGAGTGTGTAGCTCTAATGCTTTCCTGGGAGGGAGGAGGTGGACTGATGTGATGGGGGGGGGGGGGGGTAATGAAAGGTTTCTGATGTGATGAGAGGACTCTGATGTGATGGGTGGATATGAAGAGGAGACTATGACGTAATGCGAGTGAAGGGGGGAATTTGATGTGATGAGGGACTCTTATGTGATGGAAGATCTCTGATGTAGTGGGGGGGGGGGGGGGGGGGGGGGCTCTGATGTGAAGAGGGGAATTTGATGTGATGGGGACTCTGATGTATGATTTTCTGATTTTCTATACAGTACTTCTAAACGGTCACCTCCAGTGGAAAAGACTGAGAATTATGGCTATAAAGGGTCACTCCGAACACAGAAATTAAACCTATACAGAGATTCTGGCAGTGCAGTCTTCTCACTCCTCAGCAAGTGATAAATAGGTGAGATGGCGGCTTTGCTCTCAGCTTTCCCGCGATGAAGGTGACCAGGACCCGGCCACTCAAGGTGAGAGCTATATAGAGTGATGATGGAAGACTTCACCAACCTAAAACATCAGCTCTGCCCATTACATTCTCCTCCATTCTCCTCCACTCTCCACCACTCTCCACCACTCTCCACCACTCTCCTCCATTCTCCTCCACTCTCCACCACTCTCCACCATTCTCCACTCTCCTCCACTCTCCTCCACTCTCCTCCACTCTCCCGATTCCCTCCACTCTCCCCGATTCCCCTCCACTCTCCCCCATTCTCCTCCACTCTCCACCACTCTCCACCACTCTCCACCACTCTCCACCACTCTCCACCACTCTCCTCCACTCTCCTCCATTCTCCTCCACCACCCACCACTCTCCACCATTCTCCACTCTCCTCCACTCTCCTCCACTCTCCTCCACTCTCCCCGATTCCCCCCCACTCTCCCCCATTCTCCTCCACTCTCCACCACTCTCCACCACTCTCCACTCTCCTCCACTCTCCTCCACTCTCCTCCACTCTCCTCCATTCTCCTCCATTCTCCTCCACTCTCCTCCACTCTCCCCGATTCTCCTCCACTCTCCACCACTCTCCTCCACTCCCACCATTCTCCACTCTCCTCCACTCTCCTCCATCTCCTCCACTCTCCCCGATTCCCCTCCACTCTCCTCCACCCTCCACCACTCTCCACCACTCTCCACCACTCTCCACCACTCTCCTCCACTCTCCTCCACTCTCCTCCACTCTCCTCCACTTTACACCATTCTCCTCCACTCTCCTCCACTCTCCCCGATTCCCTCCACTCTCCTCCATTCTCCTCCACTCTCCCCCATTCTCCTCCACTCTCCCCCATTCTCCTCCACCCTCCACTCTCCACCACTCTCACCACTCTCCACCACTCTCCACCACTCTCCTCCACTCTCCTCCACTCTCCTCACTTTACAACCATTCTCCTCCACTCTCCTCCACTCTCCTCCACTTTACACCATTCTCCCCCACTCTCCCCACTCTCCCCCACTTTACACCATTCTCCTCCACTCTCCTCCACTCTACACCACTCTACACCATTCCTCCTCCACTCTCCTCCACTCTCCTCCACTCTGCTCCACTCTCCACCACTCTCCACCACTCTCCACCACTTTACACCATTCTCCTCCACTCTCCTCCACTCTCCTCCACTCTCCTCCACTTTTACACCATTCTCCCCCACTCTCCTCCACTTACACCATTCTCCTCCACTCTACACCACTCTACACCATTCTCCTCCACTCTCCTCCACTCTCCACCACTCTCCACCACTCTCCTCCACTCCCCTCACTCTCCTCCACTCTCCACCACTCTCCACCACTCTCCTCCACTCTCCTCCACTCTTCTCCACTTTACACCATTCTCCTCCACTCTCCCACCATTCCCTCCACTCTCCCCCCATTCTCCACCACTCTTCCCCATTCTCCACCACTCTCCACCACTCTCCTCCACTCTCCTCCACTCTCCTCCACTCTCCTCCACTCTCCTCCACTTTACACCATTCTCCTCCACTCTCCTCCACTCTCCTCCACTTTTACACCATTCTCCCCCACTCTCCCCCACTCTCCTCCACTTTACACCATTCTCCTCCAACTCTCCTCCACTCTCCTCCACTCTACACCATTCTCCTCCACTCTCCTCCACTCTCCTCCACTCTCCACCTCTCCCACCACTCTCCACCACTCTCCTCCACTTTACACCATTCTCCTCCACTCTCCTCCACTCTCCTCCACTCTCCTCCACTCTCCCTCCACTTTACACCATTCTCCCCCACTCTCCCCCACTCCCCCCACCTCCCCCACTCTCCCCCACTCTCCTCCACTCTCCTCCACTCTCCTCCACTTTACACCATTCTCCTCCACTCTCCTCCACTCTCCCCCGATTCCCTCCACTCTCCCCCATTCTCCTCCACTCTCCCCCATTCTCCTCCACTCTCCACCACTCTCCACCCACTCTCCTCCACTCCCTCCCACTCTCCTCCACTCTCCTCCACTTTACACCATTCTCCTCCACTCTCCTCCACTTTACACCATTCTCCCCACTCTCCCCCACTCTCCTCCACTTTACCCCATTCTCCTCCACTCTACACCACTCTACACCATTCTCCTCCACTCTACAAGGCCACCCACACCATCTCCTCTTTCTCCACCACTCTCCACCACTCTCCTCCACTCTCCTCCACTCTCCTCCACTCTCCTCCACTCTCCTCCACTTTTACACCACCCACACTCCCCCATTCTCCTCCACTCTCCCCCATTCTCCACCACTCTTCCCCATTCTCCACCACTCCCCACCACTCTCCTCCACTCTCCTCCACTCTCCTCCACTTTACACCATTCTCCTCCACTCTCCCTCCACTCCCTCCACTTTACACCATTCTCCCCCACTCTCCCCCACTCTCCTCCACTTTACACCATTCTCCTCCACTCTCCTCCACTCTACACCACTCTACACCATTCTCCTCCACTCTCCTCCACTCTCCTCCACTCTCCACCACTCTCCACCCACTCTCCACCACTCTCCCACCACCTCCTCCACTTACACCATTCTCCTCCACTCTCCTCCACTCTCCACCACTCTCCACCACTCTCCTCCACTTTACACCATTCTCCACCACTCTCCTCCACTTTACAACCATTCTTCCTCCACTCTCCTCCACTCTCCTCCACTTTACACCATTCTCCCCCACTCTCCCCCACTCTCCTCCACTCTCCTCCACTCTCCTCCACTTTACACCGTTCTCCACTCTCTTCCACTCTACACCACTCTACACCATTCTCCTCCACTCTCCACCACTCTCCACCACTCTCCACCACTCTCCACCATTCTCCACCATTCTCCTCCACTCTCCACCATTCTCCTCCACTCTCCACCATTCTCCTCCACTCTCACCATTCTCCTCCACTCTACACCACTCTCCCCCACTCTACACCACTCTCCCCCACTCTCCTCCACTCTCCTCCATTCTCCTCCACTCTCCTCCATTCTCCTCCACTCTCCTCCATTCTCCTCCATTCTCCTCCATTCTCTACCACTCCCCTTCACTCTCCACCATTCTCTACCATTTTCCTCCACTCTCCTCTACTGTCCCCACTCCCCTCCACTCTCCCCCACTCCCCTCCATTCTCTACCAGTCTTCTACACTCTCCTCTACTGTCCCCCACTCTCCACCACTCTCCTCCTCCACTCTCCACCATTCTCCTCCACTCTCCTCCACTCTCCTCCATCCTCCACTCTCTTCCCTTCTGTACCACTCACCTCCACTCTCCTCCCTTCTGTACCACTCACCCCCATTCTCCTCCACTCTCCCCCATTCTCCACTCTCCTCCACTCCCCTCCACTCTCCTCCATTCTCCCCAACTCTCCCACACTCTTCTCAATTTTCCCCCACTCCCCCCCACTCTCCACCACTCTCCCCCATTCTCCACCAGTCTTCTCCACTCTCCTCTACTCCCCTCCCCTCTCCCTCACTCTCACTCTCCTCCATTCTCTACTCTCCTCCACTCTTCCCTACTCCCCCCACTCTCCACCACTCTCCTCCATTCTCTACCAGTCTTTTCCACTCTCCCTCACTCTCCCTCACTCTCCCCCACTCTCCCCCATTCTCCACCACTCTCCTCCATTCTCTACCAGTCTTCTACACTCTCCTCCACTCTCCCTCACTCTCCCCCACTCTCCTCCATTCTCCGCCACTCTCCTCCATTCTCTACCACTCTCCTCCACTCGCCACCATTCTCCACACTCTCCTCTACTGTCCTCCACTCTCCCCCACTCTCTTTCACTCTCCCCCATTTTTTTAAAAGCAAAAGATCAATTTTTTTTTTCTTAAAGGTAAAGAAGAGATTTGGAGTCTTTTTGACCCTGGATCTCTCCATAAAGAGGACCTGCCATCATTATTTCTATTACAAGGAATGTTTACATTCCTCGTAATAGGAATAAAAGTGAAAAAACTAAAACAAAAAAAGTAAAATAAATAAGAAAAAAAACATATAAAAAAATATAAAGCACCCCATTACTCAGTGCTTGCATGCAGAAGCGAATGTCTACATGAGCCGGACAAGCATCTGTAAGCAGTGTTCGCACCACAAATCGCCATTTTATTTCCTAGGGTCTCTGCTTAAAAAAGGGTTTGAAGTCATTTTCTAGCAACAAATACTGATTTAAACTTGTAAACAAAAAGTGCCAGTAAAGGCCTGGTCTTCAAGTGGATATATTACATTATATAAAATATAAAATTATTTTATAGATATATAAAAATAGATATATAAAAATTATATTAAATATATAACATTTTATAAAATAAAATGTATTAATTAATAAATAAAATTATTTTTATAAATGATTATAAAATGTATTTTATTATGAATGATAGTAAATTTATAATAAATGTATTGCCTGTGCTCATCGGCTCCATCTAGCGGCCATAATTTTCCTGATTCACTCTAATCCGTGCGAATGACTAACGTTGGACCCGCAGAGAAAATAGCCTAATAACATTCGACCCAACCACACAGAAAGAATGTGTGTGCAGTTTCACGGGATAATTTTTTTTTTATAAACACGCCCTGAATGTTTTTTGAGTGCAGCCTAAAAGGAAAGCTTAGCGGCTTTCTTTAATGGTGACTAATATATAAAAAATAATAAAATAAAAATAGATCTCTCCGATAGAAGCCGGGGGCGGCGCGCTCTCGTGGCGGGTTCTTGTGTTCGCAGATGGAGTTACAATTACAGGATGCAACAAAAGCAATTTAAATATTGAATGAAGCGGCAAGGCCGGGAATTTCGCTGTGAATCACAGTACGGGAGGAAATACAAGCTGTTCTGGTTTAAATACCGATAGTTTCTGAACCCGGGAACAATGGGCCGCGCAGTTACAATACAGACTCCTCTCCTGCAGGATTTCTGTGGTATTTATTTAGTTACTTAGTATTAATTTATTGAGTTTAATTATGATATTTATTTATTTGTGTATTTATTTTACATTTAGTTATTCATTTATTAATATTCATATAATAATAATAATAGTAGTAATAAACAACAACACCCAAACTCAAACAAAAAAATACATTAATAATAATAATAATAATAATAATAATAATAATGATATATTTTTTTCTGTAAGCCCTTGTACACACGGTCGGAGATTCTGATGGAATGTGTCAGATCGGACCGTTTTGTCGGATATTCTGACTGTGTGTGGTCTACATCGGACTGTTTCCGTCGGAGTATCCGCCGGACCAAGTTTTCCAACTTGTTGGTAAAGTTTTCTGACAAAATGCTCCGATCGGACATACTCCGATCATGTGTAGAGAATTCCGATCGGATAAAGTGCCAACACATGCTCAGATCAAATTCCTACACCAAAGCTATTGGCTACTAGCGTGAACGTACTCCCGTCGTAACGAAATAACGTCATCACGTCGGATTTTCCGACAAATTTTGTCCGACCGTGTGTATGCAACAGTTTTGGACAAAATACGTCGGATTTGGTTGTCGGAATGTCCGACCGTGTGTACAAGGGCTAAGGGCGTTTAGTTATTTATTGTTATTTTATTTTTTAAGAGGTAAGGGTTAATTATTTATTTATTGTTACTTAGTATTACTTTATTGCGTTTATATTTTATTATTCATTTATTATTATTCGTATAATAATAATAATAATAATAATGGTAATAATAAATAAAATAAAAAATTAAATAATAATAATAAATAACCCTAATCCCCAACTCCTAATCCTAACCTTAACCTAAACTGAACTCGAACCCCTTACCCTAACGGAAAAAAATAATACAATTAATTAATAATAAAAGAAATAATAATAATAATAATAAAATAACACCCAAACTCGAACAAAAAAATACATTATTAATAATAATAATAATATTAATAATAATAATAATAATATTTTTTTCTGTTAAAGTTAGGGTGTTTAGTTATTTATTATTTTATTTTTTAAGGAGTAAGGGTTAAAGTTAAGGGGTAATTATTTATTTATTGTTACTTAGTATTAATTTATTTAATTTATTTATTTTTTATTAAGGATTTTTTATTTATCTGTGTATTTATTTTACATTTATTTATTCATTTATTATTATTCGTATAATAATAATTATAATAATAATAATAATAATAATAATAATAAATAAAATAAAATAAAAATAACTAAAATAATAATAAATAACCCTAACCCCCAACTCCTAATCCTAACCCTAACCTAAACTGAGCTCGAACCCCATACCCTAATGAAAAAAATAATAAATTAATTAATAATAAAAGAAATAATAATAAAATAACACCCAAACTCGAGCAAGAAAATACATTAATAATAATAATAATATATATTTTTTCTGTTAGAGTTAGGGTTCAGTTATTTATTATTATTTTATTTTTTAAGGAGTAAGGGTTAAAGTTAAGGGTTAATTATTTATTTATTGTTACTTAATATTAATTTATTGAATTTATTTATTTTTTTATTTACGATTTTTATTTGTTTATTTATTTTACATTTATTTATTCATTTATTATTATTTGTATTATAATAATAATGATAATAATAATTAAGTATTAGTACTGATAAGTGATAAGTAGAAGCTCTGGGTCGAATGTAACAAATATAACTACGGCTTGTAATAAATATCTGCTGTCTGTGTAGCAGACTAATTAACGTCACAGAAACATGGGGAAAAGGAATATATGATGCAGCTGAAGTTATGTGCAACTCTCCATTGCTGATCCTGGCCCCACCCCCATCAGCAGCTCCCTATTAAATCTTACTTGTGATGGACGGCCTCACTGATAAAGTATAAGCTCTGGGTCGAATGTAACAAATATAGCGACAGCTTGTAACAAATGTCTTCTCTCCATGTAGCGGGTTAATTAGCTTCACAGAAACAGGAGTTATACGGTGAAGCTAAAGTTACGTGCAGTTCCTAAAGTTAATCCTGGTCCCACTTCCATCTGCACCTCCCTTTTATGCTTTAAATATGATGGGCGTTCTTATTGATCGGAATGAGCTCAGGGACGAATGTAACGAATACAGTTACAGCTTGCAACAAACATCTTCTGCAGGCACATATGAATGTAGCTAAAGTTACGTGCGGCTCTCCTATGAAAGTGGATCCCTAATAAACCCTAAATGTGATGGACGTCCTCACTGATAGGGATAAGCTCCCGGGTCGGATGTAACAAATACAGTTACAGTTCATAATTAATATCTGCTGTCTATGTAGCAAGCAAATTAACTTGACACAAACATGGAAAAAGCAGTAGACGGTGCAGCTGAAGTTCTGTGCGACTCTACTTTTCTGATCCTGGCCACACCCCCATCTGCAACTCCCTATTAAATCTTAAACGCGACGGCCGCAAACATGGGAAAAGGTGTAGACGGTGGAGCTGAAGTTACGTGCAGCTCTCTTATAAAAGTTGATTTTGGCCCCAACCCCCCCCATCTGCACCTCCCTTTTATACCTTAAATGTGATGGGCGGTCTTACTGATGGGGGAGGAGCTCCGGATCGCAATATCGAAACCCCGAGGGCTTTCACACTGGAGCGGTGGGCTGGCAGGACGTCAGGGAAAAGTCCTGCCAGCAGCTTTTTTGGAGCGGTGAAGGAGCGGTGTGTTTACCGCTCCTCCACCGCTGCTCCCCATTGAAACCAATGGGGCAGCGCTGTAATACCGCCGGCAAAACGCCGCTATTGCGGCATATTGCCGGCGGTTTTAACCCTTTCTCGGCCGCTAGCGGGGGGTAAAAGCGCTCCACTAGCGGCTGAAATGCACCGCAAATCCGGCGGTAAAACGCCGCTAAAAACAGCAGCGTTTTACCGCCCACGCTATGGGCGGTGTGGTGTGAAAGGGGTCTTATTGATAGGGAGGAGTTCCGGGGTCGAATGCAATAAATACAGTTATCTTAAATATCTTCTGTCCAAGTTATCTTGACACAAACATGGAATGACGGTCATACAGCACTATACACAGAGGACATTTTTATCATTTTCTTCACACAAATAGAGCTTTATTCTGGTGATATTTAATCACCTCTGGGGGGGGGGGGGGGGGGGGTTTACTTTTTGATAAAAAAAAAATAAAAATCTATTTTCGTTTGTTTGTGTGCTATAACATTTTGCAAACAGGTCATTTTTCTCCTTCACTGATGTGTGCTGATGGGGCTGCACTGATGGGTACTGATAGGTGGCACTGATGAGGATGCACTGATGGGCAATGATGAGAGGGCACCGATGAGGCTGTACTGATGAGAGGGCACTGATGAGGATGCACTGATGGCCACTGATGAGGCTGTATTGATGGGCACTGATAGGTGACACCGATGAGGCTGTACTGATGGGCACTGATGAGAGTGCACTGATAGGTGGCACCAATGAGGATGCACTGATGGGCAATGATGAGAGGGCACTGATGAGGCTGCACTGATGGGCACTGATAGGTGACACCGATGAGGCTGCACTGATGAGGCTGCACTGATGGGCACTGATGAGAGGGCACTGATGAGGCGGCACTGATAAGGCTGCACTGATGGGCAGCATTGATCAGTACGGATACTGTACATCATATACATCACATACATCACATACAACCCATTCATCTCATACATCATATACATCCCATACATCATATACATCCCATACATCATATACATCTCTTATATCTCATACATCACATAAATCACATACATCATATACATCACATACATCATATACATCCCATACATCCCATACATCATATACATCATATACATCACATACATCACATACAACCCATACAACCCATACATCTCATACATCCCATACATCATATACATCCCATACATCATATACATCCCATACATCATATACATCCCATACATCATATACATCCCATACATCATATACATCTCTTATATCTCATACATCACATAAATCACATACATCATATACATCCCATACATCCCATACATCATATACATCCCATATATCACATACATCTCATACATCACATACTGTAGGTTGCACTAATGAGGTTACACTGATGAGAGGGCACTGATGGGCACTAATGAGGCGGCACTGATGAGGCTGCACTGATGGGCAGCATTGATCAGTATGGATAGGTTGCACTAATGAGGTTGCACTAATGAGGTTGCACTGATGAGAGGGCACTGATGAGGCTGCATTGATGGGTGGCACTGATGAGGCTGCACTGATGGGCAATGATGAGGTGACACTGATGAGGCTGCCCTGATGGGCAGCATTGATGGGCGTGGATAGGTGGCACTGATGAGGCTGCACTGATGGGCAATGATGAGGTGGCACTGATGAGGCTGCACTGATAGATGGCACTGATGAGGCTGCACTGATGGGCAATCATGAGGTGGCACTGATGAGGCTGCACTGATGGGCAGCATTGATGGGCATGGATAGGTGGCACTGATGAGGCTGCACTGATGGGCAATGATGAGGCTGCATTGATGGGCATGGATAGGTGACACTTATGGGCATGGATAGTTGGCATGGATGGGCACAGATAGGCACTGGTAGGCAGCACTGATAGGGAGGCACTGGTTGGCAGCACCAATGGGCATCAGTAGTGGGCACTGTTGGGACTGCCCTGATAATCAGTGTAGATGTCCCTTTAACACAAGCCAGGTATCGGCTCTCCTCTCCTCACGCTGAAAGGAAAGCCGATAACCGCCTTGTGCTTACATTACAATCAGCTGTCATTGGACACAGCTGATCACGTGGTAAAAGGGCCGCTGTGATTGGCTCTTTACCCCAATCACAGAGTGCGCTGCCCACCACGCTGCCCCACGCCGCACCCTGCTGCACCACCCCACATGTGGCCAATGATAAAAACCAATACACCCCCAAAAACGAACATGTCTTTTATGGACAGCCTGTTGCTGGGTTGAAAATAACCTCCGGCTTCTCATCATTTTAGGGACTCCGGTACTGACAAGATCGAGTAACACCCTAAATTGTTCTGGTCACTGTATGTAAAAAATGTAATAAAATAAATAATAATAAAAAAAAAAAAAAAAAAAAATAATTTAATAAAAAAATTAAAAAATGTAAAAAAATTAATAAAAATAAAAAAAATTAATAATAATTTTCTGTATGAATTATATAAACTATATGAATTAAAAATATTAATGCACTGTACTGCACTGGTGACAGTATGTAAAAAAGAATAAAAAATAAACTGAAACATTGTTTTTAAATTTCTTCATTCTCCAAAAAATTGTGACAAACAAAATACAACATCAAAAAACGTGTTGTGCTTCTTACTGAATATTTTTATTTTTATTTTTTTTAATAATTTTTTTAAATTTTTTAATAATTTTTAAAAAGTTAAAAAATTATTAAATTAATGTAAAAAATGAATTTAAAATGTAAAAAAATATATGAATTTGCCGTATGAATTATATGAATTAAAAATATTAATGCACTGTACTGCACTGGTGACAGTATGTAAAAAAGAATAAAAAAAAAAAACCTGAAATATTGTTTTTACATTTCTTCATTCTCCAAAAAATTGTGACAAAAAATTACAACTTCAAAAAACTTGTTATGCTTCTTACTAAATACATCAGACTGTTTACTTTCCAAAAAAGGGGTCATTTAGGGGGGGGGGGGGGGGCATTTGTACTGTCCTGGCATTTTCTTTCTGCAAGAAATGAGATCGGCCGTCACTACATCAGGATTGATCAATTTGCAGATAGACATCCCATAATTTGTACACTATAACTTCCCTACAGGCTAAATAATATACACCGGGTTGGGTTATTTATTTCACCAAAGAAATGAAGCAGAATACAATTTGTCCTAAATTTATGAAGAACGATTATTTATTTGCAAAATTTTATAACAGAAACTAAGAAAAACGCATTTTTTTTGAACAATTTCTGTCTTTTTTTTTTGGTTTATTTATCAAAAAATAGAAAACCCAGTGGTGGTTTGATACCACCAAAAGAATGTTCTATTTGTGTAAAAAATAACTTGATAAAAATGTCATATGGGTACAGTGTTGCATGACCGCGCAATTGTCATTCAAAGTGTGAGAGCGCTGAAAGCTGAACATTGGCCTGGGCAGGAAGGCAGGAAGGGGGTGAAGAGTGCCTCCCCGGTATTGAAGGGGTTAAAACACAGGAGGAGAGGGTAAGTACCGCAAGCAACAGGGGACATGTACAGTATTTGGCTGCGCTACACATATGTCAGTAGCATGTTGGTTTTTGGTGCTTGCCCGGAGTTTTACTTTAAATATCACATAACTGGACCATTCGCAGCAACCAATCAGCAACCATCTTTTCGCCGACCTATTAAGCAATGTTTAAGGCCAGCTGTCTTCCTCTTATCTCTAACTCCCTTAATGTATGGATTTACTACGCTTAAAAGCCAGGCCGTATGTACCATCTTGTGAATTATTAAGAGCGCTGCTCCGGCGGCGTGTTAAATGTTGCACGGCACGGCTGTTAATGAGTATAATGGGCGATGGCATCATTCACTTTCAGAATGAGAATTTTTTTTTTTTTTTTTTTTTTTTTTCGGGAGTGGCCGAGGGACCACGAGGCTCAACTCGGCCAAGTTGACTCATGAAAATATCATAATACCGTACAGTCTAACGTTTCGCCATGACTTTAAACACACCACTCCTGAGAACACCTACTCCTTCTAGAGTTTCACTATTTCTCCAGATGACTCTCCCGGAGGGGAGGGGGGAGGGGGGAGGACTTATTACAAACAGAGGAGTTTCAAAGAACACACCGGTCTTTGGTTTTTGTCTTGATTATTTCAAAATATAATTTTCCACTTTGAAACTAGTAAAATAACATGAAAAACGTGGATCATCCATTCTCAACAAAGGTTCTGTGGAAGCCTCGGGTTCTTCCAGATGTGGCTAGGGGCACCTTGAGTTGTGGTTGATTGACCTCCCATCAGATGATGTCTTCATTCTTAAAGGTCCATCCCTACTTGGCAGAGCCAGTAGTATGATGCCAATGAGCTTTTAGCTGACTGTGAGGGACACATTCTAACTACCACTGTAAGTGAGCTATTCTTCCCCCCTAACCACCAATGTAAGTAAGAGGCCTTCTTCCCATTGCCTACCTGTAAGGAACATTCTTCCCACTAACCACCAATGTAAGTAAGAGGCCTTCTTCCCATTGCCTACCTGTAAGGAACATTCTTCCCACTAACCACCAATGTAAGGAGCATTCTTCTCACTAACCACCAATGTTAAGGAGCATTCTTCTCACTAACCACCAATGTAAGGAACATTCTTCTCACTAACCACCAATGTAAGGAACATTCTTCCCACTAACCACCAATGTAAGGAACATTCTTCTCACTGATCACCAATGTAAGGAACATTCTTCTCACTGATCACCAATGTAAGGAACATTCTTCCCACTGATTACCAATGTAAGGAACATTCTTCCCACTGATTACCAATGTAAGGAACATTCTTCCCACTGATCACCAATGTAAGGAACATTCTTCTCACTGATCACCAATGTAAGGAACATTCTTCTCACTGATCACCAATGTAAGGAACATTCTTCCCACTGATCACCAATGTAAGGAACATTCTTCTCACTGATCACCAATGTAAGAGCATTCTTCTCACTGATCACCAATGTAAGGAACATTCTTCTCACTGATCACCAATGTAAGGAGCATTCTTCTCACTGATCACCAATGTAAGGAACATTCTTCTCACTGATCACCAATGTAAGGAGCATTCTTCTCACTGATCACCAATGTAAGGGACATTCTTCCCACTGATCACCAATGTAAGGAACATTCTTCTCACTGATCACCAATGTAAGGAGCATTCTTCTCACTGATCACCAATGTAAGGAACATCTTCTCACTGATCACCAATGTAAGGAACATTCTTCCCACTGATCACCAATGTAAGGAACATTCTTCTCACTGATCACCAATGTAAGGAACATTCTTCCCACTGATCACCAATGTAAGGGACATTCTTCCCACTGATCACCAATGTAAGGGACATTCTTCCCACTGATCACCAATGTAAGGAACATTCTTCTCACTGATCTCCAATGTAAGGATCATTCTCCTCACTGATCACCAATGTAAGGAACATTCTCCCCACTGATCACCAATGTAAGGAACATTCTTCCCACTGATCATCAATGTAGGAACATTCTTCTCACTGATCACCAATGTAAGGAACATTCTTCCCACTGATCACCAATGTAAGGGACATTCTTCTCACTGACCACCAATGTAAGTAACATTCTTCCCACTGATCACCAATGTAAGGAACATTCTTCTCACTGATCACCAATGTAAGGAACATTCTTCTCACTGATCACCAATGTAAGGAACATTCTTCCCACTGATCATCAATGTAAGGAACATTCTTCTCACTGATCACCAATGTAAGGAACATTCTTCCCACTGATCACCAATGTAAGGAACATTCTTCTCACTGATCACCAATGTAAGGAACATTCTTCCCACTGATCACCAATGTAAGGAACATCTTCCCACTGATCACCAATGTAAGGATCATTCTCCTCACTGATCACCAATGTAAGGGACATTCTTCCCACTGATCACCAATGTAAGGATCATTCTCCTCACTGATCACCAATGTAAGGAACATTCTTCCCACTGATCACCAATGTAAGGAACATTCTTCTCACTGATCACCAATGTAAGGAACATTCTTCCACTGATCACCAATGTAAGGAACATTCTTCTCACTGATCACCAATGTAAGGAACATTCTTCTCACTGATCACCAATGTAAGGAACATTCTTCTCACTGATCACCAATGTAAGGAACATTCTTCCCACTGATCACCAATGTAAGGAACATTCTTCTCACTGTTCACCAATGTAAGGAACATTCTTCCCACTGACCACCAATGAATTGATTGTTGCAGGGGTTCCAAATAATTATATTTCCTAGTGGCTACCAAAGTAAGTGCCATTCTTTCCATTGACCACCAATGTAAGGGGCATTATTTTTCCTGACCACCAATGTAATGGAAATTCTTCCTACTAACCACTAATGTAACAGCCATTTTTCCCATTGGCTACCGATGTAAGGAGAATTCTTTCCAGCGGCCACCAATGTAAGGGGCAGTCTTCTCACTGACCACCAATGTAACGGTCAATATCTCTGCTCACCACCAGTGTAAGGGGCATTCTTCCCACTGTCCTACAGCCTCTGACCGTGCCTGAAACCTATAATTTGCTTCAAAGGTCACCGGCTCTGGTTGCAGATGAGCTGGACACCACAAAGGTGGTGTCCAGCTTGTCTGCATCTATGGGCCAATAGCACAGAGTGGAGTAGGGTAGAGTCTTCAGAAAGGAGGTCCAACTTATGATCCTGTGTACAGGCCCACCCCATTCAACCCCCCCCCCCCCCAAAATTTTACAGTTGTCTCCAAAAAAAAGGGGGCGAGTGAAGAACTTCAAACAGGATGGTCTGTTCTCAGGACAACCCCCCCCCCCCCAATATTTTTATTCACTTTCAAAGGATTTCCTGGCCTTTCCTGTTGTGTTTCCTGGACAGGAAGATCAGGAAGGTCTAATGTGTTGACCAACTGGCTACCATAACTTTAAAGTCTAAGTTCTGGACCAGGTATGGTAATCAGGAGAGTGTGAGAAATGTCCTCATCTGAAGATGTGCTCAAGGTCAGTGACTTAATAAGGTACACCTGCCAGCCAGGCAATCAGCATTTTCAGGAGGAGAGATCAACAATGTGAACCTCTATATTATCTCGCCACAAGTTTTTATTAAAGCTGCACTCTGGCCTCCCCTTTACTTTTGCATAGTTGTACCGGCTCCTTTCCTTGACTGAAATGGCTTCCTCTGATTTCACCACACACGGTGAGCTCCTCACAATGTGCATTAAAAGCCACAACAAGTCAGATAGAGCCCACCTCATTTCCTGGCTGGAGGACTTCCAACATCAGCTACACTTTTCCTTCCCAGACTGACTGTCCTTGACCCCAACTCTTTCGCTCGCAGTCTCCGATCTAATTCATCCCAAAGATGTTCTATCGGGTTGAGGTCAGGACTCTCTGCAGGCCAGTCAAGTTCCTGCACCTTAAACTTGCTCATCCATGTCCCTATGGACCTTGCTTTGTACACTGGTGTGCAGTCATGTTGGAACAGGAAGGGGCCATCCCCAAACTGTTCCCACAAAGTTGGGAGCATGAAAATATCCAAAATGTCTTGGTATGTTAACGCCTTAAGAGTTCCCTTCACTGGAACTAAGGGGCCAAGCCCAACCCCTGAACACCAACCCCACACCATAATCCCCCCTCCACCAAATGATTTGGACCAGTGCACAAAGCAAGGTCCATAAAGACATAGATAGCGTGTTTGGGGTGGAGGAACTTGACTGGCCTGCAGAGTCTCCTGACCTCAACCTGATAGAACAACATTGGGATGAATTAGAGCAGAGACTGTGAGCCAGGCATTCTCGCCCAACATCAGTGCCTGACCTCACAAATGTGCTTCTGGAAGAATGGTCAAACATTCCCATAGACACCCTCCTAAACCTTGTGGACAACCTTCCCAGAAGAGTTGAAGCTGTTATAGCTGCAAAGTGTGGGCCAACTCAATATTGAACCCTACGGACTAAGACTGGGATGCCATTAAAGTTCATGTGCGTGCAAAGGAAGGTGTCCCAATACTTTTAACAATATAGCATATATATTCAGTATATATAGGCAGAGGGTTAAAGCACACCAAATATAACTATAGTATAGCACTGCCAATGAATACACCTGAGGAATTCAAGGAGAATTTATGGGGGGAACTGGACTACAACAGGTTCAAGCTGAACAGGGTGCTAAGAGCTTATCTTAATGGACATTGGAACATCGAAGGTAAGAAACCAACTGGGCTTAATAAGTAGAACTGAAAAATAAAAATAAGCGTAAAATTGAAGCAAATCAGAATTCTTATTTACAAAAATGGTTACTACAAGCAAAACCAAAAGCCCCCCAATATTTGCTCTAAAACAGTTTTTTATGGCCTGACCTAAAATCCTGGTGTTGGTGCTGCCAACTTATTGTTGAAGGTACACATTTCAGAACTGACAGATCCACTTAGTGAGGTATTGGCTAGGAACAAGCATGCAGTCAGTGAAATATTAGGACACTGGATATGTACAGTGCTCACTAGTTAATTAGAAATTTTTTTTTTTTTGGGGGGGGGGGGACCTAGTGGAGCCTTTAAATGTGATCGACCATGGTTTCCTAAATTATTGGGGGGGGGGGGGGCAGGAAAATGTAACCAAATAAAAGGTCCTCAGTATATTGACGGTGGATTTCACATATGCATATACTAACAAAATGTGGTATGAAAAGCTACATTCACCCATCATTCACCTGCCTACTCGTCATCTCCTGGTGGTGGTCTTACCTTCTTCCGAAAAGTCTATGATCCCCAATAAATGCAGAAGTTTAAGAGAGCTGAAGATCAGAAAAACAATGCCCAAAGTCTGGAATCCTTCTGAATGCCACTCCTCCTCCCAGGACATCCTGGGTAGTACCAAAGCACTGAGGACGGAGGTAGGACCTTGATACCCTCTCTTTCACCATCTACCATCTGGAGACACAAAACTAACTGGCTCCATCCCTGTCGGGGACTTTCCTTGTGATCTCTTCCTCCATAAGTCTTGCATTTGAGGGTTACATTTCTCAGAGGCTAGGCTCCTTTTTTCTCCTTTTTTTTTTGGCCAGGCAAGTGGTCCTTTGAAGCTTTCTCTAGCACCAAAGGCAGGAATCCAGGTCTCCTACAGATCTTCCACCCTTGAAGATCTCCTTTTAGGTTTTTTTTTTGGCCAGGCAGGGCAAGTGGTCCTTTGAAGCTTCCTGTAGTAATAAAGGCAGGAACCCAGATCTCTAACAGGTCTTCCACCCTTATCTTTTTCTTTTCTTTTCTTTTTTTGACCAGGCACTGCAAGTGGTCCTTTGAAGCTTGCTGTTTCACCAAAAGCAGAAACCCAGATCTCCAGGAGATCTTCTACCCCTGAAGATCTCCTTTTAAGATATTTTGGCCAAGGCAAGGCAAGTCGTCCTTTGAACTTGCTGTATCACCAAAGGCAGAAAACTCTTCTACCCTTCAAGATCTCCTTTGAAGCTTGCTGAGGCAGGATCGCTGGTCTCCAGATCTTCTCCTCTTAGGTAACCACTCGGCGTGAAGTTGAATCTTTCAAGTTGAAGCTTTGCAACAAATGATATCCAAGTTTCAGCAGCTACGTTCAATGTCAGATTTTTTTTAAGTCTACCGACCCTGGAAATTTGGGCTTGCCTAAAGTTCTCCCCTAAAGATCTGCTAGCCTCATAGTTCTTTTTCCAGCACAGAAGCAACCTATCTTCTCTCCCAAGCCTGCAGATGCCAAAGACTTAAAGGAGCAGAGGAACTGGTTGAAGTGTATGTAGGTTGTCTGTGGATGGAGAGAACCGTGTTCCCCCTCCCTCCCTTTGTTACTGTCACAGATATGCAAAGCTCGAACTCCCAGCTCCCATCCCTTTCCTCGCAGCTCTCTCCGACGCTGTTTTGTATTAGCTGATTTCACACTATCGCAGGAATATCTCGTAATACTTTTGACATGTACAGGCAATTATGTGAAACAATGCTTGCGATGTTACTGTTGACTGTGGCAGACCAAATTAGTACTTTAACACCACTAAGAAAGTTGAGTCCTTTTATGGAACAAGTTTAAAATATGACTTAAAACTGTTAGAAGTGCATGCCAAATGTGTATTAGCTCCTGCAGTTTGAGAGTCTTCATCATGAAGACTTGAGTTGCTGTTTTTTTTGGGGCGGGGCTGAAAAATTTTGGTAAAATTTTGGACCACGCTTTTGGTTGTGAACCCCAATTATAAACTGTGATAATGGAAAGGATATTATCTACCAAAATATCTGTAATTCTGTTTAATTGATCATGTAACTGAATAAAGACCACTGCCAGAGAGCATAGCAAGGTCAGTGACCTTACTTTTCTAAACTGCAGTTAAGCCATACAGGTTGGTCATTGCCAACCGTAGATGGGGCAAAAAAAGGGCAGCTCAATGGCTAGCACTTTGCTGGTGTCCTTGATTTTTCGAACCTGCAGCAGCCAGGAATGAACACCTGAAGCTCTTTCTCCACTTTCCCCTTTTTATGTTGTTGCACTTAGACCGTTTGGCACTTTCTCACACCCCACTAGTAGGGTGTAGGTCCTCGGGCTTTCCCTGAAAGTCTTGATAGGGGAGGACACGTGGCCCCTTGGTCAGGTTCTTCACCTCCCATGGGGTCTCCCTTTGGGGAAAACCCCACCTAGTACTTGAGTCGCCTGCTTCACCAGGCCTCACAAAGAAAGGGGTCAGCTTGGCACTTTTTCACTCCCGACTAGTAGGGTGTAGGTCCTTAGGCTTGCCCTAAAAGTTTTGAGGGGGAGGGCATGTGGCCTCTTTATCAGGTTATCCCCCTCCCATGGGGTCTCCCATTGAGTGAGTCCCAGACAGTATTTGGGTAGGCCTTGCTTTGGCAGGCCTCCCAAAGAAAGTGGTCAGTTTGGCACTTTTTCACTACCGACTAATAGGGTGTAGGTCCTCGGGCTTACCCTGAAAGTCTTGAGGGGGGAGGGCATGTGGCCTCTTGGTTCTCCACCTCCTATGGGGTCTCTCTTTGTGGGAGCTCCACCCAGGGGCAGTGGCAGCTGGTGCTCAAATTTTTTTTGTGGGGGGGGGGGGGGGGGGGGGCGGCGCAAACAAAGTGAAAAAGACAACATCAATTTCAGCCACTGTGCTATCAAATGCAGCTACTGTTCCCATCAATTGTGCCACTGTGCCCATCAAACACAGCCACTGTGCTCATCAAGTGCAGCCACTGTGCCCATCAAATGCTGCCACTGTGCCCATTAAACACAGCCACTGTGCCATCACATGCAGCCACTGTGCCCATCAAAGGCAGCCGCTGTTCCCATCAAATGCAGCCACTGTGCCCATCAAACGCAGCCACTGTGCCATCAAACGCAACCACTGTGCCATCAAACGCATCTACTGTACCCATCAATTGCTGCCAGGGTGCCCATCAATTGCTGCCAGGGTGCCCTTCACCACTACTGTGCCCCATCAATGGCTGCTACTGTGCCCCATCAAATGCTGCCAGTGTGCCCATCAAATGCTGCCAGTGTGCCCATCAAATGCTGCCAGTGTGCCCATCAATTGCCGCTACTGTGCCCCATCAAATGCTGCCAGTGTGCATCGCCCGGCACTTACGGGTCAGCAGCGGTGTCCTGCGCGCTCCTCAATGTCTTCTTCCGTCCTCTCTATCAGGTGTCCAATCACAGCGCCTGACGTTTCAGCCAACCAGGGGACAGGTAACAGACCTGAGCACCTGATTGGCTGAGAGGCGGTTCAGTGCTAGCAAAACGAATTCCTTCGCTTTGCTAACAAACAGCTGAGTGAACAGCATTGCGCCCGCTGTTCACCTTTTTGGGCGCCTATTACAGCCTACGGCTCTAATCGGGTGCTTCCAAAAAACACCCCCGCCACTGGAATTCAGGTGCCTGGTGCCCGAAATGGGGCTGGACACCTGAATAGGTGCAATACATGAATCTATCTATGGTGATAGAGCGCTGCCAGGAGAGAGGGTGCAGCACTCCTGTGCCCGTTATGGACGCACCACCACTGCCCAGGGGTGTACCTAGAGCATTTGGCACCTGGGGCGGATCCTATATCTCACCCCCTCCCAGGCGAGCAGGCAGTGCACCGCACATCTACGTCAAAAGACATTAGGGTAGTATACTGGCAGGTTAGGTAATATAGTGCCAGGTTAGGGTGCTAAATAGTGTCAGGTTAGGGTAGTGTATAGTGCCAGGTCAGGGTGGTAGTGTCAGGTTAGGGTGGTATATAGTGCCAGGTTAGTGTGGTATATAGAGACAGGTTATGGTGGTATATAGAGACAGGTTAGGGTGGTATATAGTGGCAGGACCGGGTGGTATATAGTGTCAGGTCAGGGTGGTACATAGTCCCAGGTCAGGGTGGTATATAGTGCTAGGTTAGGGTGATATATAGTGCCAGGTCAGGGTGGAATATAGAGACAGGTTAGGGTGGTATATAGAGACAGGTCAGGGTGGTATATAGAGACAGGTTAGGGTGGTATATAGAGACAGGTCAGGGTGGTATATAGTGCCATGTTAGGGTGGTATATCGTGCCAGGTCAGGGTGGTATATCGTGCCATTTGGGGTTCTTGAGCAGTACCTCTCACCCCCCAATGTGTGTCACCTGGGTGGGTCTGTCCCTCACCCCTTTAGTACGCCACTGGCCCCACCTAGTACTTGGGTAGGCCTTGCTTTGGGAGGCCACCCAAAGAAAGGGGTCGGTTTGGCACTTTCTCTCTCCCGACTAGTAGGGTGTAGGTCCTCTGGCTTGCCCTGAAAGTCTTAGGGGGGAGGTCACGTGGCCTCTTGGTCAGGTTCTCCCCCTCCCATGGCGTCTCCCTTTGGAAGCCCTACCTAGTACTTGGGTAGGTAGGCCTTGCTTAGGCAGGCCACCCAAAGAAAGGGGTCAGTTTTGCACTTTCTCACTCCTGACTAGTAGGGTGTAGCTCTGTGTATTTGTATGGGTTTCCTCCCACACTCCAAAGACATACCGGTAAGTAAATTTGCCTTAGTAAGTCATTAGATTGTAAGCTCCTTTAGGGCAGGGTCTGATGTAAATGTAAAGTAGTTTATACAGTAAGTACCTGAAATAAATATAAGAGAAGAAGTGCACTAGTAGGGTCATCCCTCTACTCCCTCCTCCTCTACAAATGTTAATGAGGAAAGCCTGTGCTATACCTGATTGGCTGAGAGTCCCCTATCTGTCTTGGATTGGCTATTTGGGGTTTGATAAGGGTTAGGTTTCAGTGTTGAACTTTAGGTGCTAATTAAAGCTTAGCTGATATGCAAATTGTTAAATCTGAACTCCGGCCTTCCCTTCAGCCTTGCACAGTTGTACCGCCTCCTCCCCTGGACGGATATGGCTTACTCTGATTTCACTGCACACTGTGAGCTTTTCACAATGTGCATTAGAACCTGCAGAAAATTCGATAGAGCACAGTTAGAGTACATCTATGCCAGGATCAAAGACTGGTGCAGTACAGCTATGCCAGGATCAAAGAGACTGATGAAGTACAGCTATGTCAGGATCAAAGACTGGTGAAGTACAGCTATGCCAAGATCAAAGACTGGAGCAGTACAGTTATCAAAGACTGGTGCAGTACAGCTATAAACTGTGCTGGTGGACTACAAGTTTACATTATTAAAGACTGATGCATTAGACCTATGACTGGATCAAAGACTGGTAAAATACAGCTATGCCAGGATCAAAGACTGGAAAAGTACAGCTATGCCAGAATCAAAGACTGGTGAAGTACAGCTATGCCAGGATCAAAGACTGGTGAAGTACAGCTATGCCAGGATCAAAGACTGGTGAAGTACAGCTATACCAGGATCAAAGACTGGTGAAGTACAGCTATGCCAGGATCGAAGACTGATGCATTAGACCTATGACTGGATCAAAGACTGGTGCAGTACAGCTATGCCAGGATCAAAGACAGGTGCAGTACAGCTATGCCAGGATCAAAGACAGGTGCAGTACAGCTATATCAGGATCAAAGACTGGTGAAGTACAGCTATATCAGGCTCAAAGACAGGTGAAGTACAGCTATGCCAGGATCAAAGACTGGTGAAGTACACCTATATTAGGATCAAAGACTGGTGAAGTACAGCTATGCCAGGATCAAAGGACAGGTGCGGTACAGCTATGCCAGGATCAAAGACTGGTGAAGTACAGCTATGCCAGGATCAAAGACTGGGGAAGTACAGCTATGCCAGGATCAAAGACCTGTGCAATACAGGTATATCAGGATCAAAGACTGGTGAAGTACAGCTATGCCAGGATAAAAGACTGATGCACTACAGCTAAGCCAGGATCAAAGACTGTTGAAGTACAGCTATGCCAGGATCAAAGACAGGTGCAGTACAGCTATGCCAGGATCGAAGACTGGTGCAGTACAGCTATGCCAGGATCAAAGACAGGTGCAGTGCAGCTATGTCAGGATCAAAGACTGGTGAAGTACAGCTATATCAGGATCAAAGACTGGTGAAGTACAGCTATATCAGGATCAAAGACTGGTGAAGTACAGCTATATCAGGATCAAAGACTGGTGAAGTACAGCTATATCAGGATCAAAGACGGGTGAAGTACAGCTATGCCAGGATCAAAGACAGGTGCAGTACAGCTATGCCAAGATCAAAGACTGGTGAAGTACAGCTATATCAGGATCAAAGACTGGTGAAGTACAGCTATGCCAGGATCAAAGACAGGTGCAGTACAGCTATGCCAGGATCAAAGACTGGTGAAGTACAGCTATATCAGGATCAAAGACGGGTGAAGTACAGCTATGCCAGGATCAAAGACAGGTGCAGTACAGCTATGCCAGTATCAAAGACTGGTGAAGTACAGCTATATCAGGATCAAAGACTGGTGAAGTACAGCTATATCAGGATCAAAGACGGGTGAAGTACAGCTATGCCAGGATCAAAGACTGGTGAAGTACCCCTATATCAGGATCAAAGACTGGTGAAGTACAGCTATATCAGGATCAAAGACGGGTGAAGTACAGCTATGTCAGGATCAAAGAATAGGTGCAGTACAGCTATGCCAGGATCAAACACTGGTGAAGTACAGCTATATCAGGATCAAAGACTGGTGCAGTACAGTTATGCTGGGATCAAAGACAGGAAAAGTACAGCTATGCCAGGATCAAAGACTGGGGAAGTACAGCTATGCCAGGATCAAAGACCGTTGCAATACAGGTAAATCAGGATCAAAGACTGGTGAAGTACAGCTATGCCAGGATAAAAGACTGATGCACTACAGCTAAGCCAGGATCAAAGACCGTTGAAGTACAGCTATGCCAGGATCAAAGACTGGTGCAGTACAGCTATGCCAGGATCAAAGACAGGTGAAATACAGCTATATCAGGATCAAAGACTGGTGAAGTACAGCTATATCAGGATCAAAGACAGGTGCAGTACAGCTATGCCAGGATCAAAGACTGGTGAAATACAGCTATATCAGGATCAAAGACTGGTGAAGTACAGCTATGCCAGGATCAAAGACAGGTGCAGTACAGCTATGCCAGGATCAAAGACTGGTGACGTACAGCTATATCAGGATCAAAGACTGGTGAAGTACAGCTATGCCAGGATCAAAGACAGGTGAAATACAGCTATATCAGGATCAAAGACGGGTGATGTACAGCTATGCCAGGATCAAAGACTGGTGCAGTACAGTTATGCTGGGATCAAAGACAGGAAAAGTACAGCTATGCCAGGATCAAAGACTGGGGAAGTACAGCTATGCCAGGATCAATGACTGGTGCAGTACAGCTATGCCAGGATCAATGACTGGTGCAGTACAGCTATGCCAGGATCAATGACTGGTGCAGTACAGCTATGCCAGGATCAATGAGTGAACAAGTAAGCTGCATTTCCTGTATACATCTTAAGGTTTGTATTTGGACTGTAAAAGTTTAAGTTGATTTCTCAGATCGTAGACCTCCTTTAACTCTACAACCAGGAATGGTCTCCCCGCTTCCTCCATCACTATGACATCACCTTGTACGGCTCCTGAACTCATCCCATCGTACGGAAGGACGGGGGTCGGAGGGATTTTGCTGAGCAAACCATTATTTAGTGCCATTGGGTAGAATCGTATATAATGGCTCATCCAGCAAAATCCGGGCCATGGCTGTGCATCTGACAGGTTTTCTTATTAAAGATCATCACTGATGAGATATTGATCGGGAGTAGAAGTCACCTTCTCACTATTGACAGATTGGGCATAAAACTTCCTGATCAGAAGACGCCTGGGGCTTTAAGAACACCTTGAGAGAAAGAACAAAAGACTGCAACAAGTACTCTATGGTGACACCTCTCCCGGGGTCCAGGATCATTGTTCTTGAAGATCCTTTTGAAAGGTAAGTACTGCACTCAGGGCCGGACAAGGGGTTAGCAGGAGGGTCGGGTGCCCTGGGCACAGCGGTATCATGTGAGGTGGGGGGGGGGGGATTTGTGTTGGAAGGGAGAATTTGGGGGTGACGGGGTATTATTCTAGGAGGGGAAATTGGAGGGGGGTGGGGGATGCTAAGAGTGGTGATCTAGGGAGATTTGTGTTGGGAGGGGGGATGGGGGAAGAAGATTTGTGCTGGGGGGATGTTTACCAGGAAGGGAAAATTTAGGGTTTGAGGATTTGTGCTAGGAGGGTTGCATTTTTTGTGGGGGGGGGGCATTTGCACAGGGGGATTGGTGGGGGGGGGCAAAGATTTGTGCTGAGAGGGGGAGTTTAGCAGGTGGGTGGATTTGTACTGGGAGGCAGTGCCAGGACAAGGTAATCTAGAGCCCAGGGCAAGCATGCCAAACTTTGCCCATCCCCCTACACCCCCCCCCCCCCCCACCAAGTTGCATGAGCAGTTTGTGTCAGCAGAAATATCCCTCCCAGAAAACGAAGCACTAATCATGTATACCCCCTAAGCATTAATTCCCCCTCCTCCCAGTACAAATCCACCCCCCTGCTGAAATATCCTCTCACCACAAATCTTTGCCCCCCATCCCCAAATCTCCCCATCACAAATGCTCAACCCCCCCCAAAAAAATGACCCCTTTTAGCACAAATCCTCTATCCCTAAAATTTTGCAGCCCTCCAAATCCCTCCTTCCAGCACAAATACCCCCTCCCCCAACCCCTCCTCCTAGCATAAATCCCCTCCTCCAAATTTCTCCTCCTAACACAAATTACCCCCAATCATCTCTACTAGCAAAGTCTCCCCACCCCCCTCAAAAAAAAAAATATTCCCCTGCTTGCTCAATTTCCCTCCCCCCTACCATATCGCCTCTTCTATCACAAAGCCCCCAAATCCTCCCTCCTAGCACAAATCCTCTTCCCCGTCCCCCCTCCCATCACAGATCTCCCTGAATCACCACTCTTAGCACACACATCCAAATTTCCCCTCTTAGAACAATTCTTACTCCCCTGCCACCCCCTAAATCCCCCCTTCCAACACAAACCCAATCTTCTTGTGGCACCCCCCCCCCCCTCCACCTTACATGATAGCACAGTGCCCAGGGGGCAGCCACCCTCCTGCCCACCCCTTGTCCCGGCCCTGCTGGGTGGGAGAGGGAATTTATGCTTAGGGGGTAAGCATGCAGACTGCTACTCAGTGTTTTAGTGGGGGGGGGGGGATGTTGCTGACACATAATGCTAAAACATCTTGGGGAGGGGTGGGGGGTTTGGGGGTGTGCAGTTTGGCATGGTCACCCATGTCCCTGCACTATAAAGTGTTGTAACTGTAGCGGACACCAAAGCCTGCCTATGACTAATGTATTCTACCCTCAAGGCACTTCAGAAACTGTCTCCTCTTTCTGCCACATTCCAAATCAGACAATCCCCCCCCCCCCCCAATCCCACTAAGAATGATTTCAACTTGCAGCTGGTGTGTGATAAAACAGTATAAAAATATATGTAGCTGAAATTAAACTAAACCCATCGATTTAACTGCTTCCCAAAACAGTTACATTGTAGGCATGCAGTGAATGATAACTGCCACAGTTGCTTGTGCTCTCAACCCAAACTGTCAAGCCATCAAATGGCGTCATAATTGATCACATGTGCATCACTATGGCAACTGTTGATCGAATAGAGGCTAAGATGGCAGCTTCCTTGGCTGTAAAGTAGGTTTGTCCCGATACCACTTTTTGAAGACCGAGTACAAGTACCGATACTTTCTTTCAAGTACTCGCCGATACCGATTACCGATACTTTTCTTTTAATGTCATGTGACAGTTTTCAGAGCACAATACAGATTAGGTGACACTGATATGCAGCACTGATAGGATTAGGTGGCACTGATGGGCACTGATATGCCGCACTGATGAGCACCTGACTGATGGCTGGAACTGACAGGTGGCTGGCACTGATAGGGGCACTTATTGGCATTGGGCACTGATAGATGGCATTGATAGGTGGCTGGCACTGATAGATGGCACTGATAGGTGGCTGGCACTGATAGGCGGCACTTACAGGCATTGGGCACTGATAGGTGGCATTTATGGGCACCAGTGGGCAGGCACTGAAACGCCATGAAAGGAAAGGCTGCCTGCGACGCCCATCTTGGTACTCCTTGCACTCAGCCGCATAGAAGCAGCAGCGGCCATCTTGTTACACAACTGGCCCGAACTATGTGGTCTGGGTGTAACAAGATGTCTGCTGCTGGTTTACTGTGGCCGAGTGCAGGGTGTACCAAGATGGGCGTCGGGATGTCCAAATGCTGACGTCGACACGAGCGTCACTTCCATTTTTCCGCCTGCTGACTTCCGGTTGCGCCAGGTCGCCTATCCTGATGTTACACCGCCTCTCCCAGGTATCGGATCAGGCATCGGGAGCATTTGTGCGAGTACAAGTATCGGGACAACTCTACTGTAAAGGATAGGAGGGTTTAGTTCCCTGTTTAAAGTTGAACTCCAGGTAGATATAAAATACACAAGGTGGATCTGTGTTCAATAATTCATCATTAAACATATTTTTTTAAATGCAAGCAGTATAAGAATGTATGTGACACGGTGTAGTACAGCAGGGCTGGAGTGTGAGAGGGAAGAGCAGCACAAGGAGCCAATCAGTTCAGTTCCAGTACTGACAACATAGCATGCTGATAAGAGGAGAGAGCAGAGATATAGAGAAACAAGCTCTTCGATGAGCTGCTTCTCTTTTCACTGTCCAATCACAGGCTGGGGGCGGTTTTCTGGGACAAAGTGGATTGAATAATGCTGGCCATCAGACCGAGGACATCTAGTGGGAGCGAAAGAAATTAATTCACAGGCTGGGGGGGTCGGTTCCAGGACAAAGTGGATTGAATGATGCTGGCCCTCAGACCGAGGACATCTAGTGGTAGAAAAAAAAAAGGACTAAAAGGGAGAGCTCTGGATTGAAGGTGCATATTGCAGCAAAGGCTGTCTTCGTTATTGTATCTTTTAATAGGCTATTCATTTTTATCTTGATCATTTTGGCCGAAGTTCTGCTTTAATGAAAGAGGCTGAATGAGGATGGCATTTTATATAAAAGGTGTGGAGGGTTGAATATTATGCTAGGATGGCATATGTGGGCATAGCCTGATGGATCTGGCAACGGGGGCTATAATAGAAAAAAACATTAATGGCTGGGGTGGTGTTATCAAAGTCTGTGACCGGGGTGAACATTTGCCACTTCCTACAGATAGGAAGTGTGATGGAACCGTTCATCCTCCGCATGCCAGCGCCTGTGCAGTGCCAATGGGATTCACTGGGAACTGATATAAGTTAGCGAATGACATCATCAAGATCAGATAATCTCAAGACTGAAAAACAAAACATTCTACGACGGCTCCAAGTGACGCCCGCTTCCATTTCCTTTTGAACCCGGGATCTAAGTGGCCTCTAATTAATTTGCTTCCTTTCTCCTCCTATTATGGGAAGCATAATGACCGGCATTATGAGACAAAATTCAATTAGGAATGTTACGTCGTTAACCTGCCCTGTGCTGGATTGGCGGCTGGATGCTAGTAAGCTAGGTGCTGACTTTCCTGTCCCTTGAAGGGGTTAAATGAATGAGTTCATTGGAAGGCCAATCGAGCCATTGTGGCTGAAATGTGCTCTAAGTGGTGAAAAGGGGGTCCAATGTGAATTGCAGCTCCAAGCGGATCCGCAGCCACTGAGATTCGCACGTCCTGCCATTCCGGGGCGTCAATTTGTCACTGGCAACCCCTGGAGGGTTCATACCGTGCTTTCATGCCAGAAACGACAAGCCAGCGTCAGCTGGGTATTAAACTGTATTCCTATTCCCAATATTCCGGCTATTTTTATAATCCATTCCGTTCTTCACCCAGGAACAGACCAACAGCATTTGTAACCTTCTTTTCTTCCCTTCCTTCTTTCCTTTCCTTTTGTTTTTTTCCTCTCTTTCTTTTCCCTTCCCATTCTTCCCTTCCTTCATTTTCCTTTCCTCCTTCTTTCCATTTCTCTTTTTCTTACCTTTATTCTTTTTCCTGTTTTTTTGTCTCTTTTACTTGCTTAATTGCCTTCTTATTCGTTTTTTCATACTTTTTTCCCTTTTTTTCTACTTTCCCATTTTATTGATTCCTTCGTTCACATTCCTTTCTTTACCTCTTTCCCCCTTCCTTTTCATTTGGTCTCTCTTTTCCACTATTCTTTCCATCATTATTTTTCTTTCCTTTCTTCCTTGACTTCCTTCCATTCCAGTTCTTTCCTTTTCTAAATCTCCTTTCCTGATTTTCCTTCATTTTCACTTCTTCCTTTTTGTGCCTTATCCTGTTCCCCTCCCCCCACTCTTTACATGTTTCTTTACCTTCTGTCTCTTCCTTATGTATTTGTGCCTCTTTCTTTTCTTTTTTTTTTGCCTCCATGTTTTTCATACATTTTCCCCTTTCCTTTCTTCTTCTCTCCCTTCTTTCCTCATTCTTACTTTATCAATTCCCTTTCCTACACTTTCTATTCTATTCTTTAGTTTTTTTACTTTACATTTTTCTGCTTTCTCTCATTCTCCTTTTATTCCTTCCCTCCCTTCTTTCCATTTCTTTCCCTTTCCCTTCCTTTTCCTTCCCTTCTGGCCTTTTCTTTCCCTTCCTTCTTTCACCCCCCCTTTGCCTTAATTTCCCTGCCCTTCTTTCCCTATCCGTTCCTCTTTGTTTCCCTTCTCCCTAACATGTTCCTTCTTTCCCCTACAATCCCTTTCTTCTTCCCCATCTCTCTCCTTATTTTTTTCACATTCCTTTCTTTATATTTCCCTACTTCTTTTCTTTTTTCTTTCTGTTCTTCTTTTCATAAATATTTCCTTTTCCTTTCATCTGTACTTCCTTTTCTCCTTGTCCTTCTCCTTTTTTTTTTCATTTGTTTACCTTATATCCCTTCCTTTTCTTTGTTTTGTTTTACTTCTTTATATATTTTCCTTCATTCTTTGCCTTATCTTTCCTTTTTTCTTTCCAAAAAGTTGTTCCTTTCCCGCCTTTCTTTATTTTCAATTTTCTTGCTTTATTTGTTCCACATCCTTCCCTTCCCATCCTTTCCTACCTTCCTCTTTCTTTCCTGTTCATGTCTCTGCCTTGCTCTTCTTCTTTCTCTTCCTTCCTATTATTAATTTTTCAGTCCCTTCTTTTCCTTTCGGTCTGGTCTTTTTCTTAACCTTTCTTCTTTCACCACCTTTATCTTCACTTCCCTTACCTTTTTTGCTCATCCATTCCTCTCTTGGTTCCCCTTTCCTTTTCTTCCTTATTTTAGCTTCCTTTTCCTACACCCCCCCCCCCCCCCTCTTTTTTTTCACTTTCTTATTTCCCATCTCTTTCCTTCACACCCCTTTTTTTTCTTTTCTTATCCCCTCTTTTTTCCTTCCCTTTTCTTCTTTATTTCTTTCCCTTCCATTGTTGTCATAATCATTTCCCTTTCCTTCTTTTCCTTCCTTCTTAACCCATTCTTTCCTTTCTCAGTCCCTTTCCTCCGTTCCCTTCATTATTTCCCTTCCTTATCCTTCTTGCCTTCCCTGCTTCTTTCTAGTTTCTTTCCCTTACCTTCTTTATTTCCATTTCTTTTTTTCAATTTTTTTTCCATTTTTCTTTATCTTATTTTCCTTTTATATTTCCATAAAATTTTCTCTTTCCTTTCTTCGTTCCCTCCCTTATTTTCCTTCCCTTTCCATGTCCTTGCATTATTGTTTCCCTTCCTTCTCCTTCTTTCCCCTTTTATTCTTTCATTTGAAATTTTATGCTTTCTCTCATTCTCCTTCTCTTCCTTCCCTTTCCATTTTCTCTCATTTCCCTTCCTTCTGCTTTCCTTCTGTCTTTCCTTCCTTCCTTTTATTTTCCTTCCTTCTTCCACTCCCTTCCTTTCTATTTCCCATTCCTTCTTTCCTTATTTATTGTACTCTGTTTCCTTTTCCTTTCCTTCTTTCTTTAGACTTGTCCTACATTTGCTTCCCCCATTCCTTATCACCCTTTCTTCTTTCCCATCACTTTTCTCTATTCTTTCACATTCCTTTCTTTCTTTTTCACTTCCCCTCTTTTGTCCCTTCCTTTTCTTTCTGCATTTCCTTTCCATTTTCTCTCCTTTCCCATCTTTCTGCTTTCCTTCTGTCTTTTCTTTCCCTCCATTTCCTCAATTTCCTTCTTTCCTTATCTATTGCACTCTTTGTTTCCTTTTCCTTAACTCTTTCCCTTTCCTTCCTTCTGTAGACTTACATTTCCTGCATTGTCCTAGATTCCCTTTCCCTTTCCTTACTTCCCTTTCTTCTTTCCCGTCACTTTCCTTCCTTCTTTTACATTTCTTTCTTTCTTTTTCTCTTCCCCTCTTTCGTCTCTTCCTTTTCTTTCTGTATTTCCTTTCCATTTTTCTTTCCATAAATATCTCCCGTTTTCCCTTTCCTTCCTTTTTCTCTCTTATTTTTGTTCTCTTAGTTTTTATTTTTTCGTTCTTTGCCTTCCCTTTCCCTTTTTCTTCCTCTCCCATTCTTTTCATCTTTCCTATTCATTTTCCTGCTTTCTCTTTCGAACTCCTTTTCTTTTTTTTTTCTCCCCTCCTTTTTTCCAATTTCCTTTCCTTCTGGCTTATTTTTTTTTCCCTCCTTCTCTTCCTTCACTTGTTTCCGTGTTCCATGTCCTGCGGCTGACTGAACACAAAAGGTCGCTCGCATGGCACGGGCACCATTCAGAGAACACTTTGCAATTCTCAATGAATGTGAAGTGTTCTCTGATTGGACAAGGTGGGGATTGGGATGTCGCCGCCCCACTCCTCCAATTGGCCCAATTAGAGAATGCTTTGCAGTCATTGAGAGAATGCAAAGTGTTCTCAGGGCGACTGACCTCCTGTGTTCACAGTGCATTGGGGCAGCCGCTCAGTACAGGAAGCAAGTGGGGATCACTGTAGTAGCTGTATAGTAGTAGTGTAGTAGCAATGTAGTAGCGGTCTCTATACAGTGATTTCCAGATTCTAGAGGGACCCACAGGTATGGCACACACTGTACATACTTCCATGGGTCAAATCCAGAATAATGCAAAAATACCTAAACTTCAGCTTTGATGGTGATGGGCTGGTTGTTGTGTAACGCCTGTGCAATCTTTTACTCCAGTGGACAGTAGAGATAGTAAGAACTCAGGTGATCCTGCCATTTCCCTCTATGTGACAACGCTATTCTAGCCAATCCTCCATCCTCAGCGTTGTCACTCTCACTGTGCATGCACCAGTTTGCCCCAAAAGATAGCCGTAATCTACTCTGAGCCCAAGTGATATATGAAAGAACACATCTCCAGCATCCTTTTGGACATGCATTTTTTTTACTGGTGAACCGTGGGTTTTGTAGACATGACCCGTGTTGTCTGTTCCAGAAGCAAAAGTAATTGCATGTAATCTAGCAACTGATCAGCAGATTGCCCAGCTAAAGTCTACAGCACCTAGTTCCCAGCAGGGAGGAACATGCACATCTAAAAGGATGCTAGTGATATATGAAGGAACACATCCTCAGCATCCCTTTGGACGTGCATGTTCTTCCTGCTGGCCAGTGGGTGTTGCAGAAAGTAGCCATGCAAGTCTGTTCCAGAAGCAAGTTTGATAGTGTGTAATCAAGCAACCGACTGCCCAGCTAAAGTCTACAGCACCTAGTTGCCAGCATGGAGGAACATGCACATCTAAAGGGAGGCCATGGGGTGTGTTCTTTCATATTATGCTTGGGCTAAGAGCTTCATCACACACTATTGGACAGTGAGGTGTAGGTGTAGAGCTACATCATGTGACTGCAAGGTATTTGAGCTTAGTGCGACTATTGGGCAATTATTGTCTTATTTAATGCAATAAGCAGTTATATTGAGTTTAGATACACTTAAAGCATACAAACAAGGGAAACTCATATAAAAATGACTGTAATAGTAATACAAATAATGTGTTAACTAAAATAAACTAAACAAAACTAGCCCATATAAATTAGAGAGTTTCTCCACCACCTTGCCTATCATTGATGGAAAACAGCATGCAATACGCAGCCTGACCCACATAATTCTTAGGGGTCATAGAGAATAATAGCAAGCCTGGGGCAACCCCCCCCCCCCCCCCAACCTGGCCCCAGTTTGAGGTCCCTGCCCCGCCCCCATTTCAGCAGTAAGCTACAAAAAGGAATTGCTTGGTGGACCGTTTCATATCCAAACATTATATTACTTTGGCCAAAATGGTCCTAAACCAACAGATTATCCTAACAACTCAACAAGAACCGAAACTCAACCCACCTGGATTTCCACAACTCAAAGACACAACATAAAAAGAATCGAGTGCACTGTGAATTTGGTTCTATTTCCCCCTTAGAGCGCACACAGCCAGGCACACAGCATTTCCTGCACTTTTCCACTGGCTCCACAGAACAGTCTAGGGCAGTGGTCTTAAAAAACTGCAGCCCGGGGGCCGAATATGGCCCTTTGCTTGCCTTTATCCGGCCCTCCGGCACTATTCCTTCTATTTGACTGGCAACGATGATGGGGTGCTATTTCTCCCACGGACACCAATGATGGGGCACTATTCCCCCCACTGACACCAATGATGGGGCACTATTCCTCCCACTGACACCAATGATGGGGCACTATTCTTCCCACTGACACCAATGATGGGGCACTATTCCCCCCACTGACACCAATGATGGGGCACTATTCTTCCCACTGACACCAATGATGGGGCACTATTCTTCCCACTGACACCAATGATGGGGCACTATTCCTCCCACTGACTCCAATGACGGGGCACTATTCCTCCCACTAATACCAATGATGGGGCACTATTCCTCCCACTAATACCAATGATGGGGCACTATTCCTCCCACTAATACCAATGATAGGACACTATTCCTCCCACTAATACCAACGATGGGGCACTATACCTCCCACTGACACAAATGATGGGGCACTATTCTTAACACTGACACCAATGATGGGGCACTATTCCTCCCACCACTACCAATGATGGGGCACTATTCCTCCCACTAATACCAATGATAGGGCACTATTCCTCCCACTAATACCAATGATGGGGCACTATACCTCCCACTGACACCAATGATGGAGCACTATTCTTAACACAGACACCAATGATGGGTCACTATTCCTCCCACCACTACCAATGATGGGGCACTATTCCTCCCACTGATACCAATGATGGGGCACTATTCCTCCCACTAATACCAATGATGGGGCACTATTCCTCTCACTGACACCAATGATGGGGCACTATTCTTCACACTAATACCAATGATGGGGCACTATTCTTCCCACTGACAACAATGATGGGGCACTATTCCTTCCACTGACACCAATAATGGGGCACTATTCCTCCCACTAATATCAATGATGGGGCACTATTCCTCCCACTGACACCAATGACAGGGCACTATTCCTCCCACTGACACCAATGATGGGGCACTATTCCTCTTTTTGACACCAATTACAAAGCACTAATATACCCCCTAATTCCAAAGACGTTGTTTACTCCAGCTGGCCATGGTCTGGCCCCTCTAAAGTCTGAAGCACAGCAAACTGGCCCTTTGTTCAGAAAGTTTGGTGACCCCTTGGTATAGGGCTTTCTTTTTGGGTGCTTCTTGTCCGCCGTACAGCGAAACGACGGATGGGAAGGAGCACTCTCGTTCCAGGTGGATGTCATATGACGTCCTCCCATTCTTGCGGCCCATGTGTGCCCGCAGTGATCGGTGGTGCATTGTGTCCCTTGGGCAGGGCTGGACTGGGACAGAAATTTGGCCCTGGACTTCATCCAGACCGGCCCACTTACATTTTGAGTGTCCCATCAGCAGCCCACTTACATGAGAGTGTCCCATTACCAGCCCCCTTACATCAGAGTGTCCCATCAGCACCCCCTTACATGAAAGTGTCCCATCAGCACCCCCTTACATGAGAGTGTCCCATCAGCACCCCCTTACATGAGAGTGTCCCATCAGCACCCCCTTACATCAGAGTGTCCCATCAGCACCCCCTTACATCAGAGTGTCCCATCAGCACCCCCTTACATCAGAGTGTCCCATCAGCAGCCCCCTTACATCAGAGTGTCCCATCAGCAGCCCCCTTACATCAGAGTGTCCCATCACCAGCCCCCTTACATCAGAGTGTCCCATCAGCAGCCCCCTTACATCAGAGAGTCCCATCAGCACCTCCCTTACATCAGAGTGTCCCATCAGCACCTCCCTTACATCAGAGTGGCCCACTGAGCCATCGGCCCACCGGGAAATTCCCTGTAGTCCCGATGGCCAGTACATGCCTGCCCTTGGGCACAGTGCGTCACTGATCACGGTAAATAGCCTAGGACATAGGCTCTTTACCATGTGATCAGCTTTGTCCAATCACAGCTAATCACAGATTAAACAGGCAATGATGCTTATCTGACAGCGTGTGAGGAGGGGAGAGCAGATAAGCGGCATCCCTCAGCAGGGACATCTGCACTGATATATTTATTTTGGCACAGTGTTGCATGACCGCGTAATTGTCATTTAAAGTAGCCCAGTGCTGAATAGCAAAAATGTCCTGGTCATGAAGGGGGAATACCTTTCCGGAGGTCAAGTGGAATAGTATACAGTGGAACATCGCGTGGATTCTAGATTTTGGGGTTCCATACACCTCATACTCCCTAAGTGGCATGTTGGCGATTTCATCCTGTGGCATTGAAGCTGCACGCAATCGAATTAAGTCGCATCGGTGTGCGCAGCCTATTGCATTTGTTGAAATATCAAGGGTCACTCTAGACAGACCCCTAATGTCACTTTTGAGACAGAGGAAAAAAAAAAACTTTTCCCAGTCCCATTCTCTGCAGCCTGTAGAAAACATAGTTTACTATGCTCCAGACAAGAATGAAGACAGGATCGATCGGCGCAGATCACTCAGGCCGCGTACACACGGGCGGACTGTTCGCCCAACTTTGTCCGCTGAACAGTGTTTGGGCGGACAGTCCGCTCGTGTGTGGGCTTTCAGCGGACAGTTTCAGCGGACAGTTGGACGGACAAGGTTTTTCGGAAATTCCGAAAAACTGTCCGCTGAATTTGAAAAACCTTGTTTCAGCGAACAGCCCGCTCGTGTGTAGGCTTGTTCGTCAAACAAAGTTGCGCGCATGCTCAGAAAGGATTTTCACGCCGAAAGCTATAATGCAGTGTATAGGACGTTGTATTTTTCGTCTCGTCATACGTGCTGTTCACGTCATCGCGCACGGTTTCAGCAAACTGTTCGTTCGTCGTGTGTGGGCATGTCCGTCCATGCTAATTTTGAGCGGACTGTTTGCTGAAACTGTTGGACGGACAAAGTTGGGCGAACAGTCCGCGCGTGTGTACGCGGCCTAACTGTGTTCATTTAGAAAAAGGAAGGGGCCGGTTAATTAAATATTTACCAACCCCTTCCCCCACTCCTGCACTGCAGAGGGGGGATGGGAAGTAGGGGGGAATCGGTATCACACGGGCTGATTAGGGTGTGCTCAGGCACCCCCGGCACACCCTCTGCACACTTCTATGTGAAGTCAGATATCTGAGGCTTCCACCGTATCTACCTCTGTGGGTGATAAGGTTAAAGCATTTTTTTTTCACCTTTTTGAATCCTCTTTAAATACGATGTCATCTTTTTGCCCCATGGCTGTCTTTCAGCAGATCTGGGCGTTAATTGGAGTCATTAAAATAAAACATAAAATTGCTTTTTCCCCAACAAATCCTTAATGCATTATGCTGCAGGAAACAGGAATACCCAGCAGTAGTATAGGGGAGAGGAGATCCATGTACTAAGATGCATCCGGTATAAATCATACATGGGGATTTCCACAGCTTGAGACCATGACATCGTCCTCTCGCTGGCACTCAGCTCACTTGAAACCCATTGGGCCGGAATAAAGAGCATTCTTGGATAACCGCCGCCATTAATTGTGCGTGGAAAACCAAATGGAATCTCCATAGAATTGCAACAGGAGGTGTAATTGGAAGAACGATTAGAAGTCCATAAATCTGTTTAGAATTTGAGCCATGGGTGCAGGGCCACTGATAAGGCAGTACAGCCGGCCCTCCTGTAGTGGGCAGCGGGCCCCATCAGTTCAGAAGGAGGGCTGGGCACCTGCTGAGTAGGAGGTCCAGCTGTACTGCCTTATTGAAGACACCGATCCTCTTCAGTCTCCTCCTGCAGCACTTCCGGCTTCTCCTCCTCTCCCTCGCTCTGGATGAACTGCAGGAGGATTGGTTCTAGCACATGGGCCCCTTCTATCTGCTCTCTGGGCTCCCGTGTGTGCCCCTTCTATCTGCTATCCGGGCTCCCCTGGGTGCCCCTTTCTCCTGCATCACTGCTGGCTACCCTCCTCTCCCACCCTCCAGATACACTGCAGGGAGATTGGTTCTAGCACATGCGCCCCCTCCATCTGCTGTCCAGGCCCCCCTGTGTGCCCCATCCCCCCACAGCGCTGTCAGCTTCCATCCTCTCCCACCGGCAGCTGCTGCAGGCACACAGAGGGATGTAATTTTCTGTGAGAGAAGAAGGTTGGGGTGCTGGGGTAGAAGAAGGTCGGGATGCTGGGAGAAAAGAAGGTAGGGATGCTGGGAGAGAAGAAGGTAGGGATGCTGGGAGAGAAGAAGGTAGGGATGCTGGGAGAGAAGAAGGTTGGGGTGCTGGGAGAGAAGAAGGTTGGGGTGCTGGGGTAGAAGAAGGTTGGGATGCTGGGGTAGAAGAAGGTCGGGATGCTGGGGTAGAAGAAGGTCGGGATGCTGGGAGAGAAGAAGGTCGGGGTGCTGGGAGAGAAGAAGGTCGGGGTGCTGGGGTAGAAGAAGGTCAGGATGCTGGGGTAGAAGAAGGTTGGGATGCTGGGAGAGAAGAAGGTTGGGGTGCTCGGGTAGAAGAAGGTTGGGATGCTGGGGTAGAAGAAGGTTGAGATGCTGGGAGAGAAGAAGGTTGGGGTGCTCGGGTAGAAGAAGGTTGGGATGCTGGGAGAGAAGAAGGTTGAGATGCTGGGAGAGAAGAAGGTTGGGGTGCTCGGGTAGAAGAAGGTTGGGATGCTGGGAGAGAAGAAGGTTGGGATGCTGGGGTAGAAGAAGGTTGGGATGCTGGGAGAGAAGAAGGTTGGGATGCTGGGGTAGAAGAAGGTTGGGATGCTGGGAGAGAAGAAGGTTGGGATGCTGGTAGGAGGGGGCGGGGTTTGGATGCTGTGAGAGAAGAAGGTTGGGGTGCTGGGGTAGAAGAAGGTCAGGATGCTGGGAGAGAAGAAGGTTGGGGTGCTGGGAGAGAAGAAGGTTAGGATGCTGGGAGAGAAGAAGGTTGGGATGCTGGGAGGAGGGGGCGGGGTTTGGATGCTGTGAGAGAAGAAGGTTGGGGTGCTGGGGTAGAAGAAGGTCAGGATGCTGGGAGAGAAGAAGGTTGGGGTGCTCGGGTAGAAGAAGGTTGGGATGCTGGGAGAGAAGAATGTTGGGGTGCTGGGGTAGAAGAAGGTTGGGATGCTGGGGTAGAAGAAGGTCGGGATGCTGGGGTAGAAGAAGGTCGGGATGCTGGGAGAGAAGAAGGTCGGGGTGCTGGGGTAGAAGAAGGTCAGGATGCTGGGGTAGAAGAAGGTTGGGATGCTGGGAGAGAAGAAGGTTGGGGTGCTCGGGTAGAAGAAGGTTGGGATGCTGGGGTAGAAGAAGGTTGAGATGCTGGGAGAGAAGAAGGTTGGGGTGCTCGGGTAGAAGAAGGTTGGGATGCTGGGAGAGAAGAAGGTTGAAATGCTGGGAGAGAAGAAGGTTGGGGTGCTCGGGTAGAAGAAGGTTGGGATGCTGGGAGAGAAGAAGGTTGGGATGCTGGGGTAGAAGAAGGTTGGGATGCTGGGAGAGAAGAAGGTTGGGATGCTGGTAGGAGGGGGCGGGGTTTGGATGCTGTGAGAGAAGAAGGTTGGGGTGCTGGGGTAGAAGAAGGTCAGGATGCTGGGAGAGAAGAAGGTTGGGGTGCTCGGGTAGAAGAAGGTTGGGATGCTGGGAGAGAAGAAGGTTGGGATGCTGGGAGGAGGGGGCGGGGTTTGGATGCTGTGAGAGAAGAAGGTTGGGGTGCTGGGGTAGAAGAAGGTCAGGATGCTGGGAGAGAAGAAGGTTGGGGTGCTCGGGTAGAAGAAGGTTGGGATGCTGGGAGAGAAGAAGGTTGGGATGCTGGTAGGAGGGGGCGGGGTTTGGATGCTGTGAGAGAAGAAGGTTGGGGTGCTGGGGTAGAAGAAGGTCAGGATGCTGGGAGAGAAGAAGGTTGGGATGCTGGGAGAGAAGAAGGTTGGGATGCTGGGAGGAGGGGGCGGGGTTTGGATGCTGTGAGAGAAGAAGGTTGGGGTGCTGGGGTAGAAGAAGGTCAGGATGCTGGGAGAGAAGAAGGTTGGGGTGCTGGGAGAGAAGAAGGTTGGGGTGCTGGGGTAGAAGAAAGTTGGGATGCTGGGAGAGAAGAAGGTTGGGATGCTGGGAGAGAAGAAGGTTGGGATGCTGGGAGAGAAAGAGGTTAAGATACTGTAGGAGAAGGGGGAGAAGGAGGTTGGGGCGCTGGGAGAGGAGGTTGGGATGCTGAGGGAGAAGAAAGTTGGGATGTTGGAGATGATAACATTTGAGATGTTGGCAGGGCCGTCTTTAATATTGATTGGACCCTGGGCAAAACTTTTCTTGGGGCCCCCCATGCAATTTTGCTCTCCACCTGCTCTGAGACATAAAATAAATAGCAGCTAGACTCAAAATCAGTTTACTGAATAAGATCAGGTAGCTATTGTGATTGTTTCATTACCGCTCACTGACTGGTTGCTAGAGGTTACAGCACACATTGCAGCTCACTGGTTAGTTGCTCGAAGTTACAGCACATGATTTCTGCTTGTTGATTGGTTGCTAGAGATTACTGTGGATATGACCTCAGGGGGGGCATGATATACATATCAATGCTGCCGGCTTCTGCTATTTACATATGAATGCCATCACTATTTATATATGAATGCCATCACTATTTACATGTGAGTGGCGGTAATTTCCATGTAAACACAGGGTCTGCAGGTGAGTCATCTGTACACGACATAAGGGCAGAGCTGGGCAGCATTAGTAGCACTTCACACTGAGATATTGGGACACAGCATAGGACTAAAACCTCAAGAGGCGAGGGAATTTAAACCAGGATAGTTGGCAAGTATGAGGCAGCTGCTTTGGGCCCCACAACAATGACAGGGCCCAGGGCAGATGCCCCTTTTGCCATGCCTTAAAAACGGCCCTGGGTGTTGGGGGAGAAGGAGGTTGAAATGCTAGGGGAGAAGGAGGTTGGGGTACTGGAGGAGAAGGAGGTTGAGATGCTAGGGGAGAAGGAGGTTGGGGTACTGGAGGAGAAGGAGGTTGAGATGCTAGGGGAGAAGGAGGTTGGAACACTAGAGAGGTTGAGATGCTGGGGGAGAAGGAAGTTGGGGTACTGGGGGAGAAGGAGGTTGGAACACTAGAGAGGTTGAGATGCTAGGGGAGAAGGAAGTTGGAACACTAGAGATAAGGTAGCTGGGATGCTGGGAGAGAAGACCTTTGGGGTGCTGGAGGAGAAGGAGGTTTGGAACGCTGGGAATAAGGTTTAGAACACTTTGGGAGAAGGAGGAGACATTGGGTGGAGTGGGAGGTTGAGACTCAGAAGAAGAAGGATGTTGGGAATTGGGGGAGAAGGAGGTTGGGATGCTGGGAAGAAGGAGGCTGGGTTGTGGGGGGAAGAGATTTGGATGTGGGGAGAGAAGGAGGCTGGGACACTGGAGAAGAAGGATGTTGGGGCACCGGGGGAACAAAGAGGTTGGGATGCTGGTGGAGAAAGATGTTGGGAAGAATGATGGGACTCGGGGGGGGGGGGGGGGGGGAGCAGTTTGGGATGTGAGGGGAGAAGGAGGCTGGTAATAGGGTTTGGAACACTTTGGGAGAAGGGGGTTTGGACACTGGGGGAGAAGAAGGTTGGGATGCTGAGGGATAAGGAGGTTGGAATTGTGGGGGAGAAGGTGGTTGAGATGTTGGTGGAGAAGGCGATTGGGATGCTTGGGGAGGAGGATGGAATTGCGTGGGAGAAGGAGGTTGAGATGCTGGGGGAGAAGGAGGTTGGAACACGGGGGGGGGGGGGGGGGGGTCGGAGAAGGAGGTTGGGACACTGGGGGGGAAGGAGGATGTGACCAGGGCTCGTTTACACTTGCTTTGGTCTGGGAAGAGTGATCTGGATTCAGATCGCTTTTCAGAGAGCATTTAACAGGTGGTGAGGAGACATCGTATGGCTTTGTCACCACCTGCTTTAACACCCCGAACCCTGTACTGCCCCCCCAACTGTGCGTATTGCATGCGGTTGCGAAGCGCTGGCAAGGCGACCACATACACTTGAAACGATCGGGTTATGATTTTTACAATCCTCTGCCTCTCATTCGCTCTTGTCTTGGTCTTGGTTGGATGGAATGAACAGTCATCTGATTGGTGACCGTTCCCCCCCCCCCCCCGTTGGTTCTCTGTCTGGCAGCGTGATCCGATGTTGTCTCGGGGGACGGGCTCGGAGGCGCGGACCCCGCTCGGGGGGGATGGTATGAAAGCCATTTTTGGGAAGTTGTATAATAAGCAGTTTTCTGTAACAATGTATTTTTCATGTCTTTTCCCTGAGTAGGCTGGAGGGTCCCACACGTGAAAAGCGTCACCTCAGCAAGTGCCGCGCCGCGCGCCTATTGATCACTCCGAACTGCACGTGTCATCACATTCGCTGGATTCACCACATACATGGCACACAGCATGCTGGGAAATGATAAATACCGGAGGAGCATCGCTCACCTTCATATAATGCCCTTCCTGTATTCCCTCTCCATTCTTAAAGTGGAACTCCGGCCTCCCCTTCAGTCTTGCACAGGTGTAGCGGCTCCTCTCCTGGACCAAAATGCCTTCCTCTGGTTTCACCGCACACTGTGAGCTTCTCAGAATGTGCATTAGAAGCTGCAGCAAGTCAAATAGAGCCCCATCTAATTTCTTGGCTGGACAGGACCGGGACAAGGGGTGGGCAGGAGGGACGGCTGTGGTATCATGTGAAAGGTGGGGGAGGGGTAGATGAGAGATTGGTGGGGGGGGGGGAGAATTTGTGTTGGGAGGAGGAATTTGAGGGGCAACAGGGGATAAGAATTGTTCTAAGAGGGAAAATTTGGGGGGGGGGGGGGGGGTGGGGTGGGGTGCTAGGAGTGGTGATTTAGGGGATTTGTGTTGGGAGAGGGATGGGGATGGGGAAGGGGATTTGTGCAGGGAGGGGAATTTGGTGCCAGAAGAGCTTTGTGGGGCGGAGGGGGAGGGGGGGGGGGTCAGATTTGTGCTAGTAGGGATGATTGGGGGGTATTCGTGTTAGATGGGGGAATTTGTGTTGGGAGGGGGAAGGCAGAAGAGGATTTGTGCTAGGAGGGGAAATACTATAGAGGGGGAGGGGAAATTCTTTATTTAGGGGCAACAGGGGGTAAGAATTGTACTAAGAGGGGAAATAAATTTGTGGGGGGGGGGGGTGCTAGGAGTGGTGATTTAGGGGGGTTTGTGTGGGAGGGGGATGAGGGAAGAGGATTTGTGCTAGGAGGGGGATTTGTTTTTTTTTGTGCCAGAAGAGGTGATATAGTGGGGGGGGGGGGGGTGAATTGTGCTGGGAGGGGAATTTTTTTGGGGGGGGGATTTGTGCTAGTAGGGATGATTGGGGGGTAGTCGTGTTAGGTGGGGGAATTGGGGGGGATTTGTGTTGGGAAGGGGAAGGCAGAAGAGAATTTGTGCTAGGAGGGGGGATTTGGGGGATTTTGTGCTAGAAGAGGTGCTATGTTAGCGGGGGTGGAGAACTGTGCTAGGAGGGGAATTTTTTTTGTGGGGGGTATTTGTGTTAGATGGGGGGGGGGATTTGTGCTGGGAGGGGGAAGGCAGAAGAGCATTTGTGCTAGGAGTGGAAATACTATATAGGGGGAGGGGAATTTATTTTTATTTGGGGGCAACAGGGGGTAAGAATTGTCCTAAGAGGGGAAATTGGGGGGGGGGGTGGAGTGGCGATTTAGGAGGGTTTTGTGTTGGGAGGGGGATGGAGTGGCAATTTAGGAGGGTTTTGTGTTGGGAGGGGGATGGGGGAAGAGGATGTGTGCTAGGAGGGGGATTTGGGGGGTTTTGTGCCAGAATAGGTGATATAGTAGAGGGGGGAGGGGAATTTATCATTTATTGGGGGGGAGGGGGGATTTGTGCTAGTAGGGTTGATTGGGGGTAGTCGTGTTAGGTGGGGGGATTTGTGTTGGGAAGGGGAAGGCAGAAGAATTTGTGCTAGGAGGGAGGATTTTGTGCTAGAAGAGCTGATATGGTAGAGGCGGTGGGGAATTGTGCTAGGAGGGGATTTTTTATTTTATTGTGGGGGTATTAGTGCTAGATGGGGGGGGATTTGTGTTGAGAGGGAGAAGGCAGAAGAGGATTTGTGCTAGGAGGGGGATATGATAGAGGGGGAGGGGAATCTTTTATTTGGGGCAAGGGTTGGATATTTTTGCTAGTAGGGATGATTAGGGGGTATTCGTGTTGGGGGGGGGGGGGATTGTGGTGGGAGGGGAGATCGGCTGTGTAATCGGAGGGGAAATTTGAGGGGGTGGAGAAGGGTTGATTTTTCTTTTGGGGGATGGGGGGTTAAAGATTTGTGCCAGGAGGGGGGATTTCAATAAGGGGGTGGATTTGTACTGAGGGTAGGGGGGATTTTTGCTTTCGGGTGAGCATGCAGTTTAGAGCTCTTTTTTTTTTTTTTTTTTTGGGGGGGGGGGGGGGGGTGGTGAAGCATCATCTTGCCCTTTCCTCCCCAACCTGACTACCCCTGCCCCGCCCCGCCCCCTTTCCTCCAGTTCTTTCAATTGAGGAGACCCAGCATCAAATGTTGGTGGTCTTCATGCATATACAGCCTGCCTAGGAACGCCCACTCCTCCTGACTGACACCCGCCCAGCAATGCATTTTTATATTTGCATAACTCCTCCCAGAGCCAGCCCACTACTTGCATCAGGGCTAAGTATAGAGGCCGGGGGGCTGTGATGTTTTCAGGAACCTGTGTACAGCCCCCAGCCAGCCCCTCCCACCAGACATGATCAGCCTGCATGGCCTAGAGAAGCACGGGGACCCTTGTGATGACATCACTGGACCTAAAATAACGTATGGAGTAAAATGGAAAGAGGGAGGAGCCAGGGAAGGAAAACATAAGCAGAGCAAACTTCAGCTTTAAATCCCTATTTCCATGTTTTCGTAAACGTGCAGACAAAAAAATGCATCGTGGTTGTACAATGCTATCAATTGTCAATATCCCCTTCCAGCAACAATAGATCCTCATGCAACAGTAGATTCCCCCCAGCAACAGTGGACTCCACCCCAGGAACAATAGACCCCCTCAGCTACAATAGATCACTCACACAATAGCCTCCCCCAGCAACAGTAGACTCCGACCCAGGAACAATAGACCCCCCTCAGCTACAATAGATCCCTCACACAACAATAGCCTCTCCCAGCAACAATGGACTCTGCCACAGGAACAATAACCCCCCATTCAGCTACAATAGATCCCCCACACAATAATAGCCTCCCCCAGAAGCAGTGGACTCCACCCCAGCAACAATAGACCTCCTCCAGCTACAATAGACCTCCCACACAACAATAGCCTCTCCTAGCAACAATGGACTCCACCCCAGGAACAAGAGACCCCCCACACAACAATAGCCTCTCCCAGCAACAATGGACTCCACCCCAGGAACAAGAGACCCCCTTCAGCTACAATAGATCCCCCGCACAACAATATTCTCCCCCAGCAACAGTGGACTCCACCCCAGAAACAATAGACCTCCTCCATCTACAATAGACCCCCGCACAACAATAGACCCCACCAGCAACAGTGGAATCCACCCCAGAAACAATAGACCCCCTACAGCTACAATAGACCCCCACACAACAATAGACTCCCTCAGCAACAATGGTCTACACCCCAGGAACAATAAATCCCCTGCAGCAACAATATACCCCACACAACAATATACCCCACCCCAGAAAAAAATTGATAACCTGCAGCAACAATAAACCCTCCTCCCCACAGCAACAATGGACCAATGGCATCAAAATACCACACCCAGCAACAACAGATCCAACCCAACAGCATTAGACCCCCCTTCCCCCAGCAGCAACAACAGATCTCCCAGTGAGGAGAGAACCAATAGACCCTCCAGCAGCCAGCAACAATAGACCTCTCCCTCAACAGTAGATCCCTACCAGAAACATAAGACCCCCCCAGCAACAAGAGATCCCCTGCCAGCAACAATAGACACTCACATGAAAGCAGATCCCCACCAGTGACAATAGATCCCCCAGCAGCCAGCATCAATAGACCCTTCAGCACACCCCACACCCCTTGCTATTACATAAATTTAATGCTGGTGGTGCCGGAACCGCGTTCCACTAAAAAAAGACCCCAAGCATGCGCTGAGCAAATGCTGCCTACTGCTCTCACACTGCGGTGCTCTGTGCTGGCAGAGCAGAGTAATAGCCACACCCCTTCCCCAGACTTGTACTGCAGAGGAAGAGAGGGGGGGCGTGTCAGACTGATGATTACTGGGAGCACCGGGTCTCATTCTGATGCCTGTTAGTCTGCACAGTAACATTTCCATTCCCGGTGCGACTGCCGTAAGAGGACACTGGGGGTAATGGAGGTTGTTTGAGCGTCAAATTTTTGCATTAAATGCCCCCCTTTGCCCCGCCCTAGAAAATTAGATAAGTAATTAATTTGATGGCCGTGGGGTAATAAGCACATTTTTTTGCCCGACACGCGGCAAAATCACATTCCAATGAATTCCTGAGAACACAGCGCTCGTTATTTTTTTTTAAGCGCGAGTTCATTAGAATGCAGAGCCGTCCTCCTCCTTCTCCTCCTCCTTCGGCTTCATTTGCACTTAATCTACCGGCAAATGGATGCGTTTAACTCATACTAATGGAAGTCTGGCTTCTGATTAATATTCCACAAAGCTTCTCTGGGCAATTTTCCTTTTTTTTTTTCAAGTAAACCTGTCATGATAGAAAATTCATAGGCTTCCATGGCTGAAATACTTCTGAAAATGCTGATCGCCTGGCAACCCTTCTGATACATTGCATCAAAAACGCATGGATAGTAGGCAGGGGCGTTGCCAAGTCTACAAAAGATCTGGGGCTAGAGCCCATAGCAGCGTAGTAAAGAAAGTCATACACTTGGGCATGCATACACATGTATATACAGTAATATACGTGTGTGTGTATATCCCCAGAGAGCCCCCCCTTATCTCAGGGTCCCCAGAGAGCCTCCCCCTTGCATCAGGGTTCCCACAGAGCCCCCCTTACATCAGGGTCCCGAGAGAGCCTCCTCAAAATCAAGGTCCCCAGAGAGCCCCCCACTTACATTAGGGTCCCCAGAGAGCCCCCCACTTACATCAGGGTCCCCAGAGAGCCCCCCCACTTACATCAGGGTCCCCAGAGAGCCCCCCCACTTACATCAGGGTCCCCAGAGAGCCTCCCGCTTACATCAGGGTCCCCAGAGTGCCTCCCGCTTACATAAGGGTCCCCAGAGAGCCCCCCACTTACATCAGGGTCCCCAGAGAGCCCCCCACTTACATCAGGGTCCCCAGAGAGCCCCCCCACTTACATCAGGGTCCCCAGAGAGCCCCCCGCTTACATCAGGGTCCCCAGAGAGCCTCCCGCTTACATCAGGGTCCCCAGAGAGCCTCCCGCTTACATCAGGGTCCCCAGAGAGCCTCCCGCTTACATCAGGGTCCCCAGAGAGCCTCCCGCTTACATCAGGGTCCCCAGAGAGCCCCCCGCTTACATCAGGGTCCCCAGAGAGCTCCCCACTTACATCAGGGTCCCCAGAGAGCCCCCCGCTTACATCAGGGTCCCCAGAGAGCCCCCCCACTTACATCAGGGTCCCCAGAGAGCCTCCCGCTTACATCAGGGTCCCCAGAGAGCCTCCCGCTAACATCAGAGTCCCCAGAGAGCCTCCCCCTTGCATCAGGGTCCCCAGGGAGCCCCCCACTTATATCAGGGTCCCCAGAGGGCCCCCCCACTTACATCAAGTTCCCCAGAGAGCCTCCCACTTACATCAGGGTGCCCAGAGAGCCTCCCCTCACCTTCAGGACACCTGCAGAGACTCAGGGCTATGGCCCCCAGATTTGGGGCTATGCTATAGTCCCAAAAGCCACACCATAGCGACGCCACTGATAGTAGGTTTTAATGCCTTACAGTGGCATAGTTCACACCAGTGCGGTCAGTTCCAAAAAAATAAATAAAAAAAAGGTAGAATGTGCTGCATTTTCCCTGCACAGGACTGTACTGGAACGCAGTAAAAACTCACCAAAAACGCTCTAGAACGCATCAAAAATGCACCGGACCCCAGTACATGGGTAAAAAAATAAATACAGGAAAAAAAATGAAAAAAGCATCAGCAATGCATCTGGAAATGCATCAAAAAACACACCGGAATGCGTCAAAAACATGCATGCAGAAACGCATCCGGAATGGATTTGGGGTGCGTTTTTGTGGTGTCAACCAGCCCGAACATGCTGCGTTCACAGGACTGTACTGCACCACAGTAAAACACATTAAAAACACACTGGAATACACTGGAACGCATCAAAAACGCATAAGAAATGCACCGGACCCCAGTTAAAAAAAAAAAAAGGTAAATGAAAAGGAAAAATGCATCTGGAATGCAGCCAGAAACGCATTAAACATGCATCAAAAACACACTGGACCCCAGTACATTGAGAAAAAAAAACAGGAAAAAAGAAGATGAAAGCATCTGGAATGCATCTGGAAACGCATAAAAAAAGCACACCAAAATGCGTCAAAAACGTGCATGCAGAAACGCATCCAGAACGGATCTGGAGTGCTTTTTTGTGGCGTGAACCGTCCCGAACACGCTGCATTTTTCCTGCATTGGACTGTACTGGAACGTGGTAACTCGCATCAAAACCGTACCGGAATGCACTGGTAGGCATTAAACACGCTTAAAAAAAATGGCAAAAGAAGAAAAAAGCATCTGGAATGCATCAAAAACCATCTCGAACATGCTGCATTTTTCCTACACTGTACTGCAACGTGGTAAATCACATCGAAAATGTACCAGGACACATCAAAAACGCAGTACAGTGAGAAAAAAAAACTGGAAAAAAAAATAAAAAAACATATGGAATGCACCCAGAAATGCATAAAAAAAGCACTGAAATGCATCAAAAACGTGCATGTAGAAACACATCGGGAGTTTGTATTTGTGGCGTGAACCGGCCTGCACTTGCTGCATTTTTCCTGCACTGGAATGTAGTAAATCCCATAAAAAAATGCATCGGAATGCACTAGAATGCATCCAAAACGCACTGGGCAGTACAGTGAAAAAGAAAAAATGGAATGCTTTAAAAAAACGCAGCAGAACGCGCCAAAAAATAAAAGACAAAAAGCATCTGGAATGCACCCGGAAATGCATAAAAAAAGCACCGAAACGCATAAAAAACGCGCATGTAGAAACGCATCCGGAACGGATCTGGAGTGCGTTTTTTGCAGTGTGAGCCGGCCCTGAGACTTTTTTCTGCAAGTTGATCTGCAATGCCCCCCCCCCCCCCCACCCCGTTCCACTCTCAATAAAACCCTCAAATAGTTTAATTAGCTTATATTTTTCCACCCCCTTCCGCCCCCCACATGACATTTTTAGAGAAAACCTTTCCATACATTATTTTAGACCTAAAGACACCATCACTGGGTCTCTGTGCTTCTCTAGGCAATGTAGGCGGGTCGTAGCTTGTGGGCGGGGCTGACATGCCTCAGTAACCCCTCCTTGGGGCCCCTCAGCTCTGATGATGCAAGCAGTGGGCGGGCTCTTGGGAGGAGTTAAGCAAACATCAAAGTGCCTTGATGGGTGGGCATCAGTCTGGAGGGGGTGGGCGTTCCCAGACAGACCGCCATAAGTAACGCCCACATGTTTGGAAGAAACTGACATCCAACGAATGAAAGGGGCGGGGCCATGGGACAGTCAGGCTGGGGAAGAAAGGGCTAGATGATGCTGGGCGTCCTCCGGGAAGGAAATGAGGGGAGCTCTACCTGACTCGCTGCAGCTTCTGATGGGCATTGTGAGGAGATCTCTCTCCGCAGACAATGAGACACAATGAGCATCGGGGATTCAATGCAGACGAGACAATAGGGACACATGGGAGCCATGACAGTGATTAATGTCCTTCTATCATTTACATAAAGGGAATTATTCCCAGATAAAAATAGGAATTAATTTGAGGACCGGCACCGCCGACGACTGAGCCCCCCCCCCCCCGAAAAACCGATGTGATCCCTCCCGAATAATTACACAGATCGGAGCAATTTAATTATCTTCCCTCCTATTGTCCTTCAGGATCACCAGAGCAAACAGCGCCCCCTTCTGTCTGCCTGCTGAATATGAATTAAAAGGAGAAGTAAACCCAATAAAATAAAAAATAGGAAAATGAATAAACTCAATATAATAATAAAAATAATATAAATATTATATATTTTAATATTTATATTATTTTTTTATTCATATCTATATATCTATTTATCTCTCTCTCTCTCTCTATATATATAGCTATAGATAGCTATATATATACAGACAGTATTTGGGGTCTTCAAAAAGTTTCTGAACTTTTTATATTTAACAGAGTTAAAAACGTGCGTAAACTTTTTGAAGAGCCGTCGTACATATCACGTGTTTTGTTTAGTGTCGGAGAGATTGGTTATGTTACTAATTATGTTTATTAATTTTCTAACGAATTCCAAATTTTTGGACCGGTTCGAATCGGTTGTCCTTAACAACTGATGAGTCATCAGCTGTCAGCGGGCTCCCCCACTGACAGCTGAAAGGTAAAGAAAAGAATGCCAATTAAAAATTCCGGAAAATTGTGATCAGCTGTGTTCAATGACAGTTGATCCTGGAAGTAAACACAAGCCGGTTACCGGCATTCCTGTCCTCACTAGTGATGGACGAACTTCCGACGGGACGTTTCGCGAACGCGAAACGCGAACGGACACAAACGTTCGCGAAAACGACCGTTCGCCGCGGGCTCCATTGACTTCAATGGGAGGCGAATTTCGCAAACCTTTAGGTCGAATTTGCGGCCACGGGGTAATTATTAGGGGGTAGCACGTAGTCCCACCACCTGGACAATAGCATAATACATGTATGAGGTGAATTTGGGATCGATAACTACAAGCATTTTTTTTTTATTTGGGAAATTGTTCTGACAATTCAGGACTATGGAGCTAATGAAGGCAATGGAGGAGAGGGAAGGTCAGGGACCAGGGTAGGCAAACAAGAGGGTGCAGGAGATACAGAGCACTGACAGCAGCACCGTAATACAGAGCACTGACATCAGCACCGTGACATACAGCGCTGACAGCAGCTCCGTGACATACAGCGCTGACAGCAGCTCCGTGACATACAGCGCTGACAGCAGCTCCGTGACATACAGCGCTGACAGCAGCTCCGTGACATACAGCGCTGACAGCAGCTCCGTGACATACAGCGCTGACAGCAGCACCGTGACATACAGCGCTGACAGCAGCTCCGTGACATACAGCGCTGACAGCAGCTCCGTGACATACAGCGCTGACAGCAGCTCCGTGACATACAGCACTGACAGCAGCTCCGTGACATACAGCGCTGACAGCAGCTCCGTGACATACAGCGCTGACAGCAGCACCGTGACATACAGCGCTGACAGCAGCTCCGTGACATACAGCGCTGACAGCAGCTCCGTGACATACAGCGCTGACAGCAGCTCCGTGACATACAGCGCTGACAGCAGCTCCGTGACATACAGCGCTGACAGCAGCTCCGTGACATACAGCGCTGACAGCAGCTCCGTGACATACAGCGCTGACAGCAGCTCCGTGACATACAGCGCTGACAGCAGCTCCGTGACATACAGCGCTGACAGCAGCTCCGTGACATACAGCGCTGACAGCAGCTCCGTGACATACAGCGCTGACAGCAGCACCGTAAGCAGCCCCAGGAGGAAGTCAGCACAGCACAGGGATGGTGTGATCCCCTCATAATAAGAACCCCCAGGAGGAAGTCAGCACAGCACAGGGATGGTGGGAGCCCCTCATAATAAGAACACCCAGGAGGAAGTCAGCACAGCACAGGGATGGTGGGAACCCCTCATAATAAGCAGCCCCAGTAGAAATATGACACCGCTCAACCTCTTCAAAGAGGAGGGTAGGGGCATATAGTACGGTGTGCTTTTTTGGGTCAGGGAAGTGAGCCAAATGAATTAAGAAGGTCTGTGTGCTTGATTCCAAAAATTGTTTATAGACATATACATGGTCTACTGATCACATGTGTTGAATTCCTCCGAGATCCATGCCTCATTCATTTTTAGAAATGTGAGGTAGTTAACACTGTGGTGAGCTAGGCGAGTACGCTTATCGGTCACAATCCCCCCTGCTGCGCTGAACGTCCTTTCGGACAGGACACTGGATGAGGGGCAAGCCAACAGTTCGATTGCAAATTGGGCAAGCTCTGGCCAGAGGTCAAGCCTGCCCACCCAGTAGTCTAGGGGTTCATCACTCCTCAGAGCGTCCACATCGGCCGTTAACCCAATGTAGTCGGACACCTGACGGTCTAGGCGTTCCCTGATGCTGGATCCGGATGACACCTGTCGATGGGTCGGCTGAAAGAATGACCTCATATCCGAAGTCACCAACACATCTTCAAACCGGCCTCTTCTTGCAGGCGCTGTTGGATTGGTACCCGCAAATCCTTCTCTGGGAGTGGGAATTGCTCCTCTGCCAGCGCACGCAAAAGCAGAATGCAGCATTTCTCGAAGCAAGGCCTGGAAGTGCTGCATTCTGACAGCCCTCTGCGACGGCGGTAACATTTCCGCCATTTTGTGTTTGTACCGGGGGTCTAAGTACGTTGCCACCCAGTACTGGTCCTTGACCCTCATGCTTTTTATACGGGGGTCCCTATTAAAACACTGGAGCATGAAGGCCCCCATTTGCACTAAAGTGGAAGCGGTGTGGTGGCCTGGCTCCTGCTCATCATCCAGGATAATGTCGTCCTCTTCATTCTCCTCTCCCCATCCTCGCACAACAGGGATCCCAGAAAGGTTTAAAGCATGCTCTTCTTGCTCCTGCTCATCCGCCCCGGCACCATCCTCCTCTGACTCCTCATCAGACTCCTGTTGTTGACTTGTCTCAGATAGAGTAGCCCCCCTGGGAATTCATCCAGCATTGCGACTTCCTCATCTTCCCGCTCCTGCTCCTCCACAGCCTGATCAATGACACGACGCAATGCACGCTCCAGAAAGAAGGCATAAGGTACCATGTCACTGATGGCGCCATGGCTGCGACTGACCAGTTTGGTGATCTCCTCAAATGGCCGCAGAAGTCTGCATGTGTCGCGCATGAGCAGCCACTGGCGCGGTGAAAAAAAACCCAGCTCCCCAGAACCGTTTCTTTCGCAGAGTTCATACAGGTAGACGTTAACTGCACGTTTCTGCTGGAGCAGCCTATCAAGCATATAGAAGGTTGAGTTCCATCGCGTCGGGCAATCGCAAATAAGACGTCTGACCGGCAGATGGTGTCGCCGCTGAATGTCAGCAAGGCGAGCCATGGCCGTGTAAGATCTTCTGAAATGGGCCGAGATTTTCCTTGCCTGCCGCAAGATGTCCTGGACCCCAGGGTATTTGACAAGGAATCGCTGCACGACCAAGTTTAAGACGTGTGCCATGCACGGCACGTGCGTGATTTTGCCCTGTTTCAATGCGCTAAGCAGATTGGCACCGTTGTCACACACCACTTTACCAACTGTCAAATTGAGCGGTGTTAGCCACTCATCTGCCTGTGAACGCAAAGCTGAAAGGAGTGCCGGGCCAGTGTGGCTCTTTGCTTCCAGGCACAACAGACGCAGCACGGCATGGCAACGTCTCACCTGGCATGTGGAATAGGTTCTGGGGAGCTTGGGCGGTGCAGTGGAAGAGACGCTAGCAGCGGAAAAGGAGGAGGCAGCTGAGGAGGAGAGGGAGGAGGATGGAGTAGGAGGAGGAGAAGAAGAGTCAGGCCTGCATGCAATCCGTGGCGGTAAAACCAAATCTACACGGGTGCCACGGGTTACATGCTTGACGGCCGTCAGAAGGTTCACCCAGTGGGCAGTAAAACTGATATACCTTCCCTGCCCGTGTTTGCTAGACCACGTGTCTGTGGTCAGATGTATCTTGGCACCGACACTGTGTGCCAGAGATACATTCACTTGCCGCTGAACATGGCCATATAGCTCTGGGATGCCCTTCTCTGAGAAATACTTCCTTCCTGGGACCTTCCATTGTGGTGTTCCAATGGCCACAAATTTGCGAAAGGCCTCCGAGTCCACCAGTTTATATGGCAGTAGTTGGCGGGCTATGAGTTCTGACAAGCCAGCCGCCAACCGTTGGGCAAGAGGGTTATCCGGCGTCATCATTTTTTTACGCTCAAACATTAGGCCCACGGAAGCCTGCCTTTTTGCAGAAAAATGTGAGCTTGGCGTGATGGAAGGTGGAGTGGAGGACAATTGTGAGGAGAGAGGAGAAGGAGAAGTAGAAGACGAGGCTGGACGGTGAGAGCCTGCAGTGTGGCTTTGTGTGTTCCGTTGCTCCCACTGGGCTCGGTGATGGCTGCTCATGTGCCTTCTTAAGGCGGTCGTCCCTAGGTGAGTATTGGGCTTACCGCGACTAACGCGTTGACTGCAAAGATTGCAGATGGCAACGCTATTGTCAGCAGCGGACACGTTAAAAAAAGCCCACACTGCGGAGCCATGTGCCGGTGTCCTGGGAGCGCCAGATGTGACCGTACATGGTCGATGACTCGCTCCTGATACATTTGCAGTCTGCTTTGTCCCTGCTGTGCAATGTAAGTCATTGCTGCTTCTCCTCCCTATCTGCTGGTCCATATCTCCCTCTGAACTCCCCTCCTCTTCCTCTCTTGTGGGCACCCACGTGACATCACTAGACACGTCATCATCAACGTCACCTTCCCCACCGCTATAAGTAGAGTAGGCAGCAACACCGGGGACCAACCTCCTCCTTGGGCTGATCTGGGTACTGGCGTCAGACTGCTGAGTAGCGCTTGTTGCTACCTCCTCTTCCTGATCCAATACCAAGAGTGGCTGCGCATCAGAAATGTCCTCTTGATATGGATCGGAAAATAATTCCAGTGACTCAAGCGGAAGGTATGTGGTGGTGGTGGTGGTGGTCGTGTTGTTGGTGGTAGTGTCTTTGGGGGTGCACATAGCAGAGAGTGAAGAAGAGGGTGCAGATCGAGAGGATGAGGAGGGTGCAGAAGAGTAAGGCTGAGCGAGCCACTCAACCAAGTCTGGTGCATCCTTTAAAGTAATTGAACGCACCTTCTGCAACTTCCCACTTTGGCTCAAGCCTGTTGCTCCTGCCCTACCCCTACCACCCCTGCGGAAGGGCCTGCCTCTTCCTCTGCATGTCATTTTTTAAATGACCCTGTGACAAAACTCTTAGTCCCTATACCGCTGAAGGACTGCTGCAGTATAGGTGAGCGGTCAGCAGTGGTGCACGTCAACCCTATCTATTGTGGACCTATAGCGGTCCTTACAGAACAGCAGACTGTACCGCACTCAAGCCTATGTACCGTAGCACCCTATACCAAGTTACCAGTCCTTATAAGAACTTTTGTGGACCAAGCAGGTTGTGTATTAGTGTTTAGCAGACTGTACGTCAGTCCCTATACCGCTGAAGGACTGCTGCAGTATAGGGCAGCGGTCAGCAGTGGTGCACGTCAACCCTATCTATTGTGGACCGATAGCGGTCCTTACAGAACAGCAGACTGTACCGCACTCAAGCCTATGTACCGTAGCACCCTATACCAAGTTACCAGTCCTTATAAGAACTTTTGTGGACCAAGCAGGTTGTGTGTTAGTGTTTAGCAGACTGTGCGTCAGTCCCTATACCGCTGAAGGACTGCTGCAGTATAGGGCAGCGGTCAGCAGTAGTGCACGGCAACCCTATGTATTGTGGACCGATAGCGGTCCTTACAGAACAGCAGACTGTAACGCACTCAGGCCTATGTACCGTAGCACCCTATACCAAGTTACCAGTCCTTATAAGAACTTTTGTGGACCAAGCAGGTTGTGTGTTAGTGATTAGCAGACTGTACGTCAGTCCCTATACCAATGAAGGACTGCTGCAGTATAGGGCAGCGGTCAGCAGTAGTGCACGGCAACCCTATGTATTGTGGACCGATAGCGGTCCTTACAGAACAGCAGACTGTAACGCACTCAGGCCTATGTACCGTAGCACCCTATACCAAGTTACCAGTCCTTATAAAAACTTTTGTGGACCAAGCAGGTTGTGTGTTAGTGTTTAGCAGACTGTGCGTCAGTCCCTATACCGCTGAAGGACTGCTGCAGTATAGGGCAGCGGTCAGCAGTGGTGCACGTCAACCCTATCTATTGTGGACCGATAGCGGTCCTTACAGAACAGCAGACTGTACCGCACTCAAGCCTATGTACCGTAGCACCCTATACCAAGTTACCAGTCCTTATAAGAACTTTTGTGGACCAAGCAGGTTGTGTATTAGTGTTTAGCAGACTGTACGTCAGTCCCTATACCGCTGAAGGACTGCTGCAGTATAGGGCAGCGGTCAGCAGTGGTGCACGTCAACCCTATCTATTGTGGACCGATAGCGGTCCTTACAGAACAGCAGACTGTACCGCACTCAAGCCTATGTACCGTAGCACCCTATACCAAGTTACCAGTCCTTATAAGAACTTTTGTGGAACAAGCAGGTTGTGTGTTAGTGATTAGCAGACTGTACGTCAGTCCCTATACCAATGAAGGACTGCTGCAGTATAGGGCAGCGGTCAGCAGTAGTGCACGGCAACCCTATGTATTGTGGACCGATAGCGGTCCTTACAGAACAGCAGACTGTACTGCACTCAGGCCTATGTACCGTAGCACCCTATACCAAGTTACCAGTCCTTATAAAAACTTTTGTGGACCAAGCAGGTTGTGTGTTAGTGTTTAGCAGACTGTGCGTCAGTCCCTATACCGCTGAAGGACTGCTGCAGTATAGGGCAGCGGTCAGCAGTAGTGCACGGCAACCCTATGTATTGTGGACCGATAGCGGTCCTTACAGAACAGCAGACTGTAACGCACTCAGGCCTATGTACCGTAGCACCCTATACCAAGTTACCAGTCCTTATAAGAACTTTTGTGGACCAAGCAGGTTGTGTGTTAGTGATTAGCAGACTGTACGTCAGTCCCTATACCAATGAAGGACTGCTGCAGTATAGGGCAGCGGTCAGCAGTAGTGCACGGCAACCCTATGTATTGTGGACCGATAGCGGTCCTTACAGAACAGCAGACTGTAACGCACTCAGGCCTATGTACCGTAGCACCCTATACCAAGTTACCAGTCCTTATAAAAACTTTTGTGGACCAAGCAGGTTGTGTGTTAGTGTTTAGCAGACTGTGCGTCAGTCCCTATACCGCTGAAGGACTGCTGCAGTATAGGGCAGCGGTCAGCAGTGGTGCACGTCAACCCTATCTATTGTGGACCGATAGCGGTCCTTACAGAACAGCAGACTGTACCGCACTCAAGCCTATGTACCGTAGCACCCTATACCAAGTTACCAGTCCTTATAAGAACTTTTGTGGACCAAGCAGGTTGTGTATTAGTGTTTAGCAGACTGTACGTCAGTCCCTATACCGCTGAAGGACTGCTGCAGTATAGGGCAGCGGTCAGCAGTGGTGCACGTCAACCCTATCTATTGTGGACCGATAGCGGTCCTTACAGAACAGCAGACTGTACCGCACTCAAGCCTATGTACCGTAGCACCCTATACCAAGTTACCAGTCCTTATAAGAACTTTTGTGGAACAAGCAGGTTGTGTGTTAGTGATTAGCAGACTGTACGTCAGTCCCTATACCAATGAAGGACTGCTGCAGTATAGGGCAGCGGTCAGCAGTAGTGCACGGCAACCCTATGTATTGTGGACCGATAGCGGTCCTTACAGAACAGCAGACTGTAACGCACTCAGGCCTATGTACCGTAGCACCCTATACCAAGTTACCAGTCCTTATAAGAACTTTTGTGGAACAAGCAGGTTGTGTGTTAGTGATTAGCAGACTGTACGTCAGTCCCTATACCAATGAAGGACTGCTGCAGTATAGGGCAGCGGTCAGCAGTAGTGCACGGCAACCCTATGTATTGTGGACCGATAGCGGTCCTTACAGAACAGCAGACTGTAACGCACTCAGGCCTATGTACCGTAGCACCCTATACCAAGTTACCAGTCCTTATAAAAACTTTTGTGGACCAAGCAGGTTGTGTGTTAGTGTTTAGCAGACTGTGCGTCAGTCCCTATACCGCTGAAGGACTGCTGCAGTATAGGGCAGCGGTCAGCAGTAGTGCACGGCAACCCTATGTATTGTGGACCGATAGCGGTCCTTACAGAACAGCAGACTGTAACGCACTCAGGCCTATGTACCGTAGCACCCTATACCAAGTTACCAGTCCTTATAAGAACTTTTGTGGACCAAGCAGGTTGTGTGTTAGTGATTAGCAGACTGTACGTCAGTCCCTATACCAATGAAGGACTGCTGCAGTATAGGGCAGCGGTCAGCAGTAGTGCACGGCAACCCTATGTATTGTGGACCGATAGCGGTCCTTACAGAACAGCAGACTGTAACGCACTCAGGCCTATGTACCGTAGCACCCTATACCAAGTTACCAGTCCTTATAAGAACTTTTGTGGAACAAGCAGGTTGTGTGTTAGTGATTAGCAGACTGTACGTCAGTCCCTATACCAATGAAGGACTGCTGCAGTATAGGGCAGCGGTCAGCAGTAGTGCACGGCAACCCTATGTATTGTGGACCGATAGCGGTCCTTACAGAACAGCAGACTGTAACGCACTCAGGCCTATGTACCGTAGCACCCTATACCAAGTTACCAGTCCTTATAAGAACTTTTGTGGACCAAGCAGGTTGTGTGTTAGTGATTAGCAGACTGTACGTCAGTCCCTATACCAATGAAGGACTGCTGCAGTATAGGGCAGCGGTCAGCAGTAGTGCACGGCAACCCTATGTATTGTGGACCGATAGCGGTCCTTACAGAACAGCAGACTGTACTGCACTCAGGCCTATGTACCGTAGCACCCTATACCAAGTTACCAGTCCTTATAAAAACTTTTGTGGACCAAGCAGGTTGTGTGTTAGTGTTTAGCAGACTGTGCGTCAGTCCCTATACCGCTGAAGGACTGCTGCAGTATAGGGCAGCGGTCAGCAGTAGTGCACGGCAACCCTATGTATTGTGGACCGATAGCGGTCCTTACAGAACAGCAGACTGTAACGCACTCAGGCCTATGTACCGTAGCACCCTATACCAAGTTACCAGTCCTTATAAGAACTTTTGTGGACCAAGCAGGTTGTGTGTTAGTGATTAGCAGACTGTACGTCAGTCCCTATACCAATGAAGGACTGCTGCAGTATAGGGCAGCGGTCAGCAGTAGTGCACGGCAACCCTATGTATTGTGGACCGATAGCGGTCCTTACAGAACAGCAGACTGTACCGCACCCAAGCCTATGTACCGTAGCACCCTAGACAGACCAAGTTACCAGTCCTGATAAAGAGCTTTGTGGAACAAGTGAGTTGTGAATGATTAGCAGACTGCAGCAGAAGGGCAGCAGTCAAGTATAATATTCTTTCTATATTTGGAAGAAAGAATATTATACGTGTACAAGCCTATTACCGTACCACTGATACCAGTCCTGAAAAGAACCTTTGTGGAACTAATAGTAACAGCAAGTCTTTAAAATTATCCTCACTGCCTGACACACTGCTTCCTGCCTGTCCCTATACAAATTGGCAAAAAAGAGTAGGCTGGAACGATTAGCTGGAACAGCTCTTTTGTGGACCTGATAGTAACAGCTAATGATGATGATGATGATGATGATGAAGAAAGACTAATCTGGCTGAGCTGTCCCTAAAATAGCAGCATACAGCGCTCTGTCCCTTTATCTAAACTGACAAAAGAAACTCAGGCTGCTGACCTAACACCTATACCAGTCCTGAAAAGAACTTTTGTGTACCAAATAGCTAGCGTTTTCTCTGTCCCTACTCCACACAGGATCCTTTCCCTACAGTGACAGAAGAAAGAATGTAAAATGGCCACCGGATCGGGTGTATTTATAGGTTAGGGGGAATGTCCAAGTGTCCATGAGCTGTCATGTCTCAATTGGTTGTCCTGTAACACATGATAAACGTGTCACGAAAGGTTAAAGTTCTTGTATACATTAAACACGTAAGTCCGCCGGGGCGAACGACGGAAAAAGGCGTTCGAACCCGCGGACGGCGAAAGTCGGAAATTCGCCGCGAAACGACCGCCGGGCGAACCGTTCGGCCATCACTAGTCCTCACACTGTCAGTGTAAGGAGAGCAGAAGAGAGCCAATAACTGGCTTGTGTTAAAGGCACATTGGCACTGATTATCAGTGCAGTCCCAACAGTGCCCACCAGTGCTGACAATCAGTGCCTATCAATGCCTCCTCATCAGTGCCCATCAATGCCACCAATCAGTGGCCATCAATGACTCCTCATCAGTGTCAACTATCAGTGCCCATCAATGCCTTCTCATCAGCTCCACCAATCAGTGGCCATCAATACTTCCTCATTAGTGCCACCTATTAGTGCCCATCGTCTCCTCATCAGTGCCACCAATAAGTGCCCATCACTGTCTCATCAGTGCCACCAATAAGTGCCCATCAATGCCTCCTCATCAGTGCCACCTATCAGTGCCCATCAATGCCTCCTCATCAGTGCCACCTATCAGTGCACATTAATGCCTCCTCAGCAGTGCCACCAATCAGAGCCCATCAGTGCCTCCTCATCAGTGCCACCTATCAATGCCCATCAATGCCTCCTCAGCAGTGCCACCTATCAGTGCCCATTAATGCCTCCTCAGCAGTGCCACCTATCAGTGCCCATCAATGCCTCCTCATCACTGCCACCAATCAGAGCCCATCAGTGCCACCAATCAATGCCCATCAATGCCTCCTGATCAGTGCCACCAATGCGTGGTCCATCAGTGCCTCCTCATCAGTGCCACCTATCAGTGCCATCAATGCCTCCTGATCGTGGCCATCATTGCCTCCTCATCAGTGGCACCAATCAGTGCCCATCAATGCCCCCTCATCAGTGCCACCTATCAGTGCCCATCAAAGCCTCCTCATCAGTGGCTCCAATCAGTGCCCATCAATGCCTCCTCATCAGTGCCACCAATCAGTGCCCATCAATGCCTCCTCATAAGTGCCACCTATCAGTGCCCATTAATGCCTCCTCAGCAGTGCCACCAATCAGAGCCCATTAGTGCCACCTATCAATGCCCATCAATGCCTCCTGATCAGTGCCACCAATGCGTGGCCCATCAATGCCTCCTCATCAGTGCCCATCAATGCCTCCTCATAAGTGCCACCTATCAGTGCCCATTAATGCCTCCTCAGCAGTGCCACCAATCAGAGCCCATCAGTGCCACCTATCAATTCCCATCAATGCCTCCTGATCAGTGCCACCAATGCGTGGCCCATCAATGCCTCCTCATCAGTGCCCATCAATGCCTCCTCATAAGTGCCACCTATCAGTGCCCATTAATGCCTCCTCAGCAGTGCCACCAATCAGAGCCCATCAGTGCCTCCTCATCAGTGCCACCTATCAATGCCCATCAATGCCTCCTGATCGGTGCCACCAATGCGTGGCCCATCAATGCCTCCTCATCAATGCCACCTATCAGTGCCCATCAATGCCTCCTGATCGTGGCCATCATTGCCTCATCAGTGCCACCTATCGGTGCCCATCAAAGCCTCCTCATCAGTGCCACCAACCGTGGCCCATCAATGCCTCCTCCTCAGTGGCACCTATCAGTGCCCATCAATGCCTCCTCATCATTGCCACCTATCAGTGCCCATCATTGACTCCTAATCGGTGCCGCCTATCACTGCCCATTATTACCTCTTTATCAACGCTGTTTATCTACACACACATCAGCAGTACTGGTCCCACTAGCGCACCTTCGTCCCCGGATAGCCCCCCACCCCCCCCCCCAGCCACTGAACATTCGCCTCTTGTACTTTTTGGTACAACAGCACATGCACACCTTTTCAAAGTCGCTGCAACATTAAGTCGCATAGATTGGAACGAGTGCCATTGAAATCAATGGGCTGTAACTTGTCATGCGACTTTATGTGTCTAAAGACGTCCTCCCCTTTGCACGCCCCCTGCGCTGTGATCACAGTCATCAAGACTCGGGTGATCACAGATTGGAGTAAGGGGTCGGTCCCGCCCCCTTACCACATGATCAGCTGTCAGCCAATGACAGCTGATCAGTGGTGTAAACAGAAGATCGGTAATCGTTTTTTTTTTCCTCCTCACGCTGACAGCATGAGGAGAAAAAAAAGCCAATCATTGGCTTCAGTGCAAGAGATATCGGTCTAGAAGAGGAAGAGGCGAAACCGCCTCATCTGTGCCCACCAGTGCCACCTGCCAGTGCCCACAGTGCCACAAATCAGTGCCCACCAGTGCATAACTGTGCCAACAATCAGTGCCGCCTATCAATGGCCTCGAGTGCCACCAATCAATGCCCACCAGTGGTGCCAGTCAGTGCCTCATTAGTGCCACCTAGCAGTGCTGCCTATCAGTGTCACCTACCAGTGCCGATCAGTGCCCATCACTGCCACCCATAGTTACATAGTAGGTGAGGTTGAAAAAAAGACACAAGTCCAACCTATGTGTGTGATTATATGTCAGTATTACCCATCAGTGCCCATCACTGCCAGCTATCAGTGCCAACTATTAATGCCCTTCAGTGCCACCTATCAATGCCCTCCAGTGCCACCCATCCGTGTCACCTCTCAGTGCCCAGCAATGCCACCTCATTAGTGCCCACCAGTGCCACCTATTAGTGCCCATCAGTGCTGCCTTATCAGTGCCCATCAATGCAGCTTATCCGGGGCCCATCAGTGCAGCCTCATCAGCGTACATCAATAAAGGAGAAAAATTACCTGTTTGCAAAATTTATTAACAAAATATAAAACGGTTTTGTATTTATTTTTACCATTTCGGTCTTTTTAAATTTTTTTAAACAAAGAATCAAAAATCCCCAGAGGTGATCAAATACCACCAAAAGAAGCTCTATTTGTGGGGAAAAAAATTATAAAAATTTCATTTGGGTACAGCGTTGTATGACCACACAATTGTCACTCAAAGAGAGACAGCGCTAAAAGCTGAAAATTGGTCTGGGCAGGAGGGGGGTCTTTAGGTGCCCGGACATTAAAATGGAAGTAAACCCTTCCAAACAACTTTGACCTACAGGTAAGCCTAGATTAAGGCTTACCTGTAGGTCCAAGTAATATCTCCTAAACCTATATGGTTTAGGAGATATTTGCCCGAAAATGGGCACCGCTGTCTACGGCGCATGCGCCGTAGACAGCGGCGCGCAGGCGCACTAAATGCGGCAAGTCCAAGAATGGATTTGCCAAATTTGTCTACTCCCGTGCGCATGCGCGGGAGTGACGTCATCGCGGCTCCGGCGAATGGCAGCGTCGGAGCTCCGAGACGCGACTCCCGTGCGCATGCGCGGGAGTGACGTCATCGCGGCTTCTCCGCTGTCATTCGTCGGAGCTGCGAGAGACGCCACAACCAAGATGGATGCGGCGGACTACAGGTGACAGCGGCGACTTCGCTGGCTCCTGTGTCAGGTAAGTGACACATAATGAGCTACTATGCGATGCATAGTAGTCCATTATGCTTTACCTTTGCAGGGAAAAAAAGAGGAAGTAAACCCATCAGGGTTTACTTCCTCTTTAAATTAAAATTCACAGCGAAGGTTCTGTTCGTTGTTTCACTGTCTGCCCACCAGGGGGCGGCCTCTGCACAGGGAATGGAGGGGCTCTTTATTAACAATAATTCTCACATGAACAGAGAGCGAACGTACATAAATATTAACATTGCCTTAAAAAAAAAAAGTGCTAAAATAAAAAAAGTGCTAAAATATTCCACATCGAATGTTTACACAGATGGAGCTGCTGGAGGCGAAAGTGGAAGAAGTATTCCTGAGACGGCCCTAAATTTTCTGCGGCATTTTTTGGAATGAAGGAGGAGGAAAATTCAGAATCCCAGCCTAGAAAAAAACGCAAAAAAACGGTTTTGTTTTCTGTGAGTCGCCGCCGATCCCATCGCTTCGCAAATCTACAGCAGAAACCACACATTTCAGTGTGGACTAATTCTGATACTTCTCTCATATATGTAAAAATCTTTTTTTTTTTTGCTAGAAAATTACTTAGAACCCCCAAACATTATATATTTTTTTTTAAGCCGAGGTCCTTGAGAATAAAATGGTGATTGTTGCATTTTTTTTATATCATCTAATATTAACGCAGCAATTTTTCAAATTGCAATTTTTTTGGGGGAAAAAATACACTTTAATTAATAAAAAAAATATAATAATAATAATAATAATAATAAATATATATATATATATATATAGAGAGAGAGAGAGAGAGAGAGAGAGAGACACACACACCAAATTTTTGTTCTTCGGTCTATTTATATATGTATATATGCTGCCAGTCACATTGCCCAGTATGCAAATGACCACTAGAGGGAGCATTTACAATTCTACGGATTACAATAATGAAAATATGGCAGCACAGCACGGACTTCAGAATGAAAGGTATGTCAAAATATGCTTTTAGCTTATTGTACCATTAATAATGGGAAAATAATCTTCAATCACAGAGAATCTTCCAGATTATTAAAATATTATTAATAGAAATTATGTAAATGAACTATATTTAATAATTGACACAGCTATTAATATTACGTATATACATACATATATACATATTTAATTATATTAATAATATATATATATATATATATATTATATATTATTAATATCATTAAATATGTATATATGTATGTATATACGTAATATTAATAGTTTGGTAAATATAGTGTGTGTGTATATATATGTATGTATATGTATATATATATATATATATATATATACACATATACATATACATACATATATATACACACACACTATATTTACCAAACTTTTGTTTTTGTTCTTGGGTTTATATATGCTACCAGTCACATTGCCCAGTATACAGATGACCACTAGAGGGAGCATTTACAATTCTAATTCTAATTATTGAAAATAAGGAACAGCAAGTGTTTCAAAATGAAAGGCATGTCAACATTTATTTTCAGCTTATTGTCCCATTAATAATGGTAAGATAATGTACAAAGAGAATCTTCCAGATTATTAAAATATTATTAATAAAATGATGGAAATAAAATAAATGTAATCATTTACATAAATATTATTACATATATAAAAGGTTATATATTATTAAATTATTAATAAATATATATATATATATATATATATATATATATATATATATATATATATATATATATATATATATATATATATATATATATATAAAGACACATACATAATATTATGTGTTATTAAATTATTAAGAATACAATGAAATATGTATTTAATCATATATCTATCTATTATATATATATATATATGTTATTAAATTATAAAGAATACAATTATATATAAACATATGTTATTAAATTATTAAGAATACATATATATATATATATATATATATATATATATATATATATATATATATACACACACACACACACACACGCGTACACATTATATATATATATATATATATATATATTATTTTTTTGATCGATCAAAGATTTTTTGACCGGTACTCACCTGTCCGCCGACTTCCCGGGTCTTCAGGGAGTTCCGCCGGAGATCCGGTGACATCACAGGACTCCTCCCCCTTCCTCAAGTGCCTCCGTCTGCTAACGAAGGGAAGGGGGAGGAGTCCGGCGACGTTGAAGTTTCTGATTGAACGTAACGTAGCATGACGACACCCGCTGCTGCCCTACGGAGCTAACGCGATTGTCGGCTTTACATGCTGTGTTTTTATCATCTTTATGTGAGTAGTTTGTGTTTGAACACAAAAATTTAATCTTATACTTAAGCGGTGAGCACTTCGATCTTTTCTTTCTACCCATGACCTAAGATTGTGAGAGAAGTTTATGGTTACGTGTTAACCCTTTTGATACCCGCATGCATGACCACCTGTTTGCACAGGGGTCCGTGCCATAAGGTGAGAGTGATTAGTTAGCCCAGAGGTGGAGGGATTGTCACGCTACTGTGGGGGAAAAAAATGACTTACGTCAGTGCTACAGTTTGAATTTAAAATGTATTTGTGTGAACTGTGAAGTTAAGTCATGGATTGTGGAAACGAACTAGTGTCGGGTGATTGTATATAGTGTATACCACATTTACCACTGACTAATGCAGAGTTGCAATGCAAGGAGATCAGCTAAAAGTAGTTGGATCTGTATGTGTGTTATAATTAATCGAAATTAGTCGATTAATCGATTTAAAAAAAAGACAATTAATCGAACATGAAATTTTTAATCAGTAACAGCCCTAATATATATATATATATATATATACACACACACTGTATATTTATCAAACATTTGTTCTTGGGTTTATATATGTTGCTAATCACATTGCCCAGTATACAGATGGCCACTAGAGGCAGCATTTGCAATTCTAGGGATTGCATTCATGAACATATTGAACAGCAAGGCTTTCAAAATAAAAGGTATGTAAAAATTTACTTTCAGTTTATTGCCCCATTAATAATGGGAAGATAATATTCAATCACAGAGAATCTTCTAGAACTTCCCTTTCCAGTTATTTTTTATTTCTTGGACTACAGAACATATTGAATAACGCTTCGGAGCAGGCGATCCATATTTTATTTCATCTGTCTCTTCTTCAAATGAAGAAAAATTCCCAGAATAGGAATTACGTTGTAGCGGTAGAAGGCGAGATCGCGGCCGCCTCCATAAACACGGTAATCGCTCACTTATGACATCAGCAGAGACATTATCTGATCTGCACAGATCTCAAGTGTGTTTTATTTTCCCGGCTTCCATGAGACCCTTAGGCTGCTGGCGGGCGGAGCGCCCGCTGCTCTTCCTGTCCCGGCATTGGAACGCGTAGCGAGATCTGGAGTGGCGCTCTTCGTCGCAGGAAGGTCGTAATCCTGCAAATTAAATTTTAATTGAAATTAGCGGGTGGCCGGGCCGTTGTCACACCGCGGCGGCACAGAGGGGGTTAAGCGTCACCTAGCACAAGAATGGCAGACACAGTTGCCATGAGAACCGGTAATGGTGGGGGGGGGGAATGATATTACTGTTTCTCTATCTGACCTTCCCATGTCATCACCAAACGCCGCTCGCGGTCGGACCGATAAATACATTCGTACGGAGTGAAGGTCACTGCTGTGCCATACGAGGCAGAGGGGCTCACAACGAGTGTTGAAGAAGAATCCCGATCTTGTGGAAAAGAAATATATCGATAAAAATAATTGCCGATTTTTTTGAAGGTGATTAAAGTAGATACAAACCCCATGGGAAGCCAGGGTGGTGAAATAAAACAGGTGGTAGAGCCACAATTTTACCACCCACGTAAAATGTAGCATACAGCCAAATGTTGCCATCATTACTCTGGACCTACTTCCAACAATCTACTTTTTTTTTTTTTTTTAAAGAGGGTGGGAGGTTTTTGAAGTGTGTTGACAGTTGCTCATTTCATTTATGGGTGTATTTATAAAAAAAAAAAAAAAAAAAAAACTTGCATAGCCATCCATCCAGTGAATCTGCATGTACATTCATTGTGATTGAATGTTCTTTAGGCTATTTCCTCTTTTGAGTGAATATCTGTTTTTATTATGGGCAGTAGTAAAATACCGCATTGTGTCCCCTAGATGGCGCTGTGAGGCATAGGAAACGCATGCAGGCTTTCCTTAGTTTTGTTTATTTAATTTAGGGGCCTATTTATTTCAAAAATTGCATAGTCATTCATCCGATGAATCTGCAGGTACGTTCGTTCTAAGTGAATTGGGGAAAAAAAAGACGAATGTTCTTTAGGCTATTCCTTGTTCCAAGTGAATATTTTTCTTTTTTTGGGCAGCAGTAAAATACCACATTATGGCCACTAGATAGAGCTGAAGGGCATAAAAAAATGCATAAGGGCTTTCCCTGAAAATAGGGAATATATTAAATATATTAAATATATATTAAATATAATATATATTAAATATATATTAAAATATTTAATATTGAATATTAAAAATAATTATAAAAATTGCATAGTCATTCATCCGATGAATCTGCATGCAAGTGAATTGGCCAAAAAAATAAATAAAATAAAACACAAGTGTTCTTTAGGCTATTCCCTCTTCTGAGTGAATATTCTTTTATTATAAGCAGTACTAAAATACTGCATTATGGCCACTAGATGAAGCCTGAGCGGGCATAGAAAATTTATAAGGGCTTTCCTTAGTTTTGTTTATTTCCTTTAGGGGCCTGTTTATAAAAAAAAAAAAAAAAACCCCATAAGCATTCTTCCAGGGAATCTGCATTCTAATTCATTCTAAGTGTATTGGGCAAAAAAGCAAATAAACTAAAAAAAAAAAAAAAAAAAAAAAAAGGTTCTTTAGGCTATTCCTTCTTGTGAGCAAATTGCTTTTTTTTTTTATTCTGGGCAGCAGTAAAATACCACATTTTGGCCACTAGATGGAGCTGAAGGGCATAGAAAATTAATAAGGGCTTTCCTTAGTTTAGTTTATTTCATTTAGGGGCCTATTTATTACAAAAAAATCAAACAAAAAACAAAAAAACAAAAAAGAAATTACAAGCATTCGTCCGCATGTACATTCATTCTGTGTGAATTGTGCAAATACGAATGTTCTTTAGGCTACTCCCTCTTCTGAGCGAATGTTCTTTTATCATGGGCATTAGTAAAATACCTCAATTTAGCCACTAGATGGAGCTGAAGGGCAGAGAAAATGAATTAGGGCTTTCTGTAGTTTAGTTTATTTCCTATTTATTTAATTGTTTCTCTTTATTTATTTATTTTGTTTATTTTATACTGCTAAATAAAGGTAGAAAAACTGGTATTTTTTTTTTTTTGATATATATCATTTTGAGACCTAAGGCTGTACTTGTCAATGATTGCAGGGGGAGAATTTAAGTGTTGGAGGCGGACTTCCACTTTAAGGAACCTATTTATTAAATATAAAAATTGCACAGCCATTCAATTCGATGGATGTGCATATAAATCCATTCTGTGTCAATTGGACAAAAAACAAAAAACAAAAACAAAACAAAAACAAATGTTCTTTAGACTATTTCCTCTTTTGAGAGAATATTCTTTTTATTATGGGCAGTAAAAAAAGAAATAAAAATCATACACATTATGGCCACTAGATGGAGCTGAGGGGCATTCATTCCAATGGCCTTTCACTATTCAGAAAAACAAAACAAAAAAACATGCAAACATTTTTTTAAAATCGCATCGCACCAAAATGCACGCTACTGCGGTAGCAGGAACAAAGTGGGCGGCACCACACCTGGTGTGAACGATCCCCAAGCCTTTTTAGTACCAACAGCTACAATTTAACAATTCTAGAGAACGCTAGAGGGAATCATCAAATGCATGTAACAATTCTAAAGCCTTTGTAACAAGAGATACAATGTAAAAAAAAAAAAAATCATATTCTAATACCTCAATGAGATTATATACTGCACTGTGGCCACTAGGTGGAGCCGACAGTCATAGGAGATAATCTTTTACAGAAAATACGGGGAATTCATCCAGCCTGCGCAAACGTATGTGACATTTGTCTAGTGAATGTTTTATAAGTAGACCCCATTCCACATTACTAAAACCCGACTTTAGTGCCGCTTCTTATTAGGGCTTGTCAGCACACAGAGTTCAGGCATGTGTCAGGAGGTATGTTTTGTAAGGCCGCGTACACACGGGCGGACTGTTCGCCCAACTTTGTCCGCTGAACAGTGTTTCAGCGGACAGTCCGCCCGTGTGTGGGCTTTCAGCGGACAGTTTCAGCGGACAGTTTGACGGACAAAGTCTTTCGGAAATTCCGAAAAACTGTCCGCTGAAACTTTGTTTGAGCGAACAGTCCGCCCGTGTGTAGGCCACTTTCGAAATGAGCAAACTTTTCCCGCTCGGAGGAAAGTCTGCTCATTTCGAGCGCGTGTGAAGGTAGGCGGGGCCCGCGAAGGAGACGTCGCGGGCTCCGCCGCCTGGAATGGACTTAAAGGGGAACCCCAACGCCGAAAAAAATCGGCGTGGGGGTCCCCCCAAAGTCCACAACAGACCCTTGTCCGAGCACGCTACCCGGCCGGCCAGGAAAGGGGGGCGAGCGAGCGCGCCCCCCCTCCTGAGCCGTACCAGGCCGCGTGCCCTCAACATGGGGGGTGCCTTGGGGAAGGGTGCCTTGGGAAATATTTTATTGCACAGCTCCGGGGGTCTTCCGTCTTCGGGGGTCTTCTCGCCGGACTCCTCCGCTATCTTCGTGTAGCTCTTTTGCTAGCGGAGGAGTCCGGCTTTCTTCCTCCCCGCCGCCGGCCTCTTCTCCCGACTTCGGGGGTCTTGTCCCCCTCTTCGGTTCTTCTGCCGGGCCACCGCGCCTTCTTGTAGCTCTTTTGCAGGCGGTGGCCCGGTCTTCTGTCGCCGCCGCCTTCCGTTCTTCTGCCGGGCCACCGCGCCTTCTTATAGCTCTTTTGCAGGCGGTGGCCCGGTCTTCTGTCGCCGCTGTCGCCGTCGCCGCCTTCCGTTCTTCTTCTTCTTCTTCTTGTTCTTCTTCTTCTTCTCCAGGAGATGTTGACACGACGCTCTCTCCGGCCGGAATGCCAGAGCCGCCCTGCGCTGCCACTTATATAGTGACAATGGGGCGGTGTCACATGGTATATGTCACATGGGTTGGTCACATGGGTTGATGTCACATGGTGACCCCGCCCCCTTACGATGTCATAGTCCCCATGTGACATCAACCCATGTGACCAACCCATGTGACACCGCCCCATTGTCACTATATAAGTGGCAGCGCAGGGCGGCTCTGGCATTCCGGCCGGAGAGAGCGTCGTGTCAACATCTCCTGGAGAAGAAGAAGAAGAACAAGAAGAAGAAGAAGAAGAACGGAAGGCGGCGACGGCGACAGCGGCGACAGAAGACCGGGCCACCGCCTGCAAAAGAGCTATAAGAAGGCGCGGTGGCCCGGCAGAAGAACGGAAGGCGGCGGCGACAGAAGACCGGGCCACCGCCTGCAAAAGAGCTACAAGAAGGCGCGGTGGCCCGGCAGAAGAACCGAAGAGGGGGACAAGACCCCCGAAGTCGGGAGAAGAGGCCGGCGGCGGGGAGGAAGAAAGCCGGACTCCTCCACTAGCAAAAGAGCTACACGAAGATAGCGGAGGAGTCCGGCGAGAAGACCCCCGAAGACGGAAGACCCCCGGAGCTGTGCAATAAAATATTTTTTCTCGTGTGTTGTGGTTTTTTTTTGGGTACTTTTATTTTACAGGTGAATGGGTAGGGGTACATTGTACCCCATACTCATTCACATAGGGTGGGGGGCCGGTATCCTGGGGCCCCCTTCTTAAAGGGGGCTCCCGGATTCCGATAAGCCCCCCGCCCGCAGACCCCGACAACCAACGGCCAGGGTTGTCGGGAAGAGGCCCTTGTCCTCATCAACATGGGGACAAGGTGCTTTGGGGTGGGGGGGCCGCGCGGCCCCCCCTTCCCCAAGGCACCCCCCATGTTGAGGGCACGCGGCCTGGTACGGCTCAGGAGGGGGGGCGCGCTCGCTCGCCCCCCCTTTCCTGGCCGGCCGGGTAGCGTGCTCGGACAAGGGTCTGTTGTGGACTTTGGGGGAACCCCCACGCCGATTTTTTTCGGCGTTGGGGTTCCCCTTTAAGTCCATTCCAGGCGGCGGTGCCCGCGACGTCTCCTTCGCGGGCCCCGCCTACCTGTACACGCGCTCGAAATGGGCGGACTTGCCTCCGCCTTACGTGGGCGAGTCCGTTCATTTCAAAAGTTGAGCAAACTGTTTGGCAAACAGTTTGCTGAAACAGTCCGCTCGTGTGTGGGCAAGTCCGCTCATGCAAATTTTGAGCGGACTGTCGCGGCAACTGTTTGACGAACAAAGTTTCAGCGAACAGTCCCCGCGTGTGTACGCGGCCTAACAGTTTAACTAGCTATGATTTTCAGCGCCATCTAGTGGCTAAAATGCAGTATAGTTCTCCAAAATACCCCAATGAGATGCCATACTGCACTGTGGCCACTAGGTGGAGCGACAATCATAGGAGATAATCTTTTACAGAAAATACAGGGAATTCATCCAGCCTGTGCAAATCTAAGTGACATTTGTCCAGTGAATGTTTTATAACTAGACCCATTCCCTCCGTTCCCCCCTCCCCCCCTAAAGGCCGACTTTAGTGCCGTCTCATACTAGGGCTTGCCAGCACACAGAGTTCAGGTGTGTGTCAGGAGGTGGGACACAAACACATATACCATAAAATAAGACATGTGCACTGACGGAAAAAAAAATGTTTGTTTTAGTTTCATTTGTTTTTTTGTTTTGTTTTTCGTGTCAATCGTTATGATCGCAATTCGTAAATTCGAAAATTCAAAAATAAGAAAGAAAAATCCGAAAATTCTAAATTATAACTAACTAGCTAGCTAATCATAACTCACTATTAAATTATAGGTATTGGAACAAATACGAATTTATCCGAAGTTATGAATTACCTGAAATAATGAATGCTGCATCTAAACAAATGGAACGGAACTAATTAATAATAAATAATAATAATAATAATAAAAAGTTTATTATTATTATTAATAATTTGTTATGTTCCATTCGTTTAGATGTGGCACTCTTTATTTCGGATAATTTGTAACTTCGGATAAATTTGTTACGTTCACAAACAGCCAAATTTGAAAGGGAATTCCAATACCTATAATTTAATAGTTAGTAATAGAAAATTTTGGAATTTATGAATTTTCACATTTACGAATGTACGAATTTTTCCAATTTCCGAATTTTATAATTTTCAAATTTCCAAATTTTTGAATTTCCGAATGTACGAGTTTTCAAATTTCGAATTCCCGAATGTACGATTTTTCGAATTCACAAATTTTTCAATTTACGAATGTATGAATTTTCACATTTCTGAATGTATGAATATACAAATTGCCAAGTTCCCGAATTTTTGAATTTCCAAATGTGCAAATTTTCGAATTTCCAAATGTACCAATTTTCACATTTCTGAATTTTTGAATTTACAAATGTATTCGAATTTTCGAATTTATGAATGTACGAATTTTTGAATTTACAAATGTAGAAATTTTCACATTTCTGAATGTACTAATATACGAATTTTCACATTTCTGAATTTTTAAATTTACAAATGTATTTGAATTTTCGAATTTATGAATTTTCAAATTTTTCCGAATGTACGAATTTTTGAATTTATGAATGTACGAATATCCGAATTTTCAAATTTCCGAATGTACAAACTTTCGAATTTACGAGTGTATGAATGTACAAACTTTCGAATTTACAAATATATGCATTTTCGAATTTACGAATTTACGAATGTACGGATTTTCAAATTTACGAATGTTCGAATATATTCGAATTTACGAATAGTCAGAAAAATTCGTTAAAGAAACCCCTTTAACGAATTTTTCTGACTATTCGTAAATTCGAAAAATTTCGTTAATTTGGACATTCCAGAATTAATGAATTTGTCAAAATTCCTTAAAAAAACGAATTTGGAACGAAACAAATTGCACATGTCTACCACCAAAAAAAGGGATAGATTTAGAGAATGCTCTGTAAGTAACTGGTTTTATCTCAGAAGCTGCTCATCGAGATATAAATGAAATATGAAAATAAAATGCCTGCTGCTAAAGACGTCCACTAGAGGGAGTACAGCCAGATCTATCTATGAAATACAGCTATGAAAATATGGAACAGCAAAAGCGTAGAACTGCAAAAGCTGCAACAAATAAATGTACACGGGGACATAAATGAAAATAATAACAGAAAAGCGTTCTTGCTGCGGATGATATAGAGATATCTTCCATTCCCGCTCCCAGAAACAAGCGGGGATTTGTTGTACAGACGCCGGCTGTTTTCACACAGATAAACAGCTGGCAGATATTAGATGAAGAAAACAAACACAATCCCGGCAAAACGCGGCAAAACTGAAGTTGGTCAGGCGGATTATCCGCCCGTACAGGGATCGCCCGCACTGTACCGGAACGGCTAAACCCGCAATATTGCTTCTATCCCTGCAATACGCCACGACGCCTCCTCTCATTCTTCTCTATAGGAAGACACCGAACACAGAGGAGGTCACATGTATGGAGGTTTTATCATTTATTACATTTATACATCACCGGCTGATTACATGTTTCAGGAAACGTTCGAGTTCTCGCAATTATTATTATTATTATTATTATAACTCTTATTATTATTTTTATTACTCTTATTATTATTACTATTATTCTTCTTATTATTACTATTATTCTTATTACTATTATTGTTATTATTATTATTACTATTATTGTTATTTTTATTATTACTATTATTCTTCTTATTATTATTACTATTATTGTTATTGTTATTCTTATTACTATTATTGTTATTATTATTATTATTACTATTAATATAACTATTATTATTATTATTATTACTATTATTATTATACAGCATAAACAGTGCCTTGAAAAAGTATTCATACCCCTTGAAATTTTCCACATTTTGTCATGTTACAACCAAAAATGTAAATGTATTTTATTGGGATTTTATGTGATAGACCAACACAAAGTGGCACATAATTGTAAAGTGGAAGGAAAATGATAAATGGTTTTCAAAAAATAAATATGTGAAAAGTGTGGGGGGGCATTTGTATGGCGCCCCCCGGAGTCAATACTTTGTAGAACCGCCTATCTCTGCAATTACAGCTGCGAGTCTTTTTGGGGATGTCTCTACCAGCTTTGCACATCTAGAGAGGAACATTTTTGTCCATTCTTCTTTGCAAAATATCTCAAGCTCTGTCAGATTGGATAGAGAACGTCTGTGATCAGCAATTTTCAAGTCTTGCCACAGATTCTCAATTGGATTTGGGTCTGGACTGTGACTGGGCCATTCTAACACATGAATATGCTTTGATCTGAACCATTCCATTGTAGCTCTGGCTGTATGTTTATACATAATGGCAGGGAGAAGAAACAGGCAGATCACAGTTCCTGTGTACACAGAGTTTCAAAACAACACAGAACTCTGTGAGTGATTGGACACAGCCAATCAGCAGGTTTCAGCCAAAATCACTGGCTGAAATCTGCTACCAAACTCGTACTGTGGCCAATCACAGCACAGGGGGCGCGCCCCAAAATCTGGAAGCATGTTGCTAAGCCTGCACCTGCCACCTGATCGCAATATATTTATTGTGAGCGGTCAGCAGGAGGTTAATGTACAGAAATATTTTGTAGCTGTATGTTTAGTGCTCATGCACACGGACGTTTAAAAAACTGGCTGCAAAGCTAGCTCCGATGCCTGGAAAAATTGTTGTTAAAAACGTGATTTTTACCGCGTTTTGCATTGGCGTTTTTGCGCGTTTTTTAGCGTTAGCGTTAAGTAGCTTTTTTTAAGAAACACATCTCTTGGCTATAGGACTCAGAAAACAAAGAAAATATGTTGCGCGTTTATGCGCGTTTTTGCGCGATTCGCGTTTTTACAGCTCTAGCTCCACGCCACGGAACGCACTGGTCCTGGGTTTTTTTTACAGCTTAAAAACGCCTATGCCATTTGCAGCTCAAAAACGTCTAGGTGGGCATGAAGCCATAGACTAACATGGACAGCCGTTTTTAAGCTGCAAAAAAAGCTCAAAAAAGCGGCTGTAAAAACGTCCGTGTGCATGAGGCCTTACAAGTTTGCAATAGGGATAAAAGTGATACAAAAATAAAAAATAAAAGGGACAGTGTAAAAAAATAAAAATAAATAAAAAAAAGTTAAAATAAATAGGAAATCATTTTTTATTAAAGTGTCCCATCCCTCCGAGCTTGCGCACAGAAGCATACGCAACAAATAACCTGTAAAAATGTTTAAACCTTCGCCTATGCAGATTTTTAAGTACCGTAGTTGGTCGCCATTCCACGAGTGTGCGCAATTTTAAAGCCTGACATATTAGATATCTATTTACTTGGCGTAACATCATCTTTGAAATTCCTAGCAAGGGGGGCCTAATAAATTGGGTCCAACCCGCTACTAGCAAGGTGGATCTAATAAAGGGGGTCCAACCCGCTACTAGCAAGGTGGATCTAATAAAGGGGGTCCAACCCGCTACTAGCAAGGTGGATCTAATAAAATGGGTCCAACCCGCTACTAGCAAGGTGGATCTAATAAAATGGGTCCAACCCGCTACTAGCAAGGTGGATCTAATAAAGGGGGTCCAACCCGCTACTAGCAAGGTGGATCTAATAAAATGGGTCCAACCCGCTACTAGCAAGGTGGATCTAATAAAATGGGTCCAACCCGCTACTAGCAAGGTGGATCTAATAAAATGGGTCCAACCCGCTACTAGCAAGGTGGATCTAATAAAATGGGTCCAACCCGCTACTAGCAAGGTGGATCTAATAAAATGGGTCCAACCCGCTACTAGCAAGGTGGATCTAATAAAGGAGGTCCAACCCGCTACTAGCAAGGTGGACCTAGTAATGTGGCCAGTGAGTAAACATACATGGTCTGGTCACAGTTTCCTTGTGTAGCTACATATATAAGTACCTGCCCCCGAGGAGCTTGCAGTCTGCTGTCCCCACAATTATACACTCTATAATGCTTGTTTGATAAGAAGTCAGTTCATCGATTAGTTTGTCTTTGGAACATGATTGGGCATTTGATCACAAATGTGAGGACTCTACAAGTCCCATGCAGGTAGTGCCCATGATGGGAATTAAAGCTGCAGTGGAGTAAGAGCACTAAGCACATGTTGCCTTTGCAGCAAAAATCAGCAGGCTCTTCATGGTGCTCCTGGGCAGGCTTGCTGCCTTCCATCCTTTAGTCCAGGGGTCTTCAAACTACGGACCCCCCAGTTGTTCAGTAACTACAATTCCCATCATGTCTAATCATGTCTGTGAATGTCTAAGTTTTACAATGCCCCATGGGATGTGTACCCCGTTTCCACCCAAATAAAACCTAGCATGATTGTCGGTGATGGCTGTAGTATAAGCCCTACCCCCAAATAAGCCCTAGTTAAAGTCCTTGTAGGTTTTATTTTCAGGGTAGGGCTTATTTTCGGGGAAACAAGGCAGGGCTTAATTGGGGGGGGGGGGGGGGGTAGGGTTTATATTGCAGCCAACACCGACAATCCTGCTAGGTCTTATTTTTGGGGGAAACGGTAGTTCCGCAACAGCTGGAGGGCTGTAGTTTGAAGATCCCTGATATAGTCCTTCAGAATTCTATTTTCACAGGCTCTGATTCTCAGCCACTTAATCAGGGTAAGAATTAAACCCACCGCCGAAACACTTCCCTGTTAACTGCGCCATACCTTTAAATTTCTTTTATGACCGGTGTGACTTGTTGGTGGTTTATAGACCGCCATAATGTATGCGATCAATGAGTCGCTATTATTGACATTTAATTACACGCTACAATGATAGTTTATGGATGAGCCGGGACCCCCCCGACCCCAGATCATTGGCTGCTGCCTAACCCAGCACAACGCTGTCACATACGCCAGGCTATAAATCCAGGATGTGGATCAGAAGAGAAACACTTGACCAGGCTTAACGGACTGCAATAAATACACGCTGATAATATATGAGATGGACTACTGAGGACTCATCAGGAGAAACAAGCAGATTTATGAAGGAAGGGTATTTACTATCACAGATAAGTGTAATATGGGGGGGGGGGGGGAGGGGGTGTGAACGATGGCCGTGAGGGAGAGGAGTTCCATGATTTTGGTAAACAAGAATTTTGATTGAATAAGTTGATTAAAATAAATTTATTTTTAATCAGATACATTTCTGAAAGCAGCCACATACACCCCCCCCCCCCCCCCCCCAAGTGTGCTATATCCTACCAAACTGTCCTGACCTGGAATGGAATAGACAGTCCTTTGTCATCTATGGTGGACAGTTTGGTCTGGTAGCTGTCTATTCTATAATATGGGGAACAGTTTGGTCTGGTGGCTGCCTATTCTCATCTATGATGGGCAGTTTGGTCTGTCCACCATAGATGAGAATGGGCAGCCACCAGACCAAACTGTCCACCATGGGATAGAATAGACAGCTACCAGACCAAACTGTCCACCATATATATGAATGAGCAGCTACCAGACCAAACTGTCCACCATAGATGACAAAGAACAGCCACCAGACCAAACTGTCCACCATGGGATAGAATAGACAGCTACCAGACCAAACTGTCCACCATGGGATAGAATAGACAGCTACCAGACCAAACTGTCCACCATATATATGAATGAGCCGCTACCAAACCAAACTGTCCACCGTAGATGACAAAGAGCAGCTACTAGACAAAACTGTCCACCATAGATGAGAATAGGCAGCCACCAGACCAAACTGTCCCCCATAGATGAGAATGGGCAGCCACCAGACCAAACTGTTCACCATGGGATAGAATAGACAGCTACCAGACCAAACTGTCCACCATAGAAGAGAATAGGCAGTTGCTACTCTCTAGCCCGTATTGTCCACCAAAGACAATGGGCAATTGACTGTCCACTTTAGGAGAGAATGGGCAGCTGCCAGGTCATAGTGCCCACCAAAGAAGAGAAAAGGCAGCTGCTGGCCCAAACTGTTCACCATAAAGTAGAATGGGCAGCTGTCAGACCAAACTCTCCACCATAGAACAGAATAGGCAACTGTCAGACCAAACTGTCCACCATATATATGAATGAGCCGCTACCAAACCAAACTGTCCACCGTAGATGACAAAGAGCAGCTACTAGAAAAAACTGTCCACCATAGATGAGAATAGGCAGCCACCAAACCAAACTGTCCACCATAGATGAGATTGAGCAGGTACCAGACCAAACTGTCCCCCATGGGATAGAATAGACAGCTACCAGAACAAACTGTCCACCATAGATGAGATTGAGCAACTACCAGACCAAACTGTCCCCCATGGGATAGAATAGACAGCTACCAGACCAAACTGTCCACCATAGATGAGATTGAGCAACTACCAGACCAAACTGTCCACCATAGATGACAAAGAGCAGCCACCAGACCAAACTGTCCCCCATAGATGAGAATGGGCAGCCACCAGACCAAACTGTTCACCATGGGATAGAATAGACAGCTACCAGACCAAACTGTCCACCATAGAAGAGAATAGGCAGTTGCTACTCTCTAGCCCGTATTGTCCACCAAAGACAATGGGCAATTGACTGTCCACTTTAGGAGAGAATGGGCAGCTGCCAGGTCATAGTGCCCACCAAAGAAGAGAATAGGCAGCTGCTGGCCCAAACTGTTCACCATAAAGTAGAATGGGCAGCTGTCAGACCAAACTCTCCACCATAGAACAGAATAGGCAACTGTCAGACCAAACTGTCCACCATAGAAGAAAATGGGCAAATGCCATTCACAAAAGAGAATGGGCAGCTGCTGGACCAAAACTGTCCACCATAAAATAGAATGGGCAGCTGCCAGACAAACCTGTCCACCATAGAAGAGAATGGGCAGCCGCCAGACCAAACTGCCCACCACAGAAGAGAATAGGCAGCCCCTCTCACCAAACTGTCCACTATAGGAGAGAATGGGCAGCTGCCAGGTCATAGTGTCCACCAAAGAAGAGAATAGGCAACTGTCAGACCAAACTGTCCACCATAGAGGAAAATGGGCAAATGCCTGTCACAAAAGAGAATGGGCAGCTGCTGGACCAAACTGTCCACCATAAAATAGAATGGGCAGTCGCCAGCCCACACCATCCACCAAAGAGAAAGGGCAGATGCTGGACAAAGCTGTCCACCATAGAAGAAAATAGGCAGCTGCCAGACCAATCTGTCCACCATCAAAGAAAATGGGAAGCCGCCCAAACCAATCTGTCCACCACAGAAGAGAAGAGGCAGCCGCTAGACCAAACTGCCCACCACAGAAGAGAATAGGCAGCCCCTCTCACCAAACTGTCCACTATAGGAGAGAACGGGCAGCTGCCGGGTTATAGTGTCCACCAAAGAAGAGAATAAGCAGCTGCTGGCCCAAACTGTTCACCATAGAATAGAATGGGCAGCTTTCAGACCAACCTGTCCACCATAGAAGAGAATGAGCTGCTGCCAGAATACACTGTCCACCATAGAAGAGGACGACTGTCCACCACAGAAGAGGATGGGCAGCTGCCAGATTAAACTGTCCATCATAGAAGAAGAAGTCCACCATTAAAATCTTTGGGCAGCCATCAAATCAAACTGTCCATCACTGAAATGAATGGACATCTACCCTAATGTGGTTCTAATCTGCTGATGCAACCCCAAGAAAAACCTAGCGCTTCCTTGTTTAGGACACATGTGTAACTTGCCAAAAAGAAATGAGTGGCCCCCCAAGGTTTAGACCTGCTTTAAAGATTGAAGTTATTCCCCGATATCCCATCAAGCCAGCTACAGTACTTACCAAGGATCTATATTAAACCTTTTCCATTCAGCAACCTGTAGTGTATGGTAACTGCTCATTCTCAGTTTAATTAATTATGGTAACTGCTCATTTAATCTAATGGCCTATAACTACTAAAGTCACCGCTGAGCCGGGTTCTGGGGGAATGGCAGAGGGGGATCAGAGAGGGGTCAGGGGTTCCTGAACTGGAACACAAGAAATGAGAAACGATTTCGAGGGAAATTCACACTTCCTCTGGAATTCATTCTCTGTACCTATTTTAATCCACGCAATGTCACGCTTCCAATGAGATCTGCTACGCTGGGTTTTCATCTCTGTATCTCCTGGAATTTAAAGGAGCACTCCAGTCACAAATGAGCATTTTATGTTTAAAGCCAACCTGGGCGGAAAGGCGGAAAAACTGCCCTTGTAGTTGGGTCCTCCACACTGCAAGGGTTAAATTATGTTGTTGCCTGAGGGTAGAAGGATAAGGACTAATTACATTTCCTAGTTTCAGTGAGGTCCCTACAACAGTGCGACCAGTGCTGTGAAGGCTCCTCTATAAGGTGCTCCAGGTTGCGGTCGCACTCCTGCCTCGCTTTATAAGGTGCTCCTAGCTCCAGTTGCACTCCTGCCTCCTCTATAAGGTGCTCCTGACTGCGAAAGCACTCCTGCCTCCTCTATGAGGTGCTCCTGACCGCGGAAGCACTCCTGCCTCCTCTATAAGGTGCTCCTGACTGCGGAAGCACTCCTGCCTCCTCTATGAGGTGCTCCTGACCGCGGAAGCACTCCTGCCTCCTCTATGAGGTGCTCCAGGTTGCGGTCGCACTCCTGCCTCGTTTTATAAGGTGCTCCTAGCTCCAGTTGCACTCCTACCTCCTCCATAAGGTGCTCCTGACCAAGGAAGCACTCCTGTCTCCTCTATAAGGTGCTCCTGGTTGTGGTTGCACCCCTGCCTCCTCTATAAGGTGCTCCTAGCTCCAGTTGCACTCCTACCTCCTCTATAAGGTGCTCCTGACCGCGGAAGCACTCCTTCCTCCTCTATCAGGGGCTCCTGGTTGTGGTTGCACTCCTGCCTCCTCTATAAGGTGCTCTTAGCTCCAGTTGCACTTCTGCCTCCTCTATAAGGCGCTCCTGACCGTGGTCGCACTCCTGCTTCCTCTATAAGGTGCTCCTGGTGGTTGCACTCCTGCCTCCTCTGTAAGGTGGACAACGAGTCGCCTCACCCCCCCCCCCCCCCCTCCCCGGGCATCGTACCTATTAAATTTAATGAGGATTGGGGATTATACCCGGTTCAAAGTACCTAACAACTAGCTTTCTGCCACTAATACTCAACAAGACAATACACAGGTACTCGCCGACCTATGTACACTCGAACCACTCACAAGCCATAGACGTGGCGTATCTGGATTTTGCAAAAGCATTTGACACAGTTCCCCATAAACATTTACTTTACAAAATAAGGTCTGTTGGAATGTACCATAGGGTGAGTACATGGATTGACACCTGGCTACAAGGGTGAGCTCAGAGGGTGGTGATAAACGGGGATTACTCGGAATGGTCAGGGGTGGGTAGTGGGGTCCCTCAGAGTTCTGTGCTGGGACCAATCCTATTTAATCTATTCATAAAAGACCTGGAGGATGGGGTAAACAGTTCAATCTCTGTTTTTGCGGACGATACTAAGCTAAGCAGGGCAATAACTTCTCAGGATGTGAAAACCTTACAAAAAGATCTGAACAAGTGAATGGGGTGGGCAACTACATGGCAAATGAGGTTTAATGTAGAAAAATGTAAAATAATGCATTTGGGTGGCAAAAATATGAATGCAATCTATAGACTGGGGGGAGAACCTCTGGGGGGATCTAGGATGGAAAAGGACCTGGGGGTCCTAGTAGATGATGGGCTCAGCAATGGCATGCAATGACAAGCTGCTGCTAACAAAGCAAACAGAATATTGGCATTAAAAAGGGGATCAACTCCAGAGATAAAACGATAATTCTCCCGCTCTACAAGACTCTGGTCCGGCCGCACCTGGAGTATACTGTCCAGTTCTGGGCACCAGTCCTCAGGAAGGATGTACTGGAAATGGAGCGACTACAAAGAAGGGCAACAAAGCTAATAAAGGGTCTGGAGGATATTAGTTACGAGGAAAGGTTGTGAGCACTGAACTTATTCTCTCTGGAGAAGAGACGCTTGAGAGGGGATATGATTTCAATTTATAAATACCGTACTGGTGACCCCACAATAGGGAGAAACCTTTTTCACAGAAGGGAGTTTAACAAGACTTGTGGCCACTCATTAAAATTAGAAGAAAAGAGGTTTATCCTTAAACTACGTAGAGCGTTCTTTAATGTAAGAGCAGCAAGGATGTGGAATTCCCTTCCACAGGCGGTGGTCTCAGCGGGGGGCATCGATAGTTTCAAGAACCTGAACGACCGCAACATACAGGAATATACAATGTAATACTGACATATAATCACACACACAGGTTGGACTTGATGGACTTGTGTCTTTTTTCAACCTCACCTACTATGTAACTATGTAACTAGGTGCTCCTAGCTCCAGTTGCACTCCTGCCTCCTCTAAAAGGTCCTCCTGGCCGTGGTCGCACTTCTGCCTCCTTTAAGGTGCTCTTCGTTGCAGTCAAACTCTTGCATCCTTTATAAGGTGCTTCTGCCTCCTCTATGAGGTGCTCCTGGTTGTGGTTGCACTCCTCCTGCCTCCTCTATGAGGTGCTCCTGGTTGCGGTCTCACTCCTCCTGCCTCCTCTATAAGGCGCTCCTGGTTGCGGTCTCACTCCTCCTGCCTCCTCTATGAGGTGCTCCTGGTTGCTGTCTCACTCCTCCTGTCTCCTCTATGAGGCGCTCCTGGTTGCGGTCTCACTCCTCCTGCCTCCTCTATGAGGTGCTCCTGGTTGCTGTCTCACTCCTCCTGCCTCCTCTATAAGGCGCTCCTGGTTGCGGTCTCACTCCTCCTGTCTCCTCTATGAGGTGTTCCTGGTTGCGGTCTCACTCCTCCTGCCTCCTCTATGAGGTGCTCCTGGTTTGCGGTCTCATTCCTCCTGCCTCCTCTATGAGGCGCTCCTGGTTGCGGTCTCTCTCCTCCTGCCTCCTCTATGAGGTGCTCCTGGTTGCGGTCTCACTCCTCCTGCCTCCTCTATGAGGTGCTCCTGGTTGCTGTCTCATTCCTCCTGTCTCCTCTATGAGGTGCTCCTGGTTGCTGTCTCACTCCTCCTGCCTCCTCTATGAGGTGTTCCTGGTTGCGGTCTCACTCCTCCTGCCTCCTCTATAAGGCGCTCCTGGTTGTGTCTTTTTTCAACCTCACCTACTATGTAACTATGTAACTAGGTGCTCCTAGCTCCAGTTGCACTCCTGCCTCCTCTATAAGGTCCTCCTGGCCGTGGTCGCACTTCTGCCTCCTTTAAGGTGCTCTTCGTTGCAGTCAAACTCTTGCATCCTTTATAAGGTGCTTCTGCCTCCTCTATGAGGTGCTCCTGGTTGTGGTTGCACTCCTCCTGCCTCCTCTATGAGGTGCTCCTGGTTGCGGTCTCACTCCTCCTGTCTCCTCTATGAGGCGCTCCTGGTTGCTGTCTCACTCCTCCTGCCTCCTCTATAAGGCGCTCCTGGTTGCGGTCTCACTCCTCCTGCCTCCTCTATGAGGTGCTCCTGGTTGCTGTCTCACTCCTCCTGTCTCCTCTATGAGGCGCTCCTGGTTGCGGTCTCACTCCTCCTGCCTCCTCTATGAGGTGCTCCTGGTTGCGGTCTCACTCCTCCTGCCTCCTCTATAAGGCGCTCCTGGTTGCGGTCTCACTCCTTCTGCCTCCTCTATGAGGTGCTCCTGGTTTGCGGTCTCACTCCTCCTGCCTCCTCTATGAGGTGCTCCTGGTTGCGGTCTCACTCCTCCTGCCTCCTCTATGAGGTGCTCCTGGTTGCTGTCTCACTCCTCCTGCCTCCTCTATGAGGTGTTCCTGGTTGCGGTCTCACTCCTCCTGCCTCCTCTATAAGGCGCTCCTGGTTGCGGTCTCACTCCTCCTGCCTCCTTTATGAGGTGCTCCTGGTTGTGGTCTCACTCCTCCTGCCTCATCTATGAGGTACTCCGGGTTGCGGTCTCACTCCATCTTGCCTCCTCTATGAGGTGCTCCTGGTTTGTGGTCTCACTCCTCCTGTCTCCTCTATAAGGCGCTCCTGGTTGCGGTCTCACTCCTCCTGCCTCCTCTATGAGGTGATCCTAGTTGCGGTCCCACTCCTCCTGCCTCCTCTATGAGGTGCTCCTGGTTGCTGTCTCACTCCTCCTGCCTCCTCTATGAGGTGCTCCTGGTTGCTGTCTCACTCCTCCTGCCTCCTCTATGAGGTGCTCCTGGTTGCTGTCTCACTCCTCCTGCCTCCTCTATGAGGTGCTCCTGATTGCGGTTACACTCTAACCTTTTCTATAAGGTGCTCACTTTAATTTCTTTCTATGAAGGATTCGGGAGCTTTTAGGGTGGGGGTGGGGGGGTCTCTCGTTCTTCTGCAATAAAAATCCCCAGCTCCAATCTGATAACAGCTTTCAGTTAAAAAGTGTCTTTACCCATACATTAAAAAAAAAACAGAACCAAAACCTGTGCACTTTTTACACATGACTGAGACCTGAATATTCATGTGCCGGTTATACGGTGATGAGCATTTCATCCAATTAGTCACCCCTCTTCTCTGCACTCCTAAGGATCAAACTTCTCCTTCGCATCGTGTGCCGCCATGTGTGATGTGTACATCCCCCGCATACATTATTCTCCGCACATGGCACGACTGTCACTAATGATGAACAACGATAATCCAAAAGGGAAATTATTCCATCGCCTCTAACCCGTTCTATTCCTGGAAATAGCGCAGAGCGCGTCCCGCCGCAGATTACAGGCTGTGTATGAAATAATCGCGCTTTACTTCTCCGGAGGTAGGGATGAGGTGAAATGGAGTGGAATTGTTATTTAATGGTCGAGAAGGCTGAACTCCCCCCCCCACCACCACCCCCCCGAAACACCTTTCCAAAGGGCAATTTCTCTGGGGAAAATGGTTTTACAGGAATGTTTAACCCTCGTCACGACTGGAGGTCATTGAGATCTAGATTACCAGACCAAATTTACCAGAAGCACTGGGTAATATGACGACAACGCTATGACCAATCTGCCTGCCTATTTCATTGTTATATATTATTATAATATAATTAAAGGGTAACTCCACTTTCGCGGTGAAAACAAAATAGCAAATAAAAAATAAATAAATAATATAGCGTATATAATTGCGACACAAGTCATATTGTAATTGAATGTTATTAAAATGGACCTTTCCTTTTCAATCTGCAGCCGCCGTCATTATCTGAAAATGCAAAGCAAAATAGCCACCTGGAGCTGTTCTGTGTGTGCTGACCACCCACCCCCCTCCCCCCCGCCAAGAAACATCATTTCCTGCTTGTCTGATTGGCTCTCCAATTTTCCCAGAAGTCTGCACTAAGATACAAGTCAGATTTCAGGTATCCCCTGCAACATGAATGTCCTTTTTGGATGAGATTCTCCCAATAGGAACACGTCTAAAGGGATGCAGGCACAGCAGCTTTCCTCATTAGTGCTCTGCAGCTGTCACAGCTGACTGATAATCATGAAACCTCTCCCATTAATCCCACAGAGGCTCAGAGGAACACACAGGGATTTATTCAGAATAACAAAAGGTAGAAATCTGCAACAAAGGTTGTTATAATCCTTGCAATGTACAGAGATCACCCAGAGGGGAATTCTTTTTTTCTTTTTTTCATCTACCCATCCATCTACCCATCTACTCATTGATCTACCCATCCATCTACCCATCCATCTACCCATCCATCTACCCATCTACTCATTGATCTATCCATCCATCTACCCATCCATCTACCCATCTACTCATTGATCTACCCATCCATCTACTCATCCATCTACCCATCTACTCATTGATCTACCCATCCATCTACCCATCCATCTACCCATCTACTCATTGATCTACCCATCCATCTACCCATACATCTACCCATCTACTCATTGATCTACCTATCCATCTACTCATCCATCTACCCATCCATCTACCCATCTACTCATTCATCTACCCATACATCTACCCATACATCTACCCATCTACTCATTGATCTACCCATCCATCTACCCTTCCATCTACCCATCTACTCATTGATCTACCCATCCATCTACTCATCCATCTACCAATCCATCTACCCATCTACTAATTGATCTACCCATCCATCTACCCATCCATCTACCCATCCATCTACCCATCTACTCATTGATCTACCCATCCATCTACCCATCCATCTACCCATACATATACCCATCTACTCATTGATCTACCCATCCATCTACTCATCCATCTACCCATACATCTACCCATCCATCTACTCATCCATCTACCCATACATCTACCCATACATCTACCCATACATCTACCAATCTAGGGATAAAGTTGTGGAGAAGTATAAAGCGGGGTTAGGTTATGAAAAAAATTAATCGTCCAAGCTTTGAACATCTGACAGAGCTCTAGCACAACTGCAAACCTACCAAGACATGACCGTCCACCTAAACTGACCGGCCGGGCAAGGAGAGCATTCATCAGAGAAGAGCCAAGAGGTCCATGGTAACTCTGGAGGAGCTGCAGAGATCCACAGCTCAGGGGGGAGAATCTGTCCACAGGACAACTATTAGTCGTGCACTCCACAAATCTGCCCTTTATGGAAGAGTGACAAGAAGAAAGACATTGTTGAAAGAAAAGCCATAAGAAGTCCTGTTTGCAGTTTGTGAGAAGCCATGTGGGGGACACAGGAAACATGTGGGAAAAGGTGCTCTGATCAGATGAGACCAAAATTGAATTTTTTGGCCTAAAAGCAACGCTATGTGTGGTGGAAAACTAACACTGCACATCACCCTGAACACACCATCCCCACCGTGAAACATGGTGGTGGCAGCATCATGTGGTGGGGATGCTTTTCTTCAGCAGGGACAGGGAAGCTGGTCAGAGTTTATGGGAAGATGGATGGAGCCAAATACAGGGCCATCTTATGCCGCGCACGACCGGACTTTTCGAGGGACTAGGTCCGACAGACTTTCGGCGGAGTTCTGACGGACTTTCCGAATGAACGGACTTGGCCACACACAATCACACCAAAGTCTGACGGATTCGAACGTGATGATGTACGACCGGACTAGAATAAGGAAGTTCATAGCCAGTAGTCAATAGCTGCCCTTGCGTTGGTTTTTGTCCGTCGGACTAGCATACACACGAGCGGATTTCTCAGTAGGAACTGGGTCCGGCGGATTTCCGGGGGAAAAATGTGAAACATGTTCCATTTCTAAAGTCTGTCGGATTTTTGCAAATCAAAAGTCCGCTACAGCCCACACACGATCGAATGGTCCGCCGGAATCGTTCCGTCGGACCTTTGATGTCGAAAAGTCCGGTCGTGTGTATGCGGCATTAGAAGAAAACCTATAAGAGTCTGAAAAATACTTGAGACCGGGGCAGAAGGTTCACCTTCCAGCAGGACAACGACCTGAAACATCCAGCCAGAGCTACAATGGAATGGTTTAGATCAAAGCATATTCATGTATTAGAATGGCCCAATCACAGTTCAGACCTAAATCCAATTGAGAATCTGTGGCAAGACTTGAAAATTGCTGCTCACAGACGCTCTCCATCCAATCTGACAGAGCTTGAGATATTTTGCAGAGAAGAAGAATGGGCAGAAATGTCCCTCTCTAGATGTGCAAAGCTGGTAGAGACACCCCCAAAAAGACTTGCAACTGTAATTGCAGAGAAAGGCGGTTCTACAAAGTATTGACTCCGTGGGGCGCCATACAAATGTGCCCCCCACACTTTTCACATATTTATTTGTAAAACATTTTAAAACCATTTATCATTTTTCTTCCACTTCACAATTATGTGCCACTTTGTGTTGGTCTATCACATAAAATCCCAATAAAATACATTTAGGTTTTTGGTTGTAACGTGACAACATGTGCAAAATTTCAAGGGGTATGAATACTTTTTCAAGGCACTGAATCTATCTATCTATCTATCTATCTAAATTCTATATAATGCAATTTATCATTATTATATAATATTATATAAAAATAAATTATCATTAGAAAAAAAATGCAATTATTTTTATTAAAACTTCCATCTAATTTCTTTGTGCGTTGCAACTGTGTCAGGCCCATTTACTTCTTGCATCAACGCACATGCATTAATGCACATTGTGTTGCATGTTAATGTGCGTTGTTTTAAGATAACCCAGTGAAATGATTGGGCTGCAATTGCATCCTAATGAGCCGGGGAAAAAAAAGATGAATATAATTTATTATTATTTGAAATTGTTCAAAATAATATTTATAATATATATATGTACAGTATATAAATATGTAAAATCAAATCTAATATATAGTTGAATCAAATCTAATATCATTTAATTATATTTAATATTTTAAATAATATACTATATATATATATATATATTTTTTTTTAAATAACATTTATATGTATATTGTTATTGTTATTGTATTGTTTATATGTATATATGTACAAATCTAATATCATTTAATTATATTTAATATTTGAAATAATAATAATATATATATATATATATATATATATATATTTTAAATAACATTTATAATATATATGTACAGTATATAAATATATAAAATCTCATATATAATCTATTATAATTTAATATTATATTTTATATTTTAAATGATGTATAATATATATATAATATATATATATATATATATATATATATATATATAATTTTTTTTTTTAAATAACATATGTACAGTATATAAATATATGGAATCTAATATAATAATATAATCCAAAAGAGAGAGTGGCACTCATGGGGCTGGAAAGATGAACATGTATATAATATTATATAATACATTATATTAGATTTCATATATACACTGTATATATATATATTATGAATATTGTTTTCAAAAATAAATGTATATATTATTTAAAATGTTAAACATAATATTAAATTCAATTCAATTTGATTATATATTAGATTAGAGAGAGCGGAACTCATGGGGCTTGAAAAGTGAACACGCTATGGAGGTTTTATTTTGACGTTTCAATGAGGCACAAGACAAGCTTGTGCCTTGTCTAAACGTCAAAATAAAACCTCCATAGCGTGCTCACTTTTCAAGCCCCATGAGTTCCGCTCTCTCTAATCTAATATATAATCAAATTTAATATTATATTTAATATTTTAAAAATATATACATTTATTTTTGAAAATAATATTTATAAAATATATATATAAATATATATATATTTATAATATATATGTGCAATATATATATAAAATCTAATATAATGCATTATATATTTTTGTAAACACATACTGTAAATTATATATATATATATATATATATATATATATATATACACATATATCTATATAAACGTATATATCAGAGGTCTAACATGTACCATTTAAGAGAACCTGTCACAGTGAAAATGCTTTCACATAGGGGGCTATTGGTTGACTATATGGTAACAATAAAGTTACATTGAATTAAAGGTGTCTCTAAGTACTTAAACCCCCTCAAATAAAAATGCTGACCCCACTCTACTCCCACATACACACACATGTGTGTAAATGCACATGCTGCGGGGGGGGGCACATATAAATGTTGATACCCATGTTACATATCGTCGTGCACGCCGGAGCGAAAGCAACACTTCTAGGCCCATTATTTGTGGTTCATTCCAAACTGATGGCCTGTAGGTGCTTAAAAAGCATCGGCCAATAAAAATGTAGGGTACTAAAGTTGATCGTCGCCTCACAGGCGCACGCAAAATATGAAAAAGACAAAAAGAAAAAACAAAAGAGGTCAAAAAAGGGTTAAACCCCGCGGCCTTCCATGGAGGTACAACACCTGATAGGAAGCCCTCACATGCAGCAAGAACAAACAATTAACGATTGAACAGAGATTCGGATTTCCACCCTGCAGCTAAGTAATATGAAATTGCGCTGCCGTGCTGGGAG